>NW_008355275.1:542187-549088 GCF_000622305.1 Nannospalax galili
TATATGAATGCTTGTCTTTACATGTACTTTTTGTGTCTATCTGTGTCTATGAGAAGTTTATGTGTGTATTTGTTCATGTGTGTGCACATGTGTGTACAGGTATGTGAGTACATGGAAGTCAGAGGTTGAAGTTGGGTGTCTTCCTCAATTGCTTTGCACCTTAACTTTTTGAGGCAGGGTCTCTCACTGAAGCTGGAGCTTTCTGATTGACTAGACTGGCTGGCCAGTGAGCTCAGAGCTCCTCCCTACCTTCCAGGTCTGGGATTACAGGCATATACTTCTACATCCAGCTTTTTCCATGGGTTTTGGGGATCAAAACTTGGTCCTCATGGTTGTGCAGCAAGTACTTTATCAACTGAGCCATTTCCCCAGCCCTATATCTACCTTTTAAATGAATAAAAATCAAGACCATTTTCATAGGGATCATAGAAAGGAATGAAATTATATCACCTAAGTTAAAAATCTATCAGACAACTAATATGTGATTATTATTTCTGATATAGGTCATTCTACTATAAACCACAAAGAGTCATCCCATCACCATCCTATCATACACAGGGTGCTGAACTCATTTTGCTAGATAAAAAGGAATCCCAAAGAAAGAAAGATATGTCATAATTTCTAATCACTTGCCACAGTGGGGACTTTAATTCTTCATAATGTAATATGATTCAAGATGATGTGTGTTGGTTATATTTCCCTAGGTCCAGTTTGCATAATTCTCCATTTGCCTACGTATGACATCAACTCCGTCAGTTTTGTTAAGAGCAGTGTTCTCCTAGGCATTTTAACTATGCATTTCCATCAGAAGATAGGTGAGCATGTGTCCATGAATAACGTACTTATATATTATATAGTACTCTACCATACAGGTAAATTTTCTATAAAATACATGTAAAATAGAAATGGAAAGGAGCAAGACAAGATATAACAGCAAATAGCAGTTCTAATATTATCTCCTTGCCCTCTATCGATGCTATTGCACAGGACCTGGCAAAGTTGTAACTGAGTGAGGTATTGGGTCATAAAGCCAGATGACCTAGGTTCAAATCCCAGGCCTGCCATTCCTTAGCTGCATGATGTTGGAAACCTCATTTACTTCTCCAAATCTTTCTTTTTCATCTGTAATATGAGGATGTTAATAACATTGATACTGTTAGATTCAATCCATAAATAGTAGTACATGGTAAGCATTTGATACATTTTAGCTAATAATAAAGATGATAACTCTTACAATCTTTCTGCTCCTTCTTCTGCAATGGTCCCTGAGCCCTGGGTAGGTAAGATTTAGTATGGGAGCCCTATGCAAGGACACGGACTCTACCGTCTGTTATTCTCTAAAACTTAGCCAGTTGTGGCCGTCTGTGTGCCTTGCACCTTGCTGTATGAGGAAGTTTTGCTATTGAGAGTTAGGGATGTATTAGTTTTCTCTCTATCCCCCGTTCTGCTATGTTCCGTGAGCCTTAGGTGTAGAGGTTCCACTGTAGATGTGTCACTTAGGGCTGGGCATCTCTATGGGAAGCCCATATTCTCTGTGTGTGACCAGTTGTGGAACTCTGTAATAGTCTCCATCTGTTGCAAAAAGAAGCTTCTTTGATGAGTGATGTATGGAATGCTTGCCTACAAATATAAGGAGTCTAAATTTATTAAGATATATTATATGAAATTCACGAAACTCAATTAAAAAAAAGATGATGATAACAATACACATGTCTACCAGGCTGGCAGTGGGCTAGGTTTCTCTCCCCCTCTTCACAGAAGAACCACAGTGCAATGCACACATTGGCACTTGCTCAAGCGCTGCTGGTGCTTATGATAGTAATGATAGTGAGGCTGTGACGATTGTGACAGGAATAGTCATGTTGGGTGTGATGAATAGTATGTCACTCAGTTTATTAGAACAGACGATGACGGCCTATGGTATGATGACGGTTACAGGGTTGGTCTCATTGGAGATGATGGATATGACAAGACATGGAAGGCTTTTATAGTCCCTACCTGAACGACATTGTCAATACTTATGCCTGCCTTTCCTAAGAACCCTGCCCTTTGCCACTGGACAAGTATGCTGACTAACTTGTTGCACCCTGTCTTCCTTCTTGGCCTCTGTCTTGCTGATCTATTCTTCTGATAATGCTCTTCTCATGTGCTCCCAGAGGTCTTTCTGTGATGCCTGGTTCTGTGCCTACCTGTAAATAGACCCAGGAGATGGACCAAGATCTCTGTTCACTGAAGGACTACTGATTCGTCCATAGCACTTGCTAACACATTCCAAAGATCTTGGCTCTGAGGCCCTGTGGAACACAGGCAGCATGCTAGAAACCTAGAACATGGCCTTTGTGACTTTATTCACCATGTGGCCTGTGTCTGTGTGGTAATGAGAGAGGGCAACATGTCCAGGAATTCTCCTACTCAGCTCTTGGTAAATGCTGACTCTCCACTGGCCTGAGATTCCCAAGAAAGCTGCAGAAGAAAGAATTTTTCTTTTTCCAAGATCTGAACAAAAGGAGGTTAGCATTAAGCCAGAGGGCACCGAAAGGCATGGCTGAATCAAAATGCAGATGTGCCTGAAGTTTGTGCTGGTAGCTTTCCATTAACTTTCCAATAACCCTGTTGGTTAGAATTCAGTTGTTCCACTCTCTCCAGGTGTGGTTCAGATTAAACATTTTAAACAAATTCAGTAGTCTGAGATAGACCTTTAGGCCTAACTTCAAACTCTTTCCTTCTAGGTATAGACTTGGGAAACGAATCTTTTTAGCAAGTCTAACACAAGAGCCTCTCACAGCTTTTGGTTTTCTATAGATAATGTTTTATCTACCTAGGATATTCTGAGAATAAATACCTCTTCACATTAGTTCTCCATCTAGGGCCTTGCTTATATAGCAAAGTTACTGAGTTCTGGCCAGGTATGGTGTCACATATCTTAAATTCCAACATCCATGAGGTAGAGACAAATCACAGACATATCTCTGTGAGTTCAAGGCCAGCCTGGTCTACATAGCAAGTTCTAGGCCGGTCAAGGCTACATAGTGAGACCTTGTTTCAAATCAAAAGAAAAAGTTGCTGGGTTCCAAATCTAGGACATGGAATTAATGACTTGTGGGATGAGTCATGTGACCTTGAAATACTATCCATGAATTATTCTTTAACACAAAACATCATTTATGGCTTTGAAATACTTTAAAGAAGTTCCATAATTAATATAAATATTCTTCAAATTAAAACATACTTATCCAACATGAAAATAGTCATTCTATTCCAAACAAAATAGGATTACTCTCTCTCTCTCTCTCTCTCTCTCTCTCTCTCTCTCTCAATTTCATTGATTGGTTGGAAGTTCCCAGGCCAGGGAAGGACTACATTCTTTTGATAGTGACTGAAATGAACAATAGTCACAGTTATTTTTCTAAGCAGAGGTAAAAATGAAACTCTTGCTGTCTGGTTGGCAAAAGGGGGTTTACAGCAATTCTTGGTAACATTATTGTGGTTGAACGTATCAGATTGACCACAGACTCCACCTTATGTTAGGATCAGATAAAGGATCATCAATTGATGAATGGATGATCAAAGTGTGGTATGTATATAGAATGAATTGTTATTCAGCTACAGTAAAGAAGTATTGATAAATACTACAACATGGATCATCTTCAAAAATATGCATTAAGTGAAAGGACAGGTACAAAATCTATGATTAGATAAATTCTACAGAAAAAAATCCAAGCTCACTAAATACTCAGAGACAGTAAGCATATTGGTCATTTTCAGGTGTTGAGGGGAAGGTGTGTGTGTGTGTGTGTGTGTGTGTGTGTGTAGAGGATTCCTTACTCCAAAAGGTTTCTTTTGGGGGTAACTGGAGTGATGGTTGAACAACACGGAGAATGAGCTAATTGCTATAGAGCTGTACTTTTTAATGGCTACTATTGTGAATGTTATGTGAATTTTATTTCAGTTTTTTAAAAGGAATAGAAATAAAGACCAAGGGGATGAGGGAAACTGCAGTAATTTTCAAAGATGGAGAATATCTGTGGCAGTTGGTTTACCAGAGCAGAAACCCATGAGATGGGGGGGGGGGGTGGGGGGATTAGGGTAGAGTTGCTACCCACTAGAAGTAAGTCCCTTTACTGGGAAGAACCACAGAACGGTCAAGGTTCAGAATAGTGAGGCTTCCTTTGGGCCATGATAGGTGGGCATGTGTTCAAATTCAGAGTATGGAGAATTTGAGGGTTCAGGGCTTTTTTCCCCCCATTCCAAATGGTCAGGAAACTCAACTGTCATCTGGGTGAAGGAGCTGTAGAAATAGCAGGGTGCAGGGTGAACGCCATTCAGAAAGTGAAGATGGGCAGGTCTGCGGGCAAGACTCTAGCTCTCTTTCTGGAATGTTGGCAGTGAGCTTGCATCAGCCCAGCACCTTGTTTGTAGGCTCCCCAGAGGAATGGAGTTTACCACTTGACTGGCTTCCAGTGCTGACCCACATGACCCAGAGCTTCTATCAATTGACTAGTGGCTGAGTCTTACTAGCCATAACGTAGGCTCCTTTTTGATGAAATTTCCAACATGAAAGAGATAATTGAATCAAGAGGAAGAAAGTTGGAAGTGTAGAAAGAAGAAAAATTGAGGGGAAATAAAAATAAAAAATTAGAAACATTCAAATAATTATGATCCTTCTGAGAGATAAAGATTTTGCATGCCTAAAAATATTAGTTGCCGCAGAAGTTGAGACAAAGTAAAAATTAAACAGAAAATTAGAAGATTTACTGAAACAATAAAACTTCAGTTTTAAAAGACAACAGAGAATCAGTCCAGGAGGTTATGTATGGCCAGAAAAAGATCCAGGAGAATGAAGAAAGGCGGGGAGGAAAGCATATGGAAAATTCTGCAAAAAAGAGGTTTCTAGATCAAAAGACTCATCATATGCCCAGAAGACTGGATTAAACACACACACACACACACACACACACACACACACACACACACAGAGTCATTCACACACATTCACACTCCCACATACATGCCCATACTCATGCCCACAGACTTATACACACACTCATGTGCACACACACTCATTCGCACACACAGTCATTCACATACATTCACACTCACACACATGCATGCACTCATGCACACACACAGTCATTCACACAGTCATTCACACACATTCACACTCACACACATATACACACTCATACACACACACACACACACACACACACACACACACACACCTGTGAAACATTAGAACTAGAATGTCTCAAAGCTTCCAAAGGGAAAAATGGGTCATATACAAATGTCTTGCACTCAGAATAGAGTTAGACTTATCTACAGTGATATTGGATGCTGAAAAACAGCAAAAATAAAAACAAAACAATAACCCCTAATGTAGTAGCCTTTCTAGAGAAAAATGATTTTTATGTGGAATTCTACAGCCAGCTCATTAAAAACCATAACGTGAAGGAGCAATTAAAATATTGTTAGGATGGGAGAGCTTTGGGGGTATAGATAGGAGAGGCGGATCTAAATAAGATTAAGATGTATGTATTGCACAAAAACTCAATAAAAAGATATATTAAAGAAAAAATATGTTGTTAGGTACATAGGCACTCTAAAATTTTGCCTTTTGTGTGCCCAACCTCGGTAGTTATTGGGAGACACATTTCACCACAACAAGGACAGAACGTAAGACAGTAGAATCTATGGGGCTTGGGAAACAAGGGTGACAACACAGGGACACGGCTAGAGGGACTCAGAGAACTCATCCAGGGAGACAAGGGATAGTCAACTCCAGAAGGAACAGCTCGAGGAAAACAGGGAGTATCTGATTGGCTTACACATTTGGAACACAGTACTAAAATGTATATAACAGATACATTATTGCATTTGTAAAAAATTTTTACAAGGTAAAAGGCACAGGAAAACCAAGGACAAAAGTAAGCAAGGCAATGGCTAACTCTTGGAAAAACAGAAACCAGTACTGGAGACAGGAAAAAAAATGTGCCATGTGGTTGTCTAAAATGTACTAATCCCTAGAAGTAGGTTTGGGATGCAATAGTAAGGTAATCTGGTTTTGTTTGTTTGTTTGTTTCTTGGGGTGCTTTTGATAAGCCTTTTATGACCATTAGCTAAGTTTTCAACAACTTTGAGAAGTAAATATTAGTTAAAAATGAAAATTAGTTAAAAGTATTTGCCAGTGTCAAGTGTGTCAGTAAACAGTATGCATTCCAAAACTTAGTGATAGAAGAGCTTCTTTGTATTCACTCCCCGAATGAGCACAAATGATTAAAATGGCTGCATCTACTGGGCATTTAAGATGTGCCACTCTGAGTTTTCTCAGTTAATCCTCGCACCGACCCTGCACCTGAAGTTTCACTCTCCTTTCAAAGACCAGAGAAGGATGTAATGTGCCTAGGAATACTGCCGTCAGCCTGCAGGTGTGCCACTAGGAGTCAAACCAGCCAGAAAAGACGCCCCAAACCCGCATGCTTCACTGTGCAGTTTTACCCTTCTCACTGCCCCTTCAGTTAGTATTTTCAGTGTGAAATGCCATGTTCTGTGGTGGGTGCTATAAAGAAGAATTACACGGGTCTTATGTGCAGCATGACTCCCACGGACAGCAACATGTCAAAAATAAAGGCTAATAAACACACAAAGTGAGGCCCCCATGTCACTAATCATCAGGGAATGCAAATCAAAAGTGCAACGAGATATCACCTCAAAACAATTAGGATGACTTCTGGCAAGCCTCCTTCTCCAGAAAACAAGTGTTAGTGAAGATATGCTAGTTGGAACACTTTGGCACTGTTAATAGGAAGGGAAAAATGATACAACCACTTATGGAAAACAGAATGGTAGTCCCTCAATGACTTAGAAATTGATTTACTGTATTATATGGTAATTCTGCTTTTGA
>NW_008355275.1:549147-569259 GCF_000622305.1 Nannospalax galili
AGATGTTTGAGCACCCATGTTCACAGTAGCATTATTCTCAATAGCTAATGAAAGCAAGGTAAATGTCTAGAGATGAATGAAGGGATTGTAAAGCATGATATATATGAACAGAAGACTTTACCCTAAAGTAAGGAGACTTTGACTTGTTCTACGACATAGGTAAACCTTGAAGACTTTCTACAATGTGAAGAACACATGAAGCAGAAAGACAAGTACTGTATGACCCAACTTCTACAAGGACATAGAGGAGTCAAAATCATACAGACAGAAAGTGTACTAATGGTCACCAGGACTGAGAGGAAGAACATTGGGGTGCTATTTGGGCTCAGAATTTTAGTTCAGTAAGAAGAGAAGCATCATGACGAAGGATGGTGATCATGTTGTGCAGCATCAGGGATGTGCTTAACAACCTTGAACATGTTAATATAGGTAAAATGATAAATTGCATCTTATATGTTGCTACAATTGAAAAAGATTGGAAGAAAAAAAACTGATAGACACGCACACAGACGTTACTCAGTGACTATGAGCTGGATGTGCTAGGGCAGAAAACACTGGGACCCTGTAGTAATGGAAGCAGAAGTGATTTAAGATGGATGGCATGGTGGTGGGCAGGATGCAAGCAAAAGTAGGGAGTCTTCCTAGATGTTCAGGCAGATGGTTAATCCCCAGTGCCCAATCGACCACTGAGGAAATCCTCCTGGTCCTTCTGCACATTTTATCTGGAGCACACTTCCCATTTTTTTCCCTGCTCACAGCTACTGTTCTTTTTTAAATTATAGAAAGTTGATTTTATTTTTCTCTCATGTAAAAAATAAGAGTTTTTAAAAACTGCAAAATAGAGAAAAATAACACATCACTCAAATACCATCACCTCTTAGTCCTGGTTTATATAATTTGGGGTTGAGGTTGAGTCAGGGTCTCCCTGTAGCCCCAACTGGCCTGGAATTTGCTATGTAGCCCAGGCTGGCTTTGATCTCACAGAGATCTGCCTGACTCTGCCTCCAGAGTGCTGGGATTAAAGTATGTGCCACCAAACCCCACTATTTTAAATTTATTTTTTTATTATTTGCTTTTGTGTGTATGTGCATGTGTGTATGTTCATGTTCATTTGTATGTAGGGGTGTGTGTGTGTGTGTGTGTGTGTGTGTGTGTAGGCCAGAGGACAACCTCAGGTGTTCTTTGGGTGTCCCTTCCTCTCTCCTATCCTTCTCTTTTGCCTTTCTCTCTCTCTTTCTCTCTCTCTCTCTCTCTCTCTCTCTCTCTCTCTTTCTCCTTATCTCTTTCTCCCTCCCAGTATCTTCCTCACATTAGGTCCAACCCCCATTCCTCCAAGCATTAATATTACCTGTTGGATTATGTCAGAGGTTATTTGGTTTATTCCCTTGTTTTAATTGAACATTTTATTTATTTATTTATTTATTTATTTATTTATTTATTTATTTATTTATTTTGTGTATGGTGTGTGAGTGTGTGTGTGGTGTACACATATGGTGTATATGTGTGGTATGTGCATGTGTGTGTGTGCACTCATGTGCCTGCCGAAGCCAGAGGGGGAGGTCTGGTGTCACTTCCCTTGATAAAGGATTTCTCACTGACCCTGGAGCTAGGCTGGTAGCTGGTAAGCCCCAGTAATCCTCCTGTCTCCTCTCCTACCCCAATACTGCAGTTACAGGCATGTGTACTGCCATATCCAACTTTTAAAATGTGCTGGGGTTTCAAACCCAGGTCTTCATGCTTGAGCAGCACACACTCTTACCCACTGAACCAGCTCCCCAGCCTGAGCATATTATCTACGAACTTCCTAAAACAGTGGGAAAAAAAGCAACACTACTGAGTTCTGGACTGAATCTGGAAGTCAGCAGCCAAGAAATGTCCCCAGGCCTTCAATACATATCAGGCCCCCCTTGCATTTTCAGGTAACTCCATTCTATCTGCCTCCCCAGCTCGTGGTGAACCCATCCCCCAGAACAGCACTTCTGTGTGTCCTGATCTGGCATGAGGCACCTGTCTGTACCTAGCAAATGCCAATCAACACTTGCCTTAATAATACCTTAGCCTCAACACCCAAGGTTTAAGTTGCATTAATCACCTAATAAAGAAATCTTCACAAGTGCCAATTACTGATCTCACCCTCATGCTAGACCCATTTCAAAAGGTGGCATCTTAGAAGCTATCAGGCTTATTGTCATTCAGCAAACGTTTATGGTTTACTGTAGAAAGGACACCATGCAAGGACTTTTGCACATGTTGTCTGGTTGAGTCCACACAGAAGTCTTTTGACATGGGAATTATTGTCATTTGTAGACAAGGAAGCAGTTTTAGAGCTATAAAGCTTGTGTAGCATTCCCTGAATGAATGCACTTACGGCACGTGTGCCAACTGCCATACTGCAGCTCGTATAGACACCTGTCCCTGGCCTTGCAGAGTCTAGCTGAGAGACAGATATTGAGCACACAATTTCACAAATGACTTTTAAAGATATTTGAGAAAATTGTCATGAAGAAGTTTAATATGCTATAAAGATGTATAAAGGAAATCATTTGTCCTGGTCTGGGGAGTCAGAGGGTTTTCTGGAGGAAGTGCTTTAGTTCTGTAAAATAAATACTCAGCCAGATGAAATGAAGCAGGAAGAAGCGTCAGGCATAAGCAAAGGCTCAGAGGTTGGTAGAGGATTTGGATAAGAGAGGAACTAAAAGGCTGCTGTGGCCCGAACAAACAGAGACCAGGGAGCAGCTTGCAGGAATTTGTGGATCTGTTAAGAACCTGTATACTATCTATGGGGACTCAGGGAAGAGCTGAAGAGTTTCCACAATGATCTGTTAAGAACCTGTATACTATCTATGGGGACTCAGGGAAGAGCCGAAGAGTTTCCACAATGAAGGACAATTTTGAGATCTACTTTGCAAGAACTCATTTTTCAGTCTATTGAAGGGGATTCGAGTAGACCTTGGAAGAGCCCAGAGAAGACCATTCCCCAAACCACCATTAGAGGTGAAAGAGGAGAGATTCCCAAGGCATGTAGACAAGAGGCTTGCTCAAAGTTACCCAGATCAGAGCCTGGAGCTGGATGCCGCTCTTGTGGCAACAAGGACTCTGCTCTTCCTGTTTTCTTTAGTTACCCTTTCAGCACTATGACCAAAATACTTAAGAGAACAACCGAAGGAGGTGAGCAATTTACTTTTGCCTCAAGATTTCAGAGGTGTCAGTTGATGGTTACCTGGCCCCACATGCTAGGGCAGAACACCATGGTAGAAGGAGTGTGTGGCCAAGGACATGATTCACACGGCAGATAGGAAGCAGACAGTGAATCAGTATGAGTTAGGGATAAGGACTTCTACTCAGTGGCCTACTTCCAGCTAGGCACTGCCTCTTAAAGTTTCCCAAACATCCTTAAGCAGTCTCACCAGCTGGCGAGGAACATTTCAAACATGAGCTTAGCATGCTTCTTTCCCTGATCCAAAATGGACAGGGTGCTTACACAGTTTTCTCTCCCCATGTAGTGTTTGGGGATGCTAAGTTATACCCTAATAGTCCTGAAGAAACCATGAGGAAACCATCTCTTTCCTGTGCAATGAGAGATTCCCATATTACATTGTGCAATGTATCAGTCGCTAGGTACATGAGAATAAAGCACAGTCACTGCCTGTAATAGCACGCAGCATAATAGTAGTAATGGGAATACGCACAGGGTCCCAAACCAAAGTTAAGCACAAGGAAGTGATACACTTTTACACAATTCTTGTAGTCGTAATTGCAAGGCTATTGTTCTTAACTGTTTGCATATACTATAAGCCACAAGATACTTAAAGAGCCCCAAAATGAAAAGATCCATTTTCCTAAGTAGATGAAATAACTTTTAGCTTGTTTGTTCCAGTTAGAAATTATATTCTTCAAGAACAACTGTAACACATTTGAAACCGGATTTGTTTTTTAAGTTCAAACATTCTGCTAAATAATTGATCCTCGTGGATTTATGGGTCAATGCTTTAAAATTTTCTCATGAATGAATTTCTTGGTGGTGGGGCCAGAAGCTATGCAATTCAAGGATATGGCCACTGTGAGAATCTCCTACAACATGTTAGTTAGAACACAGATCCAGCTTTGGTTTGAAAATGGAACAGTGAGCAGGGACTTGAAGCATGTTTCCAGTGGAAATTTTGGGGTTTGATTTAAAAATAGAGAACAGGACCCCAAAGATACTCTTCATGGCTTCTGGGCTAGGAAGTCCCTTGGGGATGCCCAGCTACTCAGCTGTGTGCCCTTGGGACTTTCTCTCAGCCAGGACAAGCCTGGGAAGGGACTGAGAGCTGAGAAAAAGAACATAGACGTTGCTCATGCACAACATTTATTCTTAAAGACTGTAAAACCTTGTATCACCTGGCCCAGGTCTGAAAGTAGCTTGAACTACACAAATACAGTGCTGTTCAGTGATGAGTTGGCAAGTATCATTGATATGTGTAAACACAGTTACAGGTAACACTATAATATACAATTCTCTTTACTATAATTCCTTTACAGCAGCTGATTTCCAGTGCTTTTGTTGAATTTTGCTCTGGTGGGATTCTTGTACCCAGAGTATAGCCAATGTATACTTGGTGAGCAGTTATAATTTTGGTCAGAGTATGAATTGGTATGTCCCTTTATGTTAGTCAGTAGGAAGAAAACATAACAAATCTCTACATTGTCAATAATGCAAGCAACTTCTGTGCTGAACTAAGGGTTACTTTTCAAATACTAGAAGACTCCCCAATTTTTGGTACTATTGAATATGTATTGGCTATAGAACCATTTTGGAAATTTGCCTGCAGTATTTATATTTCTCCTTCATTTAAAAGATTCTGGACTGGGGATGGGTACATTATGGTCTGGTGGTCAGATATGACTCCCCTGTATTTTTTTAAATTATTTAATAACCACATACTTAGAAGCATTTCATCACAACAGCATTGACAAATTCAATAACAATTTCCTGAGCTAAGATGTAGCTCTTTCAAAATTGGCTGTAAATTTTTAGGTTTACAGTTGAATTATTACAGTTATACAATATTGTACTCACTATAAACCCTATAAGACATAAAATTAAATGAGGTTTTAACCTTTAAAAAAGATCTCCATTTCATTATTAAAATACAGTTTCATATAGAAAAATTCATTTTTAATGAATTTAATGAAACATTAAGATGTTTGCATATGGGTTTCTAATCTCTATATATCTGATTATTACTAGTCATAGTCAGTTACCTTCTGAGATCCTTGGCATCTGAGCATGGATATAAAGTCATCAGGTAGATTTTGAAGTTTATCAGGACCACGCCCGTATTTTGTTCATCTTTTAGGGCTTTTGTAGTGTCACTGTGACTGAGTAGGTAGGACAAAGTTTATATGGATTCAAAGCCAAAGTTAGCATCTCACCCCTTGTTTAATATGGTTGCTAAAATCAGGTCCACTTTCACTTAAGAATTCTAGGCGTGGTGGTGCATGCCTTTAATCCCAGCACTCGGGAGGCAGAGGCAGGTGGATCCTTGTGAGTTCAAGGCCAGCCTGGTCTACATAGTGATTTCAGGTTAGCTGGGACTACAGGGAGACCCTATCTCAAAAAGACAAACAACAACAAAAAAGAATTCTCACTGACTCAAATAGTATTAGATTGATATCCAGTAACATCACAGTTATGAGGGCTGTCTTTGAAATTCACGTTCTCCCTAAGGTTTCTCTCCTCCGAGGTATAACCCTAGCTCAACCCTGTAATTGCTGTTCTCATTTCTCTTGAAAATCCTCTCCCCTTCCCTGTTTTTAGTTTTAGTTCCTCCTTTCCTCTCCACTTAAAACTCAGCTATGGATGAGGAGGGGCCTAAGTCATAAGGTCAAGAATTCTTTCGGCTATTTGTACTGGTCTAGAACTGTCAGCTCTTGACTCCTGTGGATTTGGCTGGTATCTGAGCACACCTGGTGCCTCATCAGAATCTGGTGTTCCGGGTTCCTGCTTGGCTCTACTGCCTGGCACCATGGAGGGTGGAGAAGGGCAAAATTGCCAATGCGAAGATATCCTGGTCATTGGGAAAGTGCATCTTGAAGAGAAGGCACGACTAGAGGGCACACCCACAGGCCTGTGCTGGAGTAAGGGAGCAGTTAGAGACAGGGAGAGCCCTTGGGCTCATAGACTTTGCTATGAAGCACAGAGCAAGAGCTAGATGAATCTAGCAGAAGGGAATCAGGTCAGGCTCTGGACTGGTGCTGTAAATGAACAAACCAGGCTGAAGGAAAAGGCATTTGTGTTTCCGTAGAGATTCACTGAGTATCTTCTGTGCTCCAGACCTTGCTTAAGCACTATGTGTTGCACAGAATAAATGAAGTCCCTATTCTGATATCCCTTGTATTTCTAGTGAGGGGGTCAGAAAGTGGCAATATGGACTGGGGGGGCAGCAAGGTGGAGATGTAGATTACAGAGTGGCCATGGGGGCAAGGTGGGAACCTCCCAAAGGGTGTTTTGCTCTGACATCTCCAGAGGGTGACTGTGACTGTTGTACAGACCAGATCAAAGGCCATTGCAATAGTCCAGGGGAAGGTGGCTGGGGAGTGGGAGTGCTGAGAAGCAGCACATTTCAGATCTGCTGTGGAAGCAGAGCCAGGGGGCTTTATAGGTGACTGGCCTTGGGTGTAAGATGGAAGGATCAGGAATGGCTGCAAAATTTTTGGCTGAGGAAGGGACAGAATAGCATGACCACTTACTGAGATGAGAAAGGTTATGGGAAGGTGAGGCGATCATGAATTTGGGTGTGTGCATGCTAGCTGTCATGGTGCAGATACCGAATAGACTGTATGTGAGTGTGGAATGCAGGAGGAGAGGTGAGCTGTGAGTCTCGGTTTTGGAGTCATCAATCCAGAGATGCCACTTGAAGGCAGGAGACTGCATTATCCCATTATAGAGGGCAGTGGAATGCAGAAGAACAGTGGTGTGGGCATGGGCTTCAAGCCATGATGTTCAGAGGCTGGAGGACTCAGCGGAGGGGATCCAGTGCTCATGAAAGCAAGAAGGCATGAGACTCCTTTGTCAGGGCATTTACAAAAGTGCTGCCTGGAAGAGGTTTAGGTGAGTTCATGAAAAGGCTCTCAAAAGTCCAAAGGGCCCAGGCTGGTGGTCTCCTTCTGCTGGGGAGCCCTGCTATGTCTCTACCTCAAGGAAGAGTTAGTAATATTTGAGAAATGTCTTCAGATCAATTGTCAATGGAAACCAATGTTATAAGGGCTTTCTAACGTGTGTAGTTGAGCAGATTGCCATAGGATGGGGATGTCTGTAGATGCCAGGCAGGAAGAACAAGGAGCCAAGTGACTCTCTTGCTACTCTCTCAGGGGAGAAGCACTTGACAACCCATCTGGACTTTAGGAGAACCCAGTGCTGCCATTGATAGCTGTGATAGTTGTGTGATTTCAGGAAAATTGCTTAACTTCTCCCAGCCTCTATTTCCTCATGAGTAATGACTAACGATTCCTACCACTGGGTATTTATAAAGATTGAAGAATTTTAAATACATTGAAGCATGTAGTGAACTGCAAAGTGATATGCAAATACAGGAGGTGGAAAGGACTGGGCCTGTAATCCCAAGGTTCAATTTACACAAGAATGTCACACTTTGCATAAATAATGGGGGCTTCATTGTTGAACCTACTTTAAGATCCAAAATCCCCAAACACTGGGAGAGGAGGGGTTTTAGTAGGACAGGGGAGAATGGGTAATTGGGGGAGGCATATGGTCAAAGCACATTATCCACAAGTGCGGAAATGTCATAGTGAAACCCATTATTTTGTTCAATTAATATATGTTAAGAAGGAAGGAAAAGGACAGATAAAATTCATATTTTAGGAAAAAAACACAATAGAAAGTGCCCTCCACTCTCTGAGAATTAAAGCAAGCACTATCATCCCTAGGCTGGGGACAAGAGATGGAATTTTCAGTTCGGTTCTCCAATCAATGTGTCCTCTCTGCCTCTGGTTTCTTATCTGCCTCCTTCTTATCTCTGTAAACCCTTTAGCCAGGTGCCAGGTGAAATCTCTGATCTTTCTCTTCTGCCTCCCATGAAGCTGATAGAAAGCAGGAGGGAACATGCAGGATGAAAGCAGTTCTGGTCCTGCCAGCCTCAGTCAGGGGAGTATTTTAGGCTAGAGGCAGGATGCCCATTCTGGTGGTGGGGATTGCTGCAGAGAACCGAGCTGATCCGCATGCAGGCTCACTAAGTCTGCGTTCCAGGCTTGACAGTCCCATCTCTGGACTTGGTAGGTCCTCTGTTTCTGGGTAAAGTCGGTGAATAGGTTGTAAGCTGTTAGGGTCCCTTTCTGTTCAGTGGTTGGGAGCTCTAACTTTGCTTGTTACTGTAGTCGTGTTACTTCTATATCCTGCCACCAGATGGCGATGTTTCCTTAACCCCCCAGACAAGTTTTCGCTTCAGGGGGGAAAACGTCAAGCTTTCTGTGGGCAACTTTTCTGCCCTGAACACAGAGGAACTGGGAGATAGGGGAACTCGTGGGTGTTAAGGAGGCTTATGGGGTACGGGAGACGTGCTCTATATGGGAGACTTGCGTGAACCCTGCTAAACTTTACCAGAATTAGGAGCTACAGATGCACGCAAAAGCCTAGCTGTTAAGATGGTTCTGGCAGAATCAGGTACCTTCCCTGCAGGCCAAGGATGCAGAGCGACAGGAGTCAAGTCCTCTTCTCTTGTAAATTGGAAAAGTGAGGTCAGAACATGTCAGCTCCGGATTCTGTCTTCTTGCCAAGTTTGTTCCTTTGCATTTAAAAGTTTCAAATGGTTTTTCCAACGTCTCATGCCGGGTGCTTAGCTAGCACAGCTTGTTAAGCCTTCAGTCTTTGACCTGCCAAGCCCCTAGGTCTGCAAACCAGGCATGTTCTGATGGACAACAGAAGATGGATTCCTTCAAGGTCCTCCAACAGCAGACTGATCCACTAGAGAAGAAAAGTTATTTAAAACAATTACTTATTAGCTAGTCAAACAAATCTCACAGTAGGTGCTTTTGCATTTAATGAAAATAAGTATTTATTTAGCCTTCCTATGCACCAGGCTCTATTTTAATCAATTGGCATCATTATATCATGTAATTCAAATAATACTGTGAAATAGTTATCACAATTTTTTTTTTTTTTTTTTTTGAGACAGGGTCTCTCCATATAGCCCAGGCTGGCCTCAGCAATCAGCAAACCTCCTGCCTCCTCTTCCAGAGTACTTGGATTACTAAGCTCGTGCACCTGGCTCAATGATTACTGTTCCTGCTTTACAGATGTAATGGAACCTCAGAAAGGGTAAATAACTTGCCTAAGGTCATACAGCTGGAGGGAACAGAGCCAGAGCCAGTATCACTCCCTGCTTTGCCTAACTTCAGACCTGATCTTTTAGTGCATCTGTGTTGTGAAGAGCTCTTCATGACACTTTCTCCCATTTATAGGATCTGATGTAGAAACTTGTCAGAGTTTCTTACTGGAGCACGAGTCACCATTTTCTCATTCTCCTGTTGTGACATGATGGCTCAGGGTTGACGAGCAGGCTTAGGGCCTGGAGGCTTGATGGAATTCATGTCACACCTATAGGACACTCAGAGTGTGAACATGTGGGACCATGAGAGATGCTCCTGCTTATAGATGCCAGCATCAGCATCCAGATATGACTGGATCTGTGTCTACTTGAACATATTCCCCGTGCTTTCAGAAGGAGGAACAGGCATCGCTGAGGAGCAAGGGAACAACGGCACAAAGATGGTGGTCAGTGTATCATGAGCTTCTCTGTGCTGGTCTCTGAGTGAGACATTTTATATGTCCCACTACCACAACAGGACTTAGCTGTTGCAGCAAGGACTGACAACTCTGCCTTCATCTTTCAGGAGACAGTGCCTCAAATGCAGGAAGTCATTCTACAGAAATAGATGCCATGGGCTAGGTGTGTAGCTCAGGAGAAGAGGTCTTGCTTAGTATCTGCAAAGGTCTGGGATCCCCTAGTACTGAAAAAACAAACAAACAAACAAACAAACAAACAAACAAACCCACAAACCCACAAAAACAAACAGAAATAAAGAATACAGAAGCCAGCTAAGAACAGGCTTCAGAAATCAAGGTTCCTGTTTTACGTCTGAAGGGTATGAAATCAAAATGGAAATATCTTATTAAGATGTAGATGAATAACCACCAGTTCCCAGAGCAACAGTTACTGGTACAGAAATAGGACAAGGATTTCCAGTTTGACAAATTGGATTCCCAGCTCCACACCACCCTCTTCTAACCATATGACCTTGGGCAAATTATCTAGTTTCTACTGACTCTCAATTTCCTCATATTTAAAACAGGGAAAATATTATATCTGTCCCAAGGTTGCTAAGAATACTAAATGACATGATGTATATAAACTACCTGATCATACTTTCTGGTATGTAGTAAGTGTTCAATAAACAATAGTGGTGACAATAAGGATGATTAATTTAAATGCCCACCTTTGCTTTAGATTCTTTTTCTAACTGTTGTGAGGCCTTTGAGACTCTGAATTCATTTAAAGCCCGACTACCTAGAGGGTTTGGCATTTCTGGCTGTTGACTGTTTGTCTCTCCTCCATACCCTATTCCATGTTTTTCCAGACTCAAGAATTTATGCAGTAAATTTTCAGGTCTGCAGGAGCCATGCCTATGATGAGTTAGTACCATGGTCCAATAAATGCTTAATGGATAAATAATAGGCAATACAACAAAAAAGCCCAAAGCAGAAATAAGCATCCTTAAATGTGCTTTAGATCTTTATATTCAGGCCAGTCAGAGCCAAATGTGTGCTTAATAAACATTTACAAAGGGCTTGGAGAGGATGACCAAAGGAAGAGGGAGGGTTCCAGTGTCTGTCTTTAGGAGTCCAGGTCAATTGTCTCCTGGGGCCTCACACTGCCAGATCTAAAAGAGAGAGAGAGAGAGAGAGAGAGAGAGAGAGAGAGAGAGAGAGAAGAGAGCTCAAAATTAGAGAGCTGGCTTAGCTCATGCCTCAGCAGGTAAAGATACTTGCTGTCAATCTGAGTTGGTCCTTGGGACCCATGTGAAGGTACAAGAATCGACTCCACAGAGTTGTTCTCTGACTTCCACGCTCATGCCACATGCACCCCCATTATCACACGCATACAATAATAATAAAGGAATAAATTTTAAAAAGAGAAATCAGAAATGGAAGAGGGAAAAGGTACCTCCCCCTGAGGGCATCTTGTTCCAAGAAAAACAACTATGAATCTATAACAAAAAGACTTTGAAAAAGTCACTTACTCCTTTCTTGATGATGTCATAGTACCTGGATGGGAAAAAGCCGTTGGAGAGGTAACTGTGAGCACTAGATCCTACCTCCATGCACCTGCCACACAATCGGAAGTTCAACTGTTAGGGCTTCTTTCCTCTGGATTAGCAACCAGGTAAGAAGGATCTGGAAAATTCTTACTCCACATTTTTAACTTTGGGTTGCCTCTTAATAATAAACACAAATGAAAACTGACAACTTATTTTCTTCTTTTGCATTGCAAAAGGCATTCATATTCATTGCAGGAGATTTGGAGAAAAACAAGACAAGTAAATTCAACCAGTAACCTTATCGTCTATCTGTAATTACCATTAAGATGCAGGTCTTCTCTTTGCTATTTCCTTTTTATCAAGGTCTTACTTTTCTTGGGAAGTTTAGGATTATACAACTTAATCTTTTCCTTTTTGCACAATGATTTTTGTTTCTTATCTAGGAAATCTTTCCCTGAGTCATGAAGAATTCACTCATATTCTTTAAAAAAAAATTGTACACACTTACCATAGGTGGTAATAATTCACCTAGAATCGATTTCTATGATGGTATACAGAAGGGACAAGTTCTATTTACCCCTCAAATGGCTATCCAATGGTACCCAAGCCATCTGCTCCTTCCTATTCCATAGTTTCACCTTTTGTTGAAAAATAAGTTGCCCACACACAGGTGTTTCTTTTACTGTTTGCTGTTGTGATCCAGTGGTCTGTCTGCATGCTGTATATAAAGGGAGAGATTATGCTTTGTTTTGCTTTGTTGAAAACCCTCAGCAAAGCAAACTAATGGATAAACAAACTAAATACTTTTCCTCTGGCAGGTTACTAAGGATGCAGGAGATGCATCAGGGCAAGTGTCCTTCCCAAGGATGCATTGACACCATTGGGAGTGCTCCATCCAGAGTGCTCCATGGGCTTCATTGACTCACCATGAAAACATCATCCATCATTCTCTTCCTCTTACAGCTCATTTGTCACAACCAGGCAGGGAGCCCCACCCACTTTCAAAGGGCAGTGACATACTGCCTGCCAGGTGCCTGGAAGAGGAGGATACCTAGCAATTGGAAAACAGGAATGACGTCTATCTCCATTTATCTATCCTTGAATGAAAATGACAGTCTTAATTACTACAGTTTAGTAGGAAGACTACATACTAGGCAGAGCAAGTCTTCCAACTCTGTGTATCTCCTTCTAGAATGTCTTGACTAGCCTTGAACCCTGGTAATTTCGTATAAATTTAAGAAAGTGGATAAGTTTTTAGAAGTATTATTAGGGGGGAAGGAAAATGGTTCAATCTGTAAAGTGCTTGCCTACATAAGAATTTGATCCCAGGACCCATGTAAAAAGCCAGGCATGGTAGCCTTCCCAGCAAGAAAGACTTAGGTGGGGGGTGGTAGGGGAACTTGCTGGCCAGGTAGTCTGGCCAATTAGTGAGGTTCAGGTTCATTGATAGCCACTGTCTCAAAAACTAATAAGGTTGAGGAACTATTAGCAGTTTATAGCTGCTGGGAGTGGGAGACTCGGTTTTCTTCACGCTACCCTAGGATTCTAGAAATGTGATTCCAGCTAGAATGACCAGGCTCCAGCAGATGGACCCACACCCAAGAGCAATTGGGAAACACAAATTAGACACAATACTTCTTAAAAAAATAAATAACATGAAATGAGGTGGGGTAGGAGGTGGGTGGATCTCAGAGGAGATGGGGAGGGGTCTGAATATGATAAAAATAAATTGTATGAAATTTTCAAAGAATCAATAAGAATGCTATAAAAGGACTAAAGAAATTTAATTTAATTAACTTTTCTTTATTGATTTTGTATCCAGTCACCTTGGGAAACTTTAAACAACTTTTTTTTAAAAAGCATTTTGTGTGTATGTGTGTGCATGTGCACGTGTGCACGTGCATGTCATGACTCCTGTGCAGAGGTCAGAGGATAACTTGTAGGAGCTGGTTCTCTCCTTCTACCCATGGGTTCTGGGGATTTAATTCAGGTCATCAGGCTTGGTAGCAAATGCCTTTGTGAAACCTTTTTAAACTCTAAAATTTATCTACAGCTTTCTATAGATTTTAAATGTGGATAAGGATATAATCCATAAATATGACATTGCTCTTTTATCCTCTTTCTCTTTTTGTGTGTGTGAGGGTATATGTACGTGTGTGATGTGTATGAACATATGTGTGTGGGCGTGAACACCTGTGTATGTTTGGAGGCAAGAGGATCTATCAGTCTCCATCTTAGTCTATTGAGACAGGGTCTCTCAGTGAACCTCAACTAGGTGGGTAGCAAGCCCGCGAGCCTCCTGTCTCTGTTTCCCAAAGCACTGCAGTTACAGGCTTTTGTGGCCATGTCCAGCTTTTTATGTGGAGCTGGGAATTCAAACTCAGGTCCTCATGCTTACACAGCAAGCTGAGTATATCTTGTGATAATGAACGCCCTTGTTCTGCTCACAACCCCAGGGGGAACATTCTTAAAATTTATCCTTTATATACATATATATAGATTTTATTGGAGATATCTTTTTACCAGATTATTTATGCCTTCGTTTTCCTAATTGCTGAGATTTTTTAAATAATGGATACTGAATTTTAGTATGTGCTTTATTTCTTCATATATTGAACTATCGGTACTCCTAGACTCACAATGGGTTAGGTCCCAATAAAACCATTGTGAGTGGGAAATAGCCTAAGTCCAAAACGTGCTTAATGCACTGAACCTCCTGAAAATCATGGCTTAGCAGCATATGGAGTGCTGGCTGTTTACTCTGGTGCTTCAGAGCTCACTGCTGCTCTCCAGGGTCTCTAGTGTCTTCCTGTGTACCACTAGCTCAGGGAAAGATCAAAATTCAAAATTAAAACTTCAGTTCCCACTAAACATGTATCACTTTCATACTATCAAAAAGTTATGAGTCCAGCCTGTATGTGTTTGTTCCTGTTAATCTGTTAAGGTGGCACATGGCATTGGTTTCTGCCAGTAGAGCCACATTTACATTATCATGCATGCCAGCATCCTGGGATAAGACAAATTTGTACATGATGGGTTTTTCCTTTATATGTTGCTGGAGTTGACCTGTATGTATTTTGCTTAGGCTTTTTATACCTATGCTCATGAATAAATTTATTTTCCTCATGCTGTTTGTTACTGGATTTTAGCATCTATATTCCTCTAGCTTCACAAAATCAAATGGGGAGTGTACCTACTTTTTGTATTTTCTGGAAGAAGTTGTATTAGATTGACGTTAAATCTTTAAACATTTAATAAAAATCTCAGCTTCACCAAAACAACATTTTGTGGCAAGTCTATCTTAAATTAAATCTCAGATTTTTCCATTTCTTTTTGTGCTAATTTGGGTAAGCAATGTTTTCTTAGGAATTTATTTAATCTACATTTTGAAATTTATGGGCAGTTGTTTATAACATCTCTATATATTTCTAATTTCATTTATTTGGGAGGTACACAGTTCTCTCCTCCCAACTTATGGGTTCCTGGGGTCAAACTCAGGTAGGCAGTCTTGGTGGCAACTGCCCTTATCCATTGAGCCATCTTGCCAGCCCCTTTATCAGTTATTTAAAGAACCAAATTTTGAGTTTTCTTTTTAAAAATATGCATTTATATCTATGTATATGAGTGGTTTTGCCTGTGTGTATGTATGTGCCTCATATGCATGCCTGGTGTCTACAGAGGTCAGAAGAGAGCATTGGATCTCATGGAACTGGAGTTATGGCAGTTCCGAGGTGCCATGTGGGTGCTGGGAACTGAATCCAGGCCTGTAAGAACAGCAAGTGCTTCACCACTGAGCCAGCCAGCTCTCCATCCCTGAATTTTGACTTTTCAAATTCTATTGTATATTTTTTTTCATCAATTTTTACCTCTGTCTTTTTTGTTTTATTCTGTACTTGGGGAAGAATATTAGGTTGTACTTTTTCTGACTTCTAGGATCCTATAAAAGGTTACTAAGCCTGCTCAACATTCCCTTTATATTTTGTATCTTTCTCCCTGCCTCATTATGGGTAGCTTCAGTTCCCTAATTCTCTTTCTTTGAATTTGATCTTAAATCCACTGTTGAGTTTTTCTTTTTGGTTATCAGAGTATTAAATGTTAGAATTCTAAGGCTTAAATTATTTTTTTTTTTCCCAGTACAGGGGATTGAACTCAGGGCCTCTTATATGCTGGGTCAGTGCTCTGCCACTGAGCTGCATCCTAGAATGTTAGAGCTTCTGATTGGCTCTTCCAATTTACCATGGTTTTCTGTCACTTGCTTGAATCTGCTGTTTGGTCTATGAGGGCAGTAAGATTCTGGGGTACTTACCCACATTTCTTTGATGGCACCAATTATAATCTTGTTTCATTAGTTATTTTTCTCCTTACTAGACTAATGGTTCAGGGTTCATCAAAGATAAATTATCTGTCTGGTTCATCTTTGTATTGTCATAGTTCCTAGCAGGGTTCTACCTAGTATATAAAGATATGAATAAATGATCTTAGTCCTTCCCTACATCTCACTTACTTCCTGTCTCCTGTGCACAAGCCACACTGGCATCCACAGTGTTCCCTAAAACAGGATGGGGCTGCTTAGCTCGCCTTTGCTCTTGCTTTTCTTCTGCCTGCAATACTCTTGTTCCAGTTATGTCTGTTTTCATCTCTCATTTCTTTATTGACCGCTACAACGACAGCATCAGCCCCTCTCCCCTCTGCCATTCTGTCGTCTCACCCTACTTAATTTGCCACTAGTTCATACCTTCTATTGAGTCTGTACCTTCTGCAGTTAGCCGGGTCACCCTCACATATGTGGCAAATGCTGACTGGGACATGCATATGAAATTAAGAGAAGCAAGTTGGGCTGTCCAACAGCTGTTGGGAAGGAAAAGAGAGAACAGTGGAACTGTGGGGATGATCTTAGTCATCTTCTTACACGTCAGCAGTCCTCTTTGAGTTCTTTGAATAATCAATCGACTCCATCTGAGAATCCTCACCTGGCTCTCGGCTCAGTCATTCTTTCTGGTGTTTTGTTAGCCTGGCGGATCCAAACAGCAGTGTCAGTGGAATGGTGACCAGCTATGTGAAGCAATGTATAAGAAAAACAGAAAAGGCAAAAGGAGCTCGCAAGTGATGCAAGACCATGCAGATGTCAGGCTCTGTGTGCTTACACACTTGCCCATTCATGTTATTCAGTTTTTAAACATTTCTGATAAGCCCAACAGAGGGACTGCTTCTCTCGGGGCCTCTAGAGGTGAATTAATGCAGGCGTTTGCTGCTTTACGTTTTCTTATTGCCTTCTATGCTCTAGGGCAAAACCAGATGCTTCTGAATCCAGTGTGAGGCAGAAGAGTTTCTGAGAGCTCCTGGAAAAGACAAGGTAATCAAGAGGCCTTCTGGGAACTCCATGGGCCCAGATCCCAGGTGTCACCGGTGGTTAGAAGGAATACTATTTTCTGACCTTTTTTGAAGCTTCAAGGATGTTCCATTTAAGAATAAGCAGGAAGGGGCTGGAGAGGTGGCTCAGTGGTTAAGAGCACTGATTGCTCTTGCAGAGGACCCAGGTTCGATTTCCAGCACCCACATGGTGGCTATGAACCATCCTTAACTCCTGTCCAGGGGAAATTGAAGCCCTCTTCTGACCTCCACCGCATTGCATGACACCAGTGCACTCACATACATGCAGGCAATACACTCATACATATAAAATAAGAAAATAAAATATTAGAAAAAAAGAATAAGCAGGAAGGAAACCAAGATCCTCTGGGGAGCAGGATTAGGACACACTACACAACCAGCTCAGGAGATAAGTGTCCATTGGAGATGAAGTGGGCTTCCATTTAGGTATGATGACAGGAGCGGAAAGGAGTTCAACTTTGATGTGAAGTGGAACTTTGGATGTTGGTTGGAATTTGAGTCATAGCTGAGTGACACAAAGTCTCAAATGTCTCCTCTGTAAAATAGGAATTACTAAGTACTTCACGGTATGGCTGTAAAAAACCCATGCAGTCATTTACCAGCAGTGCCCAGGATAAAGCCTGGCACACAATGGAGTGCCAATCAGTTGTTAAAACTTACCAGGCTCGGAAGCCAGATGGTCTGGGCTTTCACCACAGCTTCTTTATCTTTGGGTCATATCACCATGTGGAGTTGTGTAATCGAATGTGGAGGTCATGAAAGAGTTGGCAACTGGCAACAGTAAAAGGTTTACGAATGCTTCACGATCAAAAACTAATTCAGCATTTAGTGTGCAATGACTCTGAGGTGTTCCTGACGATGCTAATCCGTGTTGCGTGGAGTGACTTCACTGCAATGTTTTCACTGTATATAAAGGATATTCCTCTTTTATAGAACTATGGTTTAATTACAGAAGATGAAGACTTTTAATATTTTCCTAGTCATTCCGTTGCATGTAAATATCAAATTAGCAATCTTTGGATTTAGTGTTTGAGAATGCTTGATTTCAAAGTTGCTGTTTGAGATACTGACTTGAATTTCATACAAAAAAAGTCTTTAAATGAATTTTGGCTTGAGATTAGGACAGAATTTCTAAAAGTTTCTCAAATGGCACTAAACATATTTCTGCTATTTTGCACCACATATTTATGTGGAACAGTGTTCTTAACAGTGAAAATTATAAAATAGAAAAATACAGATCAATTTAGAAAATGTTGAAGATGATTTATGTACTGTAGCATCAGATATTCAACTATGATTTAATTCTTCTTCCTCCTCCTCTTCCTCCTCTTCCTCTTCTTTCTTTCTTTCTTTCTTCCTTTCTTTCTTTCTTTCTTTCTTTCTTTCTTTCTTTCTTTCTTTCTTTCTTTCTTTCTCCCTCCTCCTCCTTTTTCTTCTTCTTTTTGTTCTTTTGAGACAGGGTCTCCCTGTAGTCCCAGCTGACCTGCAACTCACTATGTAGACCAGGCTGGCCTTGAACTCACAGAGATCTGCCTGCCTCTGCATCCCGAGTGCTGGGACTAAAGGCATGTGCTACCACACCTGGTCTCATTTAATTCTTTATATGAAAATAAGCACATCTGGGACTGGAGTGATGGCTCAGCTGTTAAGAGGGATTGTTGTTCTTTTAGAAGACCCAGGTTCAGTTCCCAGCACCCTTGTCCAACAGTCTTATCCATCTGTAACTCTAGCACCAGGGGATCCAATGTCCTCTCTGGCCTCCAGGAGCAATTCCACACACATGGTTTCTACACGTATAGACACACATACATTCAATAGGGCATGGTGGCACACACCTTTAATCCCAGCACTTGGGAGACAGAGGCAGGTGGATCTCTGTGAGTTCAAGGCCAGCCTGGTCTACATAGTGATTCCAGGACAGCTGGGGCTACAGGGAGACCCTGTCTCAAAAACAAACAAACAAACAAACAAACAAAAAAAGACACATCCATTACAGATCATCTTTTATCTTTTTTTAAATTTTAAATAACTACATGACTAGAAGAAGCATTTCATTAAAGCTTTAACATATTCAGTAATACACTCCAGAGCAAGAGTGCATCTCTTTCACAAGTGGTTGTAAATTTCTAGATTCACAGTTGAATACAGTTATACAATATTGAACTCAGTATAAGCCCTGTAAGACATAAAATTGAATGAGTTTTTAATCTTTAGAAAAGGTCTCCAGTTGATTTTAGAAGATATTGTTCTTTGCAGAAAGACTCATTGTTTTTGCTACTAACACTGAGATGTTGGTGCATGCATCTCTAATCTGTATGTATCTGATTATTACTAGTCATAATTGGTTGCACTTGGATCCTTGGTGCCTGTGTATGTCTATAAAGTCATCTGGTAGATTTCAATGGTAATGTTTATCACCTCTACTAATTAACATGATGTAAAATTTTAAGCTTCCTCCTCATATAATACATTTTAAAAAATTTGTTGATTTTTTTTTGTGTGTGTATATCACACAGAACATCCAAAACCATCTTATTCAACTATACAGCCACTTCCCAGATGGCACCCTCCCATAGCCTCCCTCCCCCCACTAGAGCCCTTATACTCTGATATTGCTGCTACTGTCTTCTGTGTTGTCAGCACCCCCAGCTGTTCCCGACTACTTGTCCATCTGGTGAATCTAGTCAGTCTATCCAGAGGTCTTTGTTTTAGGAAGGTCAGCTTTTCCTCATTTAGCAACAATCAGTTGACAATATTCCTTTAGATAAGATTGGAGTCTGCTGTTTATTTTCCCAGTTCTATCCTGGGTTACTATCTGGGAGTTCCATGGACCACCCTGGCTAACAACTCAAAAGAAGGTATCTCCTATCTGGTATTGTTGCTTGTTATGTAGCCTTTAGCTATGCATATGGACTCTTAAAAAATTATATTGGCCCCTTTAATCTTTGGTTATACTTTCCTTTTGGGTGTCTAAGGCCACACAGTTGGTCCAGATAAACCGATTTATTTTTACTCTTAAGGTCATTTGAGGATCTGTTCCTCAGGGGTCACCTGGCTCCTTTCTTTTACCAGTTCTGCCTATGTGAAGATAAGTCAAAGGCCCTCTTGACCATGGTTGACTTCTCTTAGAAGCATGGAGGAAATGATTCCTCTGTGTTGACCCTCCTCTTTATAGACTGGACACTGGTTCAGGTCCGTCTGGTGGAGTCTCCTCGGCGTCCTTGATCAAGAGGACAGGTGACCCACCACCGTTACAGGACATTTTGAGAAATGCTCATAGTCCCCTGGAACTAGTCGACCTAGAAGGGCAAGAGCAAAAAGTGTCCTTTATGTCCCTCTGACCAAATTATTATAGGCCTCAAAGTATGTCTGTTAAACATCCAAGAAGGTTAGTTCCACCAGTCT
>NW_008355275.1:569534-571565 GCF_000622305.1 Nannospalax galili
TTATTAACACCTTTTTCTTACTGTTCTCTTTCAGGTTCTTTTCCTTTACCTCCCTGGTTCCTTTCCATTATCCTAATTCCTGTAGTTATATCTGGATACATACTTATCAGGATTTAGTTCTAGGATCCACGTATGAGGGAGAACATATGTCAATTTTTTTTCTGAGTCTGTGTTACTTCACTTAGTATAACAGTTTCTAGTTCCATCCATTTACCTGCAAATTTCATGATTTCATCTTTCTTTACTGTGAGTAAAAGTCCATTGTATAAGTTAACTACATTTTCATTATCCACTTGTCAATTAAGGGACACTTAGGTTGCTTCCATCTCTTACCTATTGTGAAAAGAGCAGCAACAAACATGGATGTACAAGTGTCTCTGCAGTAGGATGATTCTTTGGGCATATGCCAAGAAGTGGTATAACTGGGTCAAAGGGTAGGTTCATTTGCAGTTTTTTAAGAGTTCACCACACTGCTTTCCATAAGGGTTGAACAAGTTTGCAGGCCCACCCGCAGTGGAGGAGTATTCCCCTTTCCCTACATCCACTCCAATATTTGGTATCATTTGGTCTCTTGATCTTAGCCAATCTGACTGGGGTGAGATGAAATCTTAAAGTGGTTTTAATTTGCATTTCCCTAATTATTAGTGATGTTGAACACTTTTAAGATTCTTCGTAGCCATCTTCTTTTGAGAACTCTCTGTTCAGCTCCTGTCTCCCAATTGGCTAGTTCTTCCAAGGGGTGGGACCTGCCATGGAGTGTGGACTACTTGGGGGCTGCTGGGAGCCATCTTGGAATAGAAGCCATGAGCCCTGGGGAAGCTGAGAGCTGTGGGGAAGCACAGGAACCATGGGAATGCGCAGCCACACACAGCAGGTCAAGGACAGAATGGCCCAACACTTATGGACCTGGGGCAATATCGTGGGCCCCTGAGGCATGAGCAAATGCTAGCGGTGACTATGGTAGCCTGGCAGGATATGACGAAACTGAGAATGAGTTTTAAAAGAGTGTTGATGGCGGGGCTGATGTGGTTGTTACAATGGGTTACTAAAAAGAGGCCAGCCATGCAGAAGCATGGCCACAGCTATGTTCTAACTGTGGGGATATGTTGCAGGTATGTGAAGATTTGTTAAAAGTTACCCAAAGTTTAGAAAATCTTTTACCCGCTCTAGAGAGCAGAGTGCGTGGCCACTTTGTATCATAAAAGATGTGTTCCAGGCAGGGAAAGCTGAAAAGGCTGAACTGGCAGACCCAGTGGCAGAACTAGAGAGAGAAAAAGGTGGGACACTTTGACTTGTGTGAAGTCCAAGGACTCAGAGGAAAAGACAGATAATAGTAAAAAGGAAAAAAATCCTAACTGTGCTGTAGCTAGGAAATATTCCATGCTAGAACTGTTAAAACTAGGAACAACTTATAAGCAAGCAAGCAGAGAGCCCCTGGCCACGTGGCTTGTGAGAGTATGGGACATGGGAGCAAATAATGTCAGTCTAAGTCCTTCAGAAGCTTCACAGGTGAGTTATATAACCACCCATCCATCCTTGCAATATAGGCTGTTCCCCCCCTGCATTGGCCTAGGTTGAACAGCCTATATTGCAAGGATGGATGGGTGGTTGAAGTCGTTAAAGATACATGGTTGTCACCAAGGGAGACTAACATGATTAGCAGGGGCTGGAGGACTATAAAGGAGGGGCAGGCATTATTGAGAGAACTAGGTATGAGAAAAGCAATATATGATGTACAGTTCACTGGGCCAGATAAGACTGAGTTCACCAGTGAGATGAAAGAAAGCCTAATTCAACTGGGACCTGGTATGGGGCTTTAATGGTTTTACTAAGCCCTTTGATGGGACAGGATCTTTGTAAAGTGAGAGAGGCTTTGGCAAATCTCAATGATTCTGACCAGCATGTAAAACATGTCTTTTTGGGATGTTCTGTGTGATATACACACACAGAAAAAAAAAATCAACTAATTAAAAAAAAAAGTATATTTGAGGAGGAAGCATAAAAATTTACGTCATGTTAATTAGTAGAGGT
>NW_008355275.1:571852-575852 GCF_000622305.1 Nannospalax galili
GATTCAACAGTGAACCGAGAAATTTTATAGGCATTTTTGAAGGAGCTGTGTCTTTGCTCTGGAAACTGTTATTGGGCATGTTAAAGCTGTAATGATATGTTTCTGCTAAAAAATATATTTAAAAAATGTAGGAAACAGCATATTTTGAAATGGAGATCTTCTTTAATGGATAAAAAGTCATTCAATTTTATGTCTTACAGGGTTTATACTGAGTTCAATATTGTATAACTGTATTAATTGTGAACCAAAAAATTTACAGACATTTTTGAAAGAGATGTATCTTTGCTCTGGAAATTGTTATTGAATATGTCAAAGCTGTTTTAATGAAATGCCTCTTCTAATCATTTGGCTATGAACTAAATAATTAAAACAATAATAATATGCCGTTCTATACTCCGAGTTTGGGCCCTGCGCCATTCCTAGTCTTGGGGCCCCAGACACCTGGGGAACCAATACTGCATCCTGATCCTTCTCACTCAGACCAACTGAGTGCCTTTCTTGGGCCCCAGGAGCAGCGCTTCAAATATAGAGACTAGAAATGCATGTGCAAGCATCTTAGTGTCAGTTGCATTAAAAATGAACTTTTCTGTATGAAACTGTGTATTTTAATAATGAAATGGAGATCTTTTTTTAAAGGTTAAAACCTCATTTAATTTTATATGTTATATGGTTTATACTGAGTAAAAAATTGTATAACAATTCAACTGTAAACCTAAAAATTTACAGCCAATCTTGAAACAGATGTATCTTAGCTCTGGAAATTGTTACTGAATATGTCAATGCTGTTGTCATGAAATGCTTCTTCTAATTATATGGTTATTAAATAAATAATTTAAAAAGGAATAAAACATAAAACAAAAAACTAAAAATAGAGTTACCATATAACCCAACTATACTACTCCTGGGCATGTACCCAAAGGACTTGACTCTATATTCTATCACAGATATACTTGTATCCATGTTTATTGCTGTTCTATTCATAATAGCAAGGAGATGAAATCAGTCTAGATGTCCACCAACAGATAAATGAATAATGGAATTTTATTCAGCTATAGAGAAAAATGAAATTATGATCATTTGTAGGAAAATGAATGGAAATGGAAATATTAAATGAGATAACCCAGGTTCAGAAAGACAAATATCACTTACATACAGATCTTAATTTTTAAAATTTTTAATGTGTGTGCATTTGTGTGGGAGTGAGTGTGGGTAGAAGACAAACTAGAAAAGGCTCCATGAGGATGAGAAAAGGCTCCAAGCAGAGGAGCTGTGGAAGGTAATAGACTTCATGTAATAAAATGGAACAGGGGTACTGGGGCAAAAGGGTACAAGTGGTGGGGGACAAGGCTCAGAGATGGGAGAGAGGAGCAGGAGGGGCAGGAGGATCAGCCAAAACTATATATGAAAATGCTATAAGGTTGGGGCCAGTCCAGACTGGTCTACACAGTGAGTTTCAGGCTTACTAGAGTTACAGGGAGACCTTGCCTCAAAAAATTAAAAATAAAAAAGACTGGACAGAGGAAATGGTCCACTTGGGTTACTCAAAGACAAACGTGGCAAGACTTATATCAAGCCCAAATCCCCAGAGAAAAAAATGATAGAAAACCAAATTCGGTACTAAGGCATTTCTGGAAGGTTTTAAAACCAGAAGAACAGTTTACAAGGGACATTCAAAGGATAACAACTGTGTAAGGGGTGGTTAAGAATCCCTAAGGATTAAATAAGATTCATTTCTCTTCTGATAAAGGCTATACTATGGGTGGAAGCAGGTTTTCCCACCGAGTTCTCCCCAGCCACCTGGCGAGGTCAATGGGAAGATGACAGATGTGCCTATAGTCAGGAGGCAGACCCAGAGCCTGTCTGACTCAGGGAACCAACAAGTGCAGTGGGGACAGGAGAAGCCCCCTGCCTCCTTAGCCCAGTGCAGGGTCAGGCAACTGGAGCCAACATCTGTAAGTGTATCAAGGATAAAAGAATCCAAAGGGATAACTAAAAATGGTAAAGAGCTAACCAAATTAATGCCTCGTACCCATACTATGGTCCCTAACAAGGATCTATGTAGAAAACAGTTAATACGAATGGACAAAACCTTTCCATGCTTTAAGAACTTGTCTATGATTGATTTAATATATAATGTTAATGTTCCTTCGAGTGTTTTACAGATGTGAAACCCATTTGAAAGATACCTGAAGAAACAAAGGCCAGCTATAGCTAAGATTCTTGGGAGTTTTATGTAGGTTGGGAAGATGAGGACAGAGACTCCCAAACTATGCAACTGTTAGGAAAATCTACAGTACCAGGGGTGGGTTGCTCCCCCATGAGCTGTTGGAGATCCTTGAGGTCCACCAATTTTCCAAGGCCATTAACGTCGGTTATACATTTAGAAAGGTTGGTAAGGGCATGTTGCTGAAGACACAGCATGTTGTGATCGTGGGAAAAGAAGAAGAGATGGAACTGAGACTAAGCCAAAAAACTCTGTGCCACTGGATGGATGGCATTCATATTGCCAGGAGGCTCTATACAGATGGTTGGGGAAGAAAGGACCCCCTATAATTCTACTCAACAATGGACCCCACATGCTGCACATTATGGACGTGCCAAGCAATACCTGCAAGTGCAATAATGGCTTGACCAGCATACATACAACTGACAAATATCTAATTGGATAAGGCCCGCTCCTAGGGATGGAACACACACCTGGTGCTGTAGACCAGGTCAACGCCTTGTGTTGAGAAAGGCTATAGGCCCCAGTGGAGAAGACAGCATGAGTATACTGTTTAATGAATATAGTACACCTATTGGGATATCGTCTAGGCATCTGTATTTACATTCATGTTTGTTTAAATGTGTGTACTTCCCTCCATTTGTCTTTATAGTAGAAGAAACACCACTGAGATAGATCAGTGGCCATGGCCTAAAGATGACTAATGGGGAGGCCCAAGAAGCCACTATCTCACCATGATACAAGAGAGATCACCCTACATCTGTCATCCCCTCCAAGGCTTAAGGACCTTAGCAGAAGATGGACGGAAAGATTGTAAGAGCGGAGGAAAGGAGTGGAGTGTCTCCCAATTGGCTAGTTTCTCCAAGGGGTGGGGCTGCCGTGGAGTGTGGACTACTGGGGGGCTGCAGGGACCCATCTTGGAATGAAGCCATAAGCCTCGTGGAAGCTGTGAGCCATGGGGAAGTGCATGAGCAGTGGGAACGTGCAGCCGCGTGCCACAGCTCAAGGACAGAATGGCCTGACACTTATGGACCTAGGGCGAGATCACAGGCCCCTGAGACATGAGTGAATGCTAGTGGTGACTATGGTAGTCGTGGTGTGGGCTGATATGGTGGTCTCTGAGCGGTGCTGCTGGAGGCATGGGGCTAGGCACTGGGTACTCATTCCTTTGTAAGTTAATAAGTGCACATAAAATATATTATATGGTTTGATCATGCAGGAGACCCAGAGGGAATTTGGGCAACAGCTCCTTAGCCCATCTTTTAATTGGGTCACTTCTTGTTTTCATTCTCTGTTTTTTGAGTTCATTATACACTCTGGATGTTAAACCTCTCTCTGTCAGACGTGCTGCTGGTGAAGATTTTCTCCCATTCTGTGGGTTTTCTCTTCACTTCCCTGGTTGTCTCCTTTGATGTACAGCTTTTTAGTTTAATGAGGTCCCATTTGTTAATTCTTGCCCTTGTTTCCCGAGCAATTGATGTCCGGTTTAGAAAGTCCTTTCCTACACCTATATTTTGTAGGTTTTTCCCAATGTTTTCTTCTAACAGTTTCAGAGTTTCAGGCTTTACATTGAGGTCTTTGATCCATTTGGAATTGAATTTCATGCAGGGTGAATGATAGGGGTTTAGTTTCATTCTTCTACAGGTGCAGATCCTGTTTTGCCAGCACCATTTGCTGAACATGCTGTCTTTCCTCCAGTGAATATTCTTGGCCCCTTGGTCAAATATCAGGTGGCTGAAATTGCATGTACTCATATTTGGGTCTTCAATTTTGTTC
>NW_008355275.1:576030-578229 GCF_000622305.1 Nannospalax galili
ATGTGATTTCACTGTGGTTTTAGTTTTTTTTTTAATGTTATTTTTTATTCTTTGAGATTTTCATGCTGTGCATTTTGATCATAATCCTCCCCTTACTTCTCCCCCCAACTCTTTCTAGTTCCACCCTATCTCCCTACTTCTCTCAACTGTGTGCCTTTTTAAAAATATCCCATTGACTCCAGTTGGTGCTGCCTATATACTCCTGGGGGTGGGGCCGTCCACTGGAGCACGGTCAACCTACCAGGAGCCACATCCATAAAGAAAACTGACTCTTCCTCCCTCAGAGGCCAACCGCGCATAGCTCCTTAGTTAGGGATGGGGACTCATGAACCCCTTCCCACTCCATGCTAGAATGGTGACTGACTTGATCTTGTACAGGTCTTGTGCAGGTAACCACAGCTGCTGAAAGTGTTTATCAGCTCTAGGAGCTTCCTGATGGAGTCTTTGGGGTCTGTCATATATAGAATCATGATTTCTGCAAATAGGGATATTTTGACTTCTTCCTTTCCTATTTGTGTTCCTTTTATTTCCTTCTCTTGTCTAGTTGCTGTAAGTTAGAACTTGAAGCACTGTATTGTCTAGGAGTGGTGAACATGGACACCCTTGTCTTGTTCCTGATTTCAATGGGAATGCTTCCAGTTTTTCTTCATTTAGAATGATGTTGGCTGTGGGTTTGTTATATGTATCTTTAATTATGTTGAGGTATGTTCCCTCTAGTCCAATTCCCTCTAGGACTTTGAACATAAATCCATGTTGAATTTTGTCAAAGGCCTTCTCTGCATCTATTGAGATGACCATGTGGTTCTTGTCTTTGAGCCTATTTATATGATTTATGATGTTTATTGACTTATGTATATTGAACCATCCCTGCATCTCTGGGATAAAACTGACTTGATCATGGTGGATGATCTTTATGATGTGTGTCTGTATGTGGTTTCCAAGTATCTTGAGAATTTTTGCATCTATGTTCATTAATGATATAGGTCTATAGTTTTCTTTTTTGGTTGTATCTTTACCAGGCTTTGGTATGAGAGTGATGCTGGCTTCATAGAAGGAATTTGGAAGTTTTCCCTCCATTTCTATCTTTTTGAATAAATTAAGTAGTATAGGATGTAGATCTTTAAATGTCTGATAGAATTCTGCTGTAAATCCATCTGGTCCTGAGCATTTTTTAGTCGGGAGGTTTTAGTATTACTGTTTCAATTTCTTTTTGTGTTATGGGTCTGTTTAAGCTGTTAATCCCTTCTTGGTTTAGTTTTGGTGGTTCCCATGCCTTTAGAGATCCATTTCTTTTAGGTTTTCAAATTTAGTAGCATATAGGTTTTTAAAGTATTCCTTTATAATGACCTATATCTTTCTGGTGTCTGTTGTGATGTTTCCCCCTTCATATCTGATTTTGTTGATTTGGAGGTGCTCTTTCTTTCCTTTGGTTAACTGGGCTAGTGGTCTGTCAAACTTGTTTATCTTTTCAAAGAACCAGCTCTTGGATTTGTCGAGTCTTTGTGTTGTTTTCTTTCTTTCGATTTCATTAATTTCTGCCCTGATTTTTGTTATTTCTTCTTGTCTCCTGGATTTGGGTTTCGTTTGCTGTTGCTTCTCAAGTATCTTGAGTTGCAATGTTAAGTCATTAATGAAAGATGTGTATTGAATCCTGTCATTTTTATTTCTGTTTACATTCTTGATATAGCTGTACTTTTCCATAGTTATACCTTCATTGAATTTTTTTCCACAACCCCTTGGGTATAGTCATTCCTTTCTTCAGCTCTTTGTATTGCTTCCTGCTCTCTCTGAAGGCTGGTTTTGTGGACATGAATTCCTTCATCATACTTATATCATGGAAGATTTTTCTTTCCCCTTCGACTATAATAGACATTTTGTCTGGGTATAGTAATCTGGGTGGCATCTGTGGTCATTTAGAACTGGGAATACTTTGGTCCAGACTCTTCTGTCTTTCATAGTTTGTACTGAAAAATCAGCTGTAATCCTGATGGGTTTTCCTTCATATATGACTTGTTTCTCTTTTGCAGCTTTCAGAATTTTCGTTTTGTTCTGTATGTTTAGTGTTTTTACTATGCTGTGCCATGGAGAGTTTGTTTTCTGTCCCTCTCTGTTTGGTGTTCTATATGCTTCTTGTATTTATATGGGCATGTCTTTCTTTAATTTTGGGAAATTCTCTTCTATCATCTCATTTAAGATCTC
>NW_008355275.1:578728-589497 GCF_000622305.1 Nannospalax galili
TTATTTTTTCTCTGTGATTTTGACATGTGAATTTCTTTTGTAGTTTCTGATTCTTGTGTGAGACTCAAGCCTTCAAGTTTAGTTCTGCTTCTTTTGGTATACTTTATGTGCCTTTGTGGTTTACTTTGGGGGCATGAAAAGTTGGTTTTTCTAAGCTTCCGGTTCTCTCTTTTGATTTTATATTGGAGTGGCCAGATTGCTTTTGTCTTCAGGAGTTCCCACAGGGGCCCAAGTCAGATGATCATCAGATGCTCTCAAGCTTTCTCCTAAGGTCTGGATCCCTCCAGGAAAGATTTTGTCCTCAGGAATTTGGGGAGTGGACTTCCCTGGTAGCAGGGCCCAGGAAAAATGCTGGTTTTAGGGGCTGTGCCACCCAGAGATGCAAAGGGGGATGGGGCCAGGAAGAGTCCCCAAGTGCTCCTGGGGACTTCACTCAGGAACTGGGTTGGTCTGGATGCAAAGGGTCAGGAAGCCAAAAGGTCAGCCCTGGTGTTCAGGAAAGAGGCAAGTGGGTCCTGCAGCTCAGGGAAGCAGAGGGAGGCGAGGGTGGGACCAGGCCCAGACTGCTCCTGGAGATCTCGAGAAGGAACTGGGTCCATCCATCTGCATGCAAGGGATCAGGAAGCAGTAGAGGCCCTGGCCTAGAGGTCAGCCCCGGTGTCCAGGAAAGAGGCTGGTGGGCCATGCATCCCAGGGAAGCAGAGGGAGGTGAGGGCTGGACCAGGCCCAGAGGGCTCCTGGGGACCGCGAGAAGGAACTGGGTTAGTCTGGAGGCAAAGGATCAGGAAGTAGTGGTGGTTCCCCCAGTGGCTGGTCGCCAAGATAAGGAATGGAACTGTACCCAGGCTAGGAGGAGAGTGGGAGGGGAAGATGGGTGAATGAAGCTGGGGGAGTCAAGGCCCGGAGGGCGTGATGGACTTACTCAGGAGAGAGGATGGCGGGTTGTGCAGGCCCAGGGAAGCAGAGGGAGGTGAGGGTGGGACCAGGCCCAGTGGGCTCCTGGGGACATTGAGAAGGTACTGGGTCCATCTGGATCCAAGGGATCAGGAAGCAGTGGTGGCCCTGGGTCAAGAGGTCAGCCCTAGTGTCCAGGAAAGAGGCTGTTGGACTGTGCAGCCCAGGGAAGCACAGGGCGGTGAGGGCTATACAACATTTTTGAAATAGTGTATTTATTATTATCCCTTATAGTTCCATGGGTTGCTAACCTTGGTTGAAAGGTTTTCTGTGTTTCCTGTGTTTGCTGATGGTGACTGGATCTAGAGTCATCTGAAGGCTTAGACTGGCTAGATGTCCATGACTCTTTGGATGAAATGGCTTGTAGCTGATGCTGTCACTCAGAGTACCCAGCTTCTTCACATGGCTTGGGCTTTTCCTCAAAGGGCACTTGAGTTCTGAATCAAGAGATCCATAGAGGAGATTTAGGAGGAGGCTGCCTAGCTTCCCATGACTTAGAGTTGGAGACATCAACCCCGTACATGGTAAGAATTCTTTTTTGTCCTTTGCTACCAAATCAGATACAAGTCTATGAATCTGACAAGAGAGCCAGCTGGGCCTGGGAACAAGGAAGGCTGCATCCCACTGTTGTTGCGTGCTTCACCAGAGAAGACCACTCAAAGTTTTGCTGAATGAACGTCGTTACTGGCCAGGGCTGCTACACATGTGTGTTGGGAACCCAAGTGTATAGCCCTGAGCCATCTCTAGGGTGAGCTTTTATACAGAAAAAAACATAACCGGGGTGAAAAGTTTAAGTTCCCAAGCTTACAGGTGGAGAGCCCCCTTAACAATTTCTATTCTATTAAGTAACAATTACTATTTTGTAGAAGTAAGCCAAGCATAACCTACAGAAGCCATAAATCTGCAGTTATCAGGTACACTCTGGGACATTCTGACCTGTTCCCAAGACAACCGGGGTCCAGCTGACATGTATTCCCATACCCTGGGCCAACTGCCTGATCATTTCAGAGACTAGAATTAGCCTAAACTTTAACATGGTCAAGAAGGTGTCCTATTACACCATGCCAAAGGTATGAGCATAGGGTAGATGCACCATCCTAATTAACTATGTGGTAGCTCAGGGATGCATGGGAGTTGGTTTCTTCCAGTGCCTGCTGTGCCTGGCTGTGGCAACCCTGGGGCTTCTGAATCTCTGCCCCCCTTTCTATCCTGCCATGTCCCCTTCTAACCTGACCACAGCTAAGCATGTGGTAGGCACGTGGAGGTGAGAAAGAGAAAACAGTTCCTGCTTTTTATCTACAAGAGTAGTTAAGCCATAGGGAGGGAGGCAGACTGCTGAGCATAAGAGTGAATGCAGGGGGCCAGGTGGGCATCATGGTGGGCATCATGGTGGGACATTGGGGGGAGGAGGCTAGGCCAGGGAAGTCTTCCTGGAGAGGGCAGCTCAATCTAAATCTTTAAAAAAATTTACTTATTTTTAAGCCGGGCATGGTGGTACACACCTTTAATCCCAGAGGCAGAGGCAGGTGGATCTCTGTGAGTTTGAGTCCAGCCTGGTCTACATATCAAGTTCCAGGCCAGCTGGGGCTATGGGGAGACCCTGTCTCAAAAAGACCAAAATAATACATACAGGGAATGTGCTAACTTTTCCCATTTATTGTTTTCTTGAAAATATTACATTAAAAAGAATTTAATATGTGGGATTTATATACATGGTCATGTTTATTAAACTGAGCTTCCTTTCGTGTTTGAATTATTTCTTTTCCAACAAAATAAGATTATATGATTGAATTAGAATTTCAATAAACATGTTCTCTCTCATCCGAGATTGGAAAACTCAAAAAAGACCAAAATAAAGCTTTTTTTACTTATTTTTATGTATATTGATGTTTTGCCTGCATGTAAATGCACCTGTACATGCAATGCCCACAGAGGACAGAGGAGGGCATTCGGATCCCCTGGAACTGGAGTTGTGATGGTTGTTAGCTGCCATGTGGGTGCTGGGAACCAAACCATAGTCTTCTGAAAGAGCAGCCAGTGCGCTTAACCTTTGAGTCATCTATCTCTCCAGCTCCTGAATCTAAGTCTTGACAGGGCTTAGGAATGATGGGAGGAGTAGGAGGGCCATTTCAGTAGTTGAGAGCAGTGTGAATGAGGTACAAGTTGCTGTGTGGCCTGGGAGACTGCAAGAGGGAGAGTCTGACCACTGGGAACAGGAGTAGGAATGCAGGTGTGGTCTTGGCTCATGCAACTGCTGAGGCCAGGTAGCAATATTCTCATTTTCCTAGACAAGGACACAGCAGCTCAGGAAAATAGACTTCACTGAGGTCACATTTATGAACCCAGGACTCTGTGACTTCTTGTCCTCAGCCCTTTCGCACCAGCTGTCATTTACCTGCATCACTGTCACCACAGCTCCTGGATGTCACCACAGCTCCTGGCTGTCACCACAGCTTCTGGTCTCCTCTCCTGCTTCTCTGAGGCTGCTTCTCTAAGGGTGTTGCTTTTCTGCACCATTTATTGTAATGTCTTCAATTAAACCATTTTGTGCTGGATCGGTGAGCAGTTCCAGGGAAAATGGCTGAGTGGGGCTCATACAGGGAGGCAATCTCTTCCTGTCTTTGTCGGCCTTGGGTCTGGGTTCTTGTGCCCATGCCTGGGGAGGCTCAAGAAAGGTGTATTAGGGTTCTCCAAAGAAGCAGAACCGGTAGAATGAATATATATGTATAGAGATTTATCAGCTTAGCTCACAAGATAGAGTCCGAGTATTCCAACAATGGCTGCACCACACTGGAGAGGCTGAGAATCTGTAGTTGCTCAGTCCACAAGGCTGGATGTCTCAGTAGTTCCAATCTGGTGCTGAAGGTCTGACAAATTCCAAAAGATCAGCTAGTCTCAGTCTACGGCAGCAAGACGAACTCACCAGCAAGAGAGCAGGCAAGCAGCAAGAAGCCTGGCGTTCTCCTCTGCCTTGGCCTTTTATACGGGCTGCTGTCAGAAGGTAACACCTACATTTGGGGTGTGTCTTCCAGCTTCAAATGATCCAATCAAGAAGATCTCTCTCATTTCAGTTAATCCCAGATCCAGTCAAGCTGACACCCAGGATTAGTCATCACAAAAGGGAAATGAGTTAGGAGCAGGTATGAAGTAAACCATAACATGGGGAAGATATGTCTACAACCTACTAGACTCAGAGGTGACTAGCCAGCCTCTGGATGCCATCCCCTTATCCCAACCCTGTGCTGTCCTTCACTGTCCTTGCTTGGCTACCTCCCTGTAAGTTGGTTCTGCTTTCAGCTGCAGCTCCAGGCCAGTGGACATCCTGGAGCCCACTATTCCACGAATCTAGACTCCAAGGAAGGGGGCTAAGGGGTCTTGCCCTGACTTGTCCCATGGCCCAAGGCAAATCACCTCCACTCTGAGATTTCTTTGAGAAAAAACAGTGGGCTGGAAATTGAGTTCCAGTAGCCTGTTGTTTTCTTTTACAGTTTGGGGTCTCCTCTCCTTCATCCGGTATTGCGTCTGGAAGGCCTACCCTGTGGGATGAATCAGAGGCCCTGCTGGTTGGCTTCCGTGTGGTTTGGCCAGTGGGAGACACTGGCGGGAGAAGAGCAAGGTTGGGATATTCCTTTGCTCTCGCTTTGGTGCTTCTCTGCTCAGCTCCTGCAAACTGCCCCTTTCCCTTTCCCAGACCCCTCTGATCCCAGCAACACTCTCTTAGGCCTCAGTAGTTCAGCAGCCTCCAGCATCCTCCTTGGTGTCTTTAACCCTGCCTGGCTCTCTGTAAATATTTCCTCCTCTTTAGAGGCTCTTCAATTGAACTGTTGAGACTGCAGAGACATTGATGAATGGGCCACTGAGAGCCCCTTCCAATTCAGAACCCTTCCACATGCAGGAAGAACAGGTGTATCCCTCAGGGCCCCAAAACCTGGCCACCCCATGACAAAGTCCAGCTGGAGGGACCCCAGCTCCTGAGCAACTACCCCTTCCTCTAGTCAAACTCTGCATCAACTCAGATCCCAGGTTGTCTGAGCTACTTTTCTGTTGCTGTGATAAAATCCTCTAATGAGAGCAATTTAAGGATTTATTCTGGCTCACAGTTGAAGGGGCAGTCCATCACGCCTGGGGCAATCACAGCAGCAGAGCTTGAGGGAGCTAGTCACTTCATATCCACAGTCAAGAAGTAAGATAAACTCTCATGCTCAGTTCACTTTCTCCTTTCAACATAGTCTAGGACTGCAGCCCAGTGAATGTTGCCACTCACAGTGGGCAGGTCCTCTCATTTCAATAAACCTAAAGAGATTCCCTGATAGGCATGCCCAAAGGCCTGTCTCTTGGGTGATTCTAGATCTTATCAAGCTGACAACTGTCACATTAGTTTTGTGTGTGACAAGGTGTACACACACACACACACACACACACACACACACACACACACTACAGAAAGCCATCTGTCCTGCCATATGAAGATAAGGGTTTGTCCCCTCTGAAGGACACAAGGTGCCACCTTGGAAGCAGAGAGTGAGCCTTTAAGAGACTTTGGATCTGCTGGAGCTTTGGTCTTAGCCTGCCCAGTCTCTAGAACTGTGAGAAATAAATTTATAACATTGTCAATTATTCTATCTGTGGTGTTTTTTAAATACCTAAGTGCCCTTCCTTCACTATAGGACTATTCTAACTACCCCAGCCTTCATTCTCCTTGAAATTCATGTCAGATCTGATTTCGTCACTCCTGCTCCTTGGCTGAACTTGATGCTGGAGTCTGTCTTTTATCTCTGTACCCCTTATTACTAATACTGTATTCACACATTAGTTCATTTTATATCATGATAACAAAATATTTGGGGCTGGGTAACTCTATAAAGAAAACAGGTTTGTATAGCTTCCAGTTCTGAAGGTTCAAGGGCATGGCATTGGCAACAGGTTGGTTCTGGTGGAGACCTCATGATGGATGGCATCACAGTGGTGAGAACCAGGGGGTGAGGTAGGATGACAGAGATAGCCAGGCTTGGTCTTTTCTAACAACCCTCTCATGAGAAACATCTCAAAGGTCTGTGAGAACTATCTTAACCCTTTACAAGGAGATAGATGCCCCCAGTGATGTGTAGGCCTCCCACTAAGCCTCAGCTCTTCAAAGTTCTACCAGCTCAGCACTTGCCTCCAACTCACAGAACTTTGAGTACACCATCTACACTCAAACCACAGCACAGGGAAGGAGAGCCAGAGCTCAGGGCTGGGGGTGGGGGGATGAGAGGTGTGTGGAGGGTGTGGGGGCATGGGGGAGTAGAACACTTTATGGAAGGAACACTGGAATAGAGGGGAATGAATGAGAGGCCTGCAGAGGGTGCTGTGTGAGAGAAGGGTGCAGACCACCCTGTCTCCTTATGCTGGAAGGCTCTATCTGTCTTCTAATTCTGCACGCATTGGGAAGCCTTTGCAGAGCATTGAAACAGAATTGACAATATCCATTCACCAGGAAGATCCCATCGTCGAAGGGAGTCAATTTAGTACTCAAGAGCACATGTTTTCCTCTCCTCTGAGCAGACCTCAGGCATCTTTTGAGGATCTCCCCATAGAGTCAATGTGATGTATTCACTCCATTTTGGACTCTGGTTCTCAGATCAGAGCTAATTTTTAAGGGAGGCGTAACTGGTGAAGTTCCAGAAGCTTCTGAGGAAGAAGGCTGGACACATGCCCTTGCAATAAATAGTCCAGATTCAAGAAAAGTTCTCCTGTATCCAACTCGAGGTCAGTCCTACTTTCTTACTGGGATAGCCTAGAAAGAAAACGTGGCTCCCCAGGGGCCTCTGCAGAGATGACATGAATGGACAGAACCCCAAAACTTAACTGATTCCCCTTGCCTCTTTCCCAGGATCTATTCCATCAACAAATCCTTTAGACTCTCACTCAAAACATTCTGTAACTTGAACCCCTTTTCTCTGTGGCCACCAGGAAGCACCTTTTCTGTTTTATCCCAAAATCTATCATTGCCCTCTGGGGTGGTACAGTGCCTGTTTCTGTCTCCATACTCACCCAGGACCACCCTCCCCCTCTAGACACCTCCCAGTCTTTTAAATTTTATTTTATTTTTTTTTTATTTTTGAGACAGCGTCTCCCTGTAGCCCTAGCTGACCTGGAACTCACTATGTAGACCAGGTTGGCCTCAAACTCAGATTCTCCTGCCTCTGCCTCTCTAGTGCTGGGATTAAAGGCATGTACCACCACACAGGACCTCCCAGTCTTTAACCTCTAATACTAAAGCTGAGATCCAGGCCTCACAGCTGGGTGAGGGTGATAGGTGTTATAGGCTGGAGTTTGGAAAAAGAGAAAAAAACCAGCACCATTTTAAGAAAAGTAACAAGGTAAATTTTAATTTTCGACCGGCCAGGCTGTCTGTCTTGGGAGTAGAAGCAGCCCTGATGATTGTCAGGTCAGAGTTTTTATAGGATTACTGAAATATTATTCAAACAGGACATTTGTGAACCAATCAGGTTTGTACAACATAGCAGAACTTTGAATCTATTAATCAACAACCAATCATTATACAGACGTGATATAGTAATATAACTTGGCAATCAACTTTGTAGTTTTAAAATTAGTTAACTTCCTAGCCATAACAAGTATAGTAAGAAAGCTGGAATCAGCAGGTACTGAGTGGTCAGACAATAACAGGATAACAGGGTGGTCTTATGCTCTGTGTCAAGGTGACCCAAAATCGCAAGCGGATTACAGAAGGGAAAACAAGCTGGTTAGCCAGATGTAAAATGTCTGGAATTAGCACAGTCCATGGTTCATGGCTAAGACAATTTCCCAAGACCCAAGGTTGCCTCCCCCCTTTCCTTTTGCTGCTGAAATGGCTCTGAACAAAATGGAACAACTTAGGTAAGTTTGCTGAACCAGTTCAATAGGGATGGAACTTGGGGATGGATGGGTTTACATCCAAACAGGTAGACAGGGCATTCTGAGTAGAGGGGAGGGGGGGTGTCTCTTCCTAAGCAGGGGTGAGAATAAGCCCTGGATACAGAGCAGGTTCTTTGCTTTGTTCCAAGAACCTTTCCTCTAGTAAATGATAAAAGCTAGCACTTGGGGGTGGGAAAGAAATGGGTGGCTGGGTCATCCCAGGCCCGAATTTTGGGAGACTAAGTAGACTCCCCATCTCAGACCTGTTTAAAGCAGCTCCAAGTTCTGATTGGCTGTCATTGTCTGCCTCGGGTGGTTCCCTTCACTGATTGACCAGTTCTTCCACTCACGTCAGCACCTTGAGCAGTCACCTGGTCCCACGCCATCTGCTGCACTGTCATCCAGGATTGGCTGAGGTCTCCAAGGTCAGGCTGGCTTTTCCCTCTTGCCACCATCGTATCCTTCCTCATTAAAGAAACGAATCACAATCCTAATTAATCTGAACAACAGAATTTATGTAACTACTCCCAGCAGGATGTCTGCTCTCGGTGGACAGAGAGATAATTCTTCTCTCTGGGAAATTCAAGCCGTGCTGGTCAATAAACCTTAATGATGACAGAAATTTCCCATCTGTCTCTGCTCTGGGCAGGTAATCCCTGATACCCAAACACCACGACAAGGACAGAACTTCGCCAGCCCGGATGAGTCCTGACCCACGTAGTATAAGCCTTAGGCATCAGTTAGGAACAGGATCACCCAAGCCCCACATCCTCATGTTTACCTTCTATTTCTGGAATGAATAAAAGCAAAAGTGTGTTGCTCAGATGCTTAGAAAATGGCCTCAAGGGCCAGCAAGATGGCTCAGTGGGTTAGGGTGCTTGCCAGCAAGTCTGATGTTCTAAGTTCAACCCTGAGGCCCACATGGTGGAACAAGAGCACAATTCCCTCAAGTCGTGTACACCACATGTATGCGCGCACACACACACACACACACACACACACACACACACACACAAGATAAATGTAATTTCAAAATTTAAAATGAAATGGCCTTAACACATAGAATTGCAATCACCCCCCAACCCTGTCCTCTCCTCCACTCCCTGCCTCCTCTTTTGTCGCTCTGTTCTTCCAAATCTTCTGGGCTACAGATTGGTGCCTGATGTCACCTGCCCTTCTGCCCTCTCTAAAACAGGCCTCATGCTGGCTGTGCAGGAGGGAAGGGAATCCAAGTGGAAAGGGTTTTGGAATTAGCTTTGACTCCTCCACTTGCCTCTCTGTACTTAACCCTTCTCTCCTGTACAAACCACATGGACTTCTTGGGCCAATTAAGAAAGCATGCTGAAAATATGTCTTGGGGTGCTTGACTCATTTAATTGGCCACAGGCGGTGTTTTAGGCAATGGTATGTGTGCAAAACACAAAAATCATTCTGCTCACAATTTCTAGGTGGCAATAAGCAGCCAGGCATACACATTAGTTAGGAAAAATATCATGGAGAGAGCCTGAAGGGAGTGGGGAGCCAGGAGAGGAGGTACTCTGAGTTGTAACACAAATGGGCAGGTGGACCTAACCAGGAGATGGTGTTCCAGAGAGCAAAGCAGTTGCAAAGGTCCTGAGGTGCAAGTGTCTCACATTAGCTTGGAATTCACTGTGCAGGTTACTGAATAGACCATGGTTCAGGAATGTGTGATCATTCTGTCACTCATGGAGGGGAGCTAGGGCCAGGATTTGAACTTGGGTGTCTTACGCTTTGAGGGCATGTTGGGACAGCACAAAAATGGGAGAGAAAGGAAGAGTGGGTAGGGATGAGGGGAGGCCCAGGCTGCTGTGTCCTTCTAGGTACAGCCTCAGGTAAATCAGAATCTGACTCTTCTGGACAACTGGATTATAGGACCTGGCTCTCAGGAGGGCCTGCTGACCCCACCTAGCCCACAGTGTCAATGTCCTGGTCCCCTGGCCTTAGCCACTCCCTCTACAGATCAGGCTCCTTTTCTTCTTTCTCAATAGGGAGGAAACAACCATTTATTTATTTACTATTTCTGTGTATGCATGAGTTTGCCATGGCGTATGTGGAGGTCAGAGGACAAGCTGTGGGAGTATGTTGGATCCCAGGTCTCAAACTCAGGTCATCAGGCTTGACAGCAAGTACTCTTATTCTCTGAGGCGGGAACTATTTTTTAATTTTCTTTTTTTTAAATATTAAAAAATTTTTTAGAAGAAGCATTTCATTACAGCTTTAACATACTCAATTAACAGTTTCCAGAGCAAAGAGACATCTCATTTAGAAGTGGCTATAAAATTCTTAGGTTCGCTGTTGAACATAACCACATACTTAGAAGCAGCATTTCATGACAACAGCATTGACATATCCAATAACAATTTCCAGAGCTAAGATGCACATCTTTCAAAATTGGCTGTAAAATTTTAGGTTTACAGTTGAATACAGTTATACAATATTGTACTCAGTATAAACCCTGTAAGACATAAAATTGAATGAGTTTTTAACTTTTAAAAAAGATCCCCATTTCATTTTAAAATATACTGTTTCTTACAGAAAGACTCATTGTTTTTGCTAATAACACTTAGATGTTGGCGCATGCATCTCTAATCTGTATGTATCTGATTATTAGTAGTCATGGTCAGTTGCACTCGGATCCTTGGCTGTATTTTTTTAAATTCTCACTTCGGGGCTGGAGAGATGGATCAGCAATTAAGGGCACTGACTGCTCTTACAGAGGACCTAGGTTAGAGTCCCAGCACCCACATGGTGGCTATGAACCATCCTTAACTCCAGTTCCAGGGAATCCGAAGCCGTCTTCTAACCTCTGCGGCATTACACAACACGGGTGCACTCACATACATGCAGACAATACACTCATACCCATAAAATAAAAATAAAAAAACTCTCACTCC
>NW_008355275.1:589683-593331 GCF_000622305.1 Nannospalax galili
TAGTACCTGAGTATGGATATAAAGTCATCAGGTAGATTTCACTGGTAATGTTTATCACCTCTACTATTTAACATGAAGTAAATTTTTATGCTTCCTCCTCAGATATCTTTTTAAAAATTTGTTGATTTTTCTGTGTGTGCATATCATACAGAACATCCCACACAGTCTTATTCATCTATCTACCCACTTACCAAATGGCACCCTCCCGTAGCCTCCCCCCTCCCACATATTGGAGCACACATACTCTGTCATCCCTGTTACTGTCCTCTATGTTGTCGACACCCCCAGCCATTCTCCAGTGCTTGTCCACTTCCTGAATCTCGTCAGCCTATCTAGAGATCCTTGTTTTAGGAAGGTCAGCTGTTCCTCATGTAGCAGCAATCAGTTGTTGATATTCCTTCAGATAAGATTGGGGTCTGCTGTTCATTTTCCCAGTTCTATGCTGGGTTACTGTCTGGGAGTCTCTTGTGTCACCTTAGCCAATAACTCAAAGGAGGGTATCGCCTCTCTGGCATTGTTTCTTGTTATGTAGCGTTTAGCTACACATATGGACTCTTAAAAATTATATTGACCCCATTAATCTTTGGTTATACTTTCCTTTTGGGTGGTTAAGACCCTACAGTTGGCCTAGATAAAACTAGTTTTACTCTTAAGGTCATTTGAGGATCTGTTCCTCAGGGGTCACATGGGCTTGGGAAGGGCCCCTGGCTCCTTTCTTTTACCAGTTCCATCTATGTGAAGATAATAAGTCAAAGGTCCTGTTCAACCATGGCTGGCTTCCCTTGGAAGCATGGAGGAAATGTTTCCTCTGTGTTGACCCTCCTCTTTGTAGACTGGACACTGGTTAAGGTCCATCTGGTGGAGTCTCCATGGCCTCCTTGCTCAAGAGGACAGGTGACTCGCAACAGTTACAGGACATTTTAAGAGATTCTCATAGTCCCCTAACTTAATTGACCTAGGAGGGCAAGGAGCAAAAACTGTCCTTTATGTCCCCCTGACCAAATTAGTATAGGCCTCAAAGTATGGCTGTTAAACATCCAAGAAGGTCAGGCTTCGAGGAATAGACTTCTATTCACCAAGGTCCTTAGGAGTATATCTGAAAGCTCATTTGCAATCAGCAATTAGTTCAATCCAAGTTCTCACCATAGGATTGACCTAGGAGGGCAAGGAGCAAAAACTGTCCTTTATGTCCCCCTGACCAAATTAGTATAGGCCTCAAAGTATGGCTGTTAAACATCCAAGAAGGTCAGGCTTCGAGGAATAGACTTCTATTCACCAAGGTCCTTAGGAGTATATCTGAAAGCTCATTTGCAATCAGCAATTAGTTCAATCCAAGTTCTCACCATAGGACGTACCCTTCCTGATTGGAGCAATACGGTGAAAACATCAGAATACAATACTGCCTGGTAAACACAGAATCAGAAAAGAGAAAATAGTGTCTTGTCCATAAGACATTAAGCATCAAACAGACAATACAGAACTGATACTAGAGCATCTGTCAGGATAAAACTACCTCCATCTCAGGACCACCCTATACTCAAAACATAGTCATCTGTTTTGATAGGATTATTAAAATTCAGAACGGAAGGAAGCTGCAAACACATTTTTATACCTGGACCAATGATGTGTGTGGCAAAGGGCCTTGTAACACTCATGTCAAGCAAGAGTTTGCACAGTGTGGTGGAGCACTAGGTGAACCCTGGCTGTGTGATTCTCCCACTCATAGTCAGGCTCCATCCCATTCAGTTCTGGTTAGATAACAGACATAAATGGGCTATCTCTCAAGATAAGCTAAAGTAGCAGAAAATAGAGAGCTCATATTGCCTGACAGGATCAAGACTCAAAACTTACATGAAAAGGCTGTGTTTTGCACAGGAAAGCTCAAGTTTATTATAGGGACTCTGTATACCCTGCACTTGAATCATTTTCACTGAGTCTGAACTGGACAGCTGTGCTCAACAACAGGGCAGATTTCAAGAGAAACAGAAGAATACTGGAGGGTTGAGTTTTTATTGTCTACAACTTCCTTGGGCTGCATTAATTGAACTAATAATGCCCAGGTACTGATTTAACTATACACATTGAGGAACACTGATGACTTAGTGCAAGTCCAAAGGACAAGCGGAAAGGTGGGAGGACTCACAACCGTGTTCAGCAGAAAATGGTGGAGTGGTGACTGCAGGCCAAGAAAATGTGCAGAAATTAGAGGAGTCGTTTCCTTGCTTTGAACACTTATTATGGGGGAGAGAATTCTGGACTTTCATGGAGTACTGAAGGCTGAACTAGAATCCATGGATTCTAGTTACAAGGAAGCTAGATTTCAATTCAGTAAAAGTATTTGGTCACAACTACCCCAGAGTAAAAGACTCCATAATATCAAGAACTCTCAATGATAAATTTCCTCCCTTGTTATGACCTGTTCCCTGTCAGGAGGAAGCATAAAAGTGCCCTTCGACAGACTGCTCAGAGACCAGGCAGCTAGCTTTTTAACAACCTTAAGAACTATCCAGTGCAGCAGGACCAAGTCAACCTTGCTGGACGTTCTGCTCTGACCCAGGAACGTGGGCTCCAGTATCTGGACCCCTGGGCATTGTTCCCAACCATCATTTCCACAATGACTGGTTTTGATAGGTGAAGCTGTGCTCAAGTGAAAGCTGATATCTCTCTTCATTATGTCTTCTATTTCTAAAACTGGAGTCTTATCTATGAACCCCAGTGTCTATGAGCAGGTCTCTAGAAGCAACACCCTCCCAACAAGAGTAAGGCTCCCCAACCCACAGCCATCAAACAGCTGCTAGCCTGGATCACTGCCTCTTGCATGCAGCCAGCATACCCAATTCCAAGCTTGTCCACTAACTTTAAAGCAATTGACAAAACACCCTGCCATCAGTTCCTTTTGAGTTAGACTTAATTTAAGTCATATATATCTATATACCAGGCACTGGGGGCACATACATAAATAGAAAAACCTAGCCCCCAAAGAACTCCCAATTTAGCAGAGAAGTCATGACATCAGTGCACCACTCATAGTGTGAATGAGGAATTAGAATACAAAGTGCTACGGGGATCCAGAGGAGGCAGGTCTCATCCCAACTTCCTCCCTGCTGGAACAATATGAGAGTCTCAAAGTGGACATGAGGTCGAGACCCTTGAGCTGGGTTTTGAAGGATGAGTAGAATTTAGTCACTTAGAAAACAGGATGGAAGGGAAGACATAGAAGGCATTTTACCAGTAGAAGAATATAGAAAATAGTACGAGGCATGTAACTCTGGGGCACAGCCAGGAAATCATGATTATGACATGAGCACAGGTGGCTGCTGTTGGTATCTCACACATACCGCCCCATGTCCAAGAGCCTGGTGTCAAGGTAGGTGCCACTGCTGTTCTCAAAGCAGAGGTAAGACAGTAGGAAAGATAGATGGACCCAGATTCCTCAGTCCCCCAAAAGGAATTCTAAAAATAATGTTTGCTCTGAAGTCACCATCTTTGGAAGTTGAGTTCTAGCACTGGTTCCCCAGGGCCAGTTTCATCAGTCTGACCCAAAAGAACCATGTTTGAGGTTTCATCCTTTCTATCTTGGCTGAGGTAAAGACTTTCTTTTGTAAGGGACAGCAGCTGTAGATCACATTTAGACTTGTAATGCTATGG
>NW_008355275.1:593806-607627 GCF_000622305.1 Nannospalax galili
AGGTCTCATCCCAACTTCCTCCCTGCTGGAACAATATGAGAGTCTCAAAGTGGACATGAGGTCGAGACCCTTGAGCTGGGTTTTGAAGGATGAGTAGAATTTAGTCACTTAGAAAACAGGATGGAAGGGAAGACATAGAAGGCATTTTACCAGTAGAAGAATATAGAAAATAGTACGAGGCATGTAACTCTGGGGCACAGCCAGGAAATCATGATTAACTGTCTAGGTATGACATGAGCAGAGGTGGCCGCTGTTGGCATCTCACACGTACCGCCCCATGTCCAAGAGCCTGGTGTCAAGGTAGGTACCACTGCTATTCTCAAAGCAGAGGTAAGGCAGCAGGAAAGATAAATGGACCCAGATTCCTCAGTCCCCCAAAAGGAATTCTAAAAATAATGTTTGGTCTGAAGTCACCACCTTTGGAAGTTGAGTTCTAGCATTGGTTCCCCAGGGCCAGTTTCATCAGTCTGACCCAAAAGAACCATGTTTGAGGTTTCATCCTTTCTATTTTGGCAGAGTTAAAGACTTTCTTTTGTAAGGGACAGCAGCTGTAGATCACATTTAGACATGTAATGCTCTGGCCTAAAAGAAAAAAAAAAGAGATTGGCCTCCAAAATTTTGGAGACTTCACTGTTTATGAACCCAAATCTACACTGGAAGAGCAGACCTTTGAGGTACCTCCAACACCTGAGTTTCAGAGAATGGGGGAGCTCAATCTAGACTCTTCTCCAAAGGTCAGATCAAGAATCTACTGGCCAGCTTGCTCCCCTTTTCTCTGGCCATCGTGATGGCTATACCACAAAAATTGAATGTTCACTCCTCGAGTGACCAACAGTTGCAGAGTAACTCCAAAGGCTGGTTTCCTGGTGAGCTTGGGGGCCTCCTAATGGCATCTACAACATGTGACGAATCTGCTCTCAGCAAAATGGTCAATCAAGAAGAGATTCTACAGATGTTGAATCTCATCCGGAACTCAAAAGCATCTGCTGGCTTACATTTTGGTTAGAACTCTTCTCTGGGTACACTGTTACTGTAACACCTACCCTGTGTCCTTCTTCCTCACGGCCTCACAGCTTTGGCCTCCTGTTCCCATGCCACAAGGAGATTCATCCTCTCCCTCATCCTCTTAAGTACTGGCAATGGTGGTCTCCGACCATGCTGTATTCTAGTGAGGGTGACAAGGACTTTTGCCCATGCCAGACCTGCAACTCACAGGAAAGACTTAGAACTTTCTGAGGAAGACGTATACACAGGTTCTGAGGGGCTATTGCCCTAGGCTACTTCATTCAGTTCTCTCTGTGCCCTTCAGCTGCCCCCTCTTCTCCTACCTCCTTTTGCCTGGTCCCTTTCCCACATTCTGTGTTTTCCCTCTGTGGGCTGTCTCCTCTCAACCCCCAATATTTATGGTCTTTTCCTTCATTTATGTGTACTATGTGTATTTACCCACATGGAAATTCAACAAATAATTTTGTTCCATACAATGACTCCCTATTTATTGAGCTCTTACAGTGTGCTAGTTGGACACCTTCTTTGTGCCCTCAGAAGAAACGATCTTCTGCCCATCTCTAATTCAATATCTCTCTCCATTTTCTGTCCCTCTTTGCCAACACAACCCTGAGTCCCATGGGTACCAAACAAGGTAAGCAGCAACTTTCTACCAAGGAAAGCCTGGGAGGCTTCAGAGACAATGTGAAGCTTTGAGGACATGGTAAGTGTAACTTGGCATCAGAGAAATCCCCTGGAGGACCAATTGGTATTGGAGGAGGGGCTGGGAGCACTCAGCATCAGGGTTGGCCGACTCTGTTCTGGGTCTCAGCCTTTCAGAGATAATCTTGTTTTCTCTTTCTATGCCCCCCCGACCCCCAAGCCTTCCTCTCTCTCCAGTCCTCTGCCTTTGCAGCCCTTTCCTGGGTCATCCATAAAAAAGACCCAACTGCTTCTTCTGTTGTATGGCACACCAAGAAGAGGAAAAGAAGGCATCTGACGGGAAGGCTCCCTCCCTGGGCCTCACTGACACTCTCAGAAACCAGGACTGATAAAAGCCGACTGAGCTCCAGCCTGCTTCTGTGCAGTTGAGTACTCCACCCAAGCTCAGGAGGGGTTATCTGAAATGCGCACATCAACATCAGTGTTTCCTGACACAGTCTACCCATGCCCTGGGGCTCAGCCAGAACAGCGTTTGAGGGAACACAAGAACATTGTACGAGAGTGTCACCTTCTCTAAGACTGTCTGTTCTCTCTACTTAAACCTTGCTCTCTTGCTGTCTCTTCCTTCAGACATGTCTCCACACCCCCTGTCCCCTAGGAGATCTTGGAGAGTCCAGAAAATGGAAATGACACTGGGGATTCTGAAGAGCACCACCATTCCATGCAAGGCCCCAGAGGTGGCCTGGCCATGAGCCAATCCCCGGTACTTCCTACCATTGCACTGATTTACCCTCCGGATGGCTTCTCTGCCCATGGGCCACAGGCAGATCACGCATACCACTCAGCCCTGCCAGAAAGCCTCCTAGCAGGCCTTTGTACAAGGATCCTTCAACAACTCTCCTGACCAGTTCAAAAGACCTGCTGGATCTTGGTCCAGCAGCCAAACACCTTAAACTCTAGTCTGCTCCGCTCTAGCAGAGGTTCCATCTGCAAGTTCAGACTCAGTTTTCTTCTGTTCCTCTTCCACAAACCATGCCTTTCCTCACTATTGGCCTCCTTCATGCAGTTGTCAAAGGACATGAGATGGTAGGGAAGAGCTGAGAGCGCCGAAGAACTAAGGACAGTGATGAATGAAATGCAGAAAGCTTCTCCTTGCTCTGGCTTCCCCTAGGATCAGGCAGATGAGACGGCAGATTTGCGTTCTTACTCACTTGCCCTAAAAAGGTTATCAGTTGGAGGGACAAGATACATAGCTTTATTACCCCAACCCACCACCTTGCCTCTCATTCCTCCAATTCTCGACCACTCAAAGAGAAACCTCCTTGGCCTGCAGGCCTGTCCCACAGTGCTGCAACAGTGGGGCCTACTGGGAGCCCACAGAAGTCTCACCTGAGATTCCTACCGTCAGCCTGGGACACATAAGCTACTTCAGGAGGGATGCCCTTCTCCAGACTTCCCTTCTCTTTGCTCCCTTTGATGCATTCCATCAACTGAAGCAGGGCCCTCATATTCCTGAGGACTCCCTCAGGCTGACTGACTCCCAGCAGTCACCTTGCCCTGGAGTCACAGAAGAACTTGGGCTCTGGTACCCACATCCTTTACCTGCTGGGGTGGAAACACACGCTGAAGCCAAGGCCACCTGCCTCACAGCTGCCAATATTCCCCAGAGACACCCTACCCACTGTGGGCCACCAGGCAAGCCCTGAGTTTGCTAATAGGGCCTCCCCCAGCCCTGATACTCTTCCCCTGCCTCTATTACTTCACCACACGCCAAAGTTATCCATCTCTTTATGTAATTAGCATAAATGACTTAAGCTTTTAGGTTGAATATCGAGTATGTACAGGCTTTGAGCTTTGGGTTCTGTAAACTTGTTCCTTGGAAGAAAAGTTCCTTATGTAGTATTTGTGTTTTCAAAATTAATTTTGTAAAACTATGAAAACTGGATTCTGTAACCATGAGGGAAAAGGAGGTTCTCCGAAGCATTCGGACAAGCCATTGGAAAAGACTCTGCTTTGCTGATAGCCTGACCTGGCTGCTCTGTCTTTCAGAGCCTAAACCTCACTTTAATATGAAATGTTCCCCACACAGGTGAGAGCTAGCACAGACCCAGGCTTCAAATCCCCTCAGTCAACCCAGTGAAGAGGTCTACAGTAAAGTGCAGGTGGCCAAGACACAAGTCTGTCCAGAGGACAGAGAAGCCAAGAGGTAAGATAGAGAGGAGCTTAATGGCAGACTGAAGGAGACTGCCCCTCTTCTCCCCTCACTAGGAGAGAGAGATGCCCCAGAGGGAGGGAAGAATCCATTTTGCACATGACCAAGATGAGGAAGAGGTTTGGAATCCAACAGAGCTGAATGGTTAAAGCCAAGCTTAGGCTCACAGCACACTGCTGGTGAGTCCAAAATCCTCTCAGCTCCGATCTTTCATGTATTCTTATTTTTTAAATCTTTTGTTTTCTATGAAGGTGCTGTTTGATTAATTCTTGTCTTGTCATCGGCTGTAGTAAGAGGGAAGATGCCCCCAGCAGGGGTAAATTCCTGCACATAGCTTTCTGCAACTTCAAGTTATGTCCCTACTTAGACTCCACTTCTCACAAGAGGGTTTTTAAGAGGAGAGAAGAGCCAAGTCGGGGGAGAACAGTCATCTGCAAACACCATCTAAGAATGAGGAGTTTATTTCCTCTAACTCTGGTTTTTCTCCCATCCCTGAGAGGAAAAAAAGCAACTCACAGAAAACATCATTCCTGAATCTTAATAGCATCAAAATGCCAATTACTCTATCAGTAGGCGAAAACATCAGGGGGTGCTTAGATGGAGACCAAAAGTCTCCACTCTTCCTGGTGGCCGGCCTATGGGGGGGTACCTCATGATTTCTTCACATAACTCTGGGTGGAGCCAAGCGAAGCAGGCAGCTCCCCAGCTTCGCCGTTGTGTCATTACCACGAGGCTCTCTCATCACTTCCCCTCTCTCAACCAGACCATTTCAGATTTAAATGACTCGCTCTTTCCTGCCTTCACAGAGGTGAGTTCACAGTTGCATGGATCTGTCTTTCCACCTTTGTGTTTGACTCGGCCTTCATTGGCCCATAGTTGTCCACATGGAAAACCTTGTCTCCCTAGAGTGCCCAGCTTGTCTCGGAATTAGTGCACTGTCTGTGAGTCACTTCAGCTCCTCCTCAGCTGAAGGACTTGGTTTTAGCAAGTAGGGCCACCAGGTTAAATTGAGCAAGATCAACACAGGAAGTCAGGTGGCTGGAGCAGAGGGCTCTGAGTCCTTGATTTGGGGGAAAGGAGGATAAACGGTCCTTGAGCATAAGCAGAGATTATGACAAGATGCAGAGGACAGAGTTAGGTAAGGTCACCTTGGCAGGGGTCATTTCTTTCTGTCTCTGTATTTGACCTTGCCTTGGCATAAGCCATTCCCCCATCCCTGTCTCTCCTACTTTTTCCTGCCCTCTTCACAAACCCCACCCCTCAACTCAGCTGTAAGACAGATGACAGATGCCAGGCACAGGGGACTGAGGAGGGATGAAACCAAGTCTCACCAAACCTGGCCTAGGAGAGACAGAGGACAACAAAGGACTCATGAGTCACTTGACCTTCTGCCACAGGCTCCTCCCTTCAGAATAAAGTCCCCCCTGCCTCCCTTCCCTCACTCAGCTCCTCAAAACCTCATGACCATTTAAGGCCATTGCCACTGGCTTAGATGAGCAGGATATCAAGAGAATGGACAACTGCTGGAGTGCTCACGTGCCCACCCCTTTCTGGACATTTCCCACATCTGGAGTCACCAAGACAAGGCCACCACACGGGGAAGTCCTCCCACTATGTCATGGAGGTGTTCTCCACATATTGAGGTGGTTTGTTGGAAGTACAGTTGGTGACGAAGGCCATCCTCTTTAAAGCCTGAAAAACTCTTACTTTGTGTGATCTCCAACACCCTTGGTGTTTTATTAGAACCACCTCAGGAGAAACAGGACCAAAGAAACAGACATCCTGGGTTGGCTTCAAGAATCAGCTTGCCGACCATCCCGCTTGCCTTTTCCACCCTCAGTCTGTTTCCTGTTCTCCAGCTCTGACTGGGTCCAAGCCTTTCTCTTGGCCTTTATAATCTACCTCTTGGAGAGTGTGGTACAATCCACTCACTCTAGCAACAACTGGCTTCAGTAGCTGTGTTCCTCTTACCCGGCCCTACTCCTCCTTCTTCCTGTTTATGGGAGAACATTTCTAGTCACTAGCTGTGGGTAAGATCATCAGTTCAGCATCATCCTAAACTAGCCTTCATGGATGGCTAGTCTTTGGCTCCCCTCTCCCACCATCGTAGCTACCATATTGTCCATTCTCCAGCTAACGGCCTCAAACACAACACTATCGTTAACAGGCCCACTCTCCTCTCCCCCTGCCATCCCAAGTGTTTCTTTAAGACCTTGATCAATGGAGACATAAAAAGAGAGCAGCTTCCAGAAGCTGACTTCCTAGCTCTGGCTTTCACAAGTCCTCTCACCCCCATACTCCACCCTCACCCCTGGCTTTCTGCCTATGTCCGTTCTGAACCCTATGAGCACACAAGCACTGGGACTTTGCTCCAGAGCATTCATGAAATTTTGGAAAAAGGTTTATGTAAAATGGAAATAGGAAATGCAGTGCTTTCTAGGAACCTGAAAGAGTCTGAGAATGCTATACATTTTCTTTGTAAAATAGGTTGGAGCCACAGTCAGCAGAAATGGAAATAGAAAAGACTTGGAAAACTTAGCAAATATGCATGCTGGCTCATTTTAGGGCTGTCTCAGCCCTGCCCTCCTCAACCTCCAATATTATTGATCTTCATCACACCTGTCCTTTTCTGCCTCCTTCCTCCAGTCTGTCTTCTCCCTGCCCCACCTGATGCCTCCCTCTCCCGTGTGATTTCTCCTTAGATATCATAGACAAGAGTTCCTTAACTCAGGTAGACTAATCCATGTGGCTTTGCACTTCAATTGTTGCTGAAAGATAACTTTTTGGTTCCCTCAGTCCCCAGTGAATCCATATGAAGTGTAGTGTTTGAGACTCAGCATCAGTTTCTTTCAACATTACGTGACTTCTCTTAGCTGCTTTGAGAGCTACCCACTCTGCACCCCTCCTTCAACAGACATCTCAGATTCAATGATCTGATCAATGGGAACACAGGCTGTGGGGGTAGGAAAGGCCAAGAGAAATAGAGATACATGGGGGAGCATCTTCTGTTCAGAACCTTCACAAACTATTCATCTGTATTTGAGAGCCTCCCTGCCAAAGAGAATATTGTTTCCTTATCTCAGAGCATCTTGAGGGAACTTTTCCTTTCAGCCCACAAAGATCAGTGCTCCCTGAGTAAGCTGTCACTTTAGAAAGTGATGTATGGGACATCTTCCAGTAGAGAAACCCCTAATGTGATTTCTTTTGCCCAGAAGAGACAAATGGCTGGGCTCTTGCCCACACCCCAGTCACCACAACAGCTATTATATATAAGATGACACAGTTCTTCTTGCTCCTACCCACATCCCATCCCATCGTCAAGCTCCCTTGTGACCCTTCACCTCTTCTTTTACCTCACTGCCCACAGGCCCTATTTAGTACAGGTTTGGGAAGGACACCGCCCCCCCCCAGCCCAGGCTGCCCCCCCTCTACTACTTTTCAACCATTGGGGCTGCCCATCTCAGCACACACCAACACCCTTACTCTTTAGTTCAGTCCTTCCCTCTCATTCCATAATGGGTTGGCTTTTCCCACTCTCAGAAGCCCAGGGAGAGACAAAAAAAGGCAACTGGGATGGCCCACCTTCCTTTCTCTTTTAGCTTCTCCACTCAGTTCCTATTTCCATCTGAACTACTAGACATGAGCAGCAACTCTGCCACCCACTCCGAGAGGACCAATAATCATAGCTAGCACTTACTGAGTGATAACTAGGCACCAAGCAACTGTTTCTTCCAAAGGGTTTCTGGAAACCCCAGCTCTAAATCCCTAGCATTCAATCCCTTTATAATATTTTCCAGCATTCAACTGTCTCATCTGTCTTCATCCCTGATTCCATCTTCTGAAGAAAAGACTGTGCAGTGCTCTACCACTATTCTTTCTAAGTCCAGATTGTCTGTACCTAAACTTTTCAAAGATGGGACAATCATCTCTATCCAGCTATCTCATGGTTCATGCCTCCCCTTCCCCAAGCCAGCTCTTCTGGGATTCCCTTACAGAGAGCCCATTTACATGGGCAGGAATACACAACCACTACCCCGCTTACTACCAGTTTGGCACTTGATTCCCTGGGCCCTCAAAGCCCAGCAGGGACACATTTCACTCCAGCTCCAGACCTATCAGACCCCAAGAATTACAGTCTACAAAAGCCGTGGTATATATCAACTCCAGCCTGTTGTGGGCTCCCTAAGTCCTGTGTCCCCAGTCGTTGGTCACCAACCACTTCCACTCTCACTACTACCAAATTTTAGCAAAGCACCACACTGTGAACTGGCTCATTCCGTATTACAACTCCATAGTCTCTTGAAGAGTTTTGCACTTTGAAATCACCAAATGTGTTCCTACTCTGGGAGACAAAACTGTCTTCCTCCCTTTACTAAGAGGCTGGGCTTTGTCTTTGAAATATGGCTGGAAGAATGCTTAACAGTTACCCTAGAGTTTCTCGAGGAGAGAACTGGCGGGTAACTGTCACTAGATTTCTAAAGTTCATCATTCATTGGACTATTCATCTGCCAATCACTTCTGCCTGACCAATGAGCAGCACAGCCCTCTCTAGAACTAGCAGCAGGGAACAGGCCAATGGCTTTGCGAAGTGGGATCCTAGGGGCTGTTGGTTTCACAGTTGGGGCTCCTGTATCCTGGGCAGGTGGGTGTGGGGAAAGGCCAGAACAGTCAGCCTACGTTCACATGCAGGTTGGGAACTTGGAGGGAAGAGGGGAAACGCCTGTAATATACCATAACATTAGGAGAACTGAGCTGGCCAGAGTGGGCCCATACCCTTTTATTCCCCTTCACTGTGACTCTGGGTGAGTCTGAGTCTCTTCCTCATCCTGAGGCTCAGTTGCTTTTTCCTAAGAAGAGGTTTGCTCCCACATGATCGTCAGCCACCTTTTCCTGTTATGTTGGAAGACCACAGGCCAGTTAATTATCAGCATAAGGCATAATGGATCCGAGCAGAGAAGGTGGCCCAGGATGCAGCACCAAGAGGATGCTCAACTGGAACACAGGAGAGACATCCTCTAGCCTCGGGGACAGCCGTGAAGGGAGTGAGGGTCAGGCAACAGAAGGGCTTCTGAGTGTGACTCAGAAAAGACAGGAAGCATTTTGGTCCAGTGTTTACCCAGACTAGATTAAGGAACCAAAAATCTATACAGATTGAAGAATCCTTTTTAACCCCACATAGGGATTGGTTTATTGCTTTCCTGATAAAATGTCCCCTTTTTTAAAAAAATTACATGTGTGTGTGTGCACGCGTGTGCATGCATGCACATGTCATGGTGCACTTGGTGGAGTCAGAGAACAACTTCAGGAAGTCATCTCCTCCTTGTGAGTCCTGGGTATCCAATTCAGGTCACTAGTCTTGGCAGCAAGCGCCTTTACCCAGTAAGCCATCTTACAGGCCCTAAAATATCCCTCTGAAGAATTAAAGTTGAACACGATGTGTTCCTATAGTAAGTGAGCTGCTTACCTCCTGCCTCTGGGACATCTGTGCTCCCCACACTTCTGCCTTCCTTCATGCCACCCAAGTCACAGTCCTCAGAAGTTGACAATGTCTTTAAGACTTCTCCAGTGGATCCTGGGGCCCACAGGGAACACAGACCAATTGGTCAGCAGTAACAGCTGAACATGGGCAAGGAAAATGGAACTCTTGCACCTACACATCCCTCTTCCTCTCCTTTTCTGTTCCCCATATTCCCTTCCTGAGCCCTTTCCCACCTTTACCATCCCCAAATTATCCTGTACTTTTCAGAAATTTGGGAAGGGGGCATAATGATTCATCAGAAGGGACTATTCCCAGGAAGTACCTAATGATGTTTAAACACCTATCCAGAAGGTTCAACTTCTTGAAGCAGCATTTGCCCTCAAACACGGGTCTCCATCTCGTTTCTCTATTTCACTGTCTCCCGTGTCTTTCTCTCTGATTCAACCTTATTTTTTTTTCTTTTGGGGCGTGTGTGTGTGTGTGTGTGTGTGTGTGTGTGTGTGTGTGTGTATGTAGGCTAGAGGTTAATGTTGGGTGGTGTCTTCATCAACCACATCTCTGCCTTTTGTAATATTGTATGAGTATATTGCCTGCATGTGTGTAAATGTACCTGTGTCATACAATGCCTTCAGAGGTCAGTGTCATATCCCTTGGAATTGGAGTTAGTTGCCATGTGGGTGCTAGGAATTGAACCCAGGTCCTCTGCAAGAGCAGTCAGTGCTCTTAACCGCTGAGCTCCTGCCTTTTTAAAAATTATTATTTTTATTTTATGTGTATGAGTGTTATGCCTGCATGTAGGTAAGTGCACCCATGTCATGCAATGCCTGCAGGGGACAGAAGAGGCTGTCAGATCCCCTGGAACTGGAGTTATGGACAATTGTTAGCTGCCATGTGGGTGCTGGGATTCGAACCCGGGTCTTCTGCAAGAACAGTGTTCTTTACTGCTGAGCCATCTCTCCAGCCCTGTCCCTGCCTTTTTTAAAGACAGGGTCTCTCACTGAACCTACACCTCAGGGATTAGGCTAGACTGGATGACCAGCAAGCCCCAAGGATCCTCCTGTTTCTGCCTTCCCAGCACTGGGATTACATCTGGCCTGACTATTCTTTGTGGGCTCTGGGACTGGAACTCGAGTTCTTATGATTGTGCAGCAAGCCTTTTACCCACTGAGCCACCTCCCCCACCTGGTTTTCCACATTTTGTTTTATTTTGTATTTTGAGAGTACTTTTGTTTTGCTTTTTGTGTTTTTGGTTTTTGTTTTCTTGCATGAAACAGGAACCCAGAAAAAAGGTAAGGATGGCAGAAATATGAGGGAGAGGGCTTTAGGCTGATGTCAGAGGAGACACTCAACCCTCCTGCCCTACCCAGAGTGAATGTTACACTCCTCAGTCCTCTTCCCAGTCCTCAAATGCTTCTATCACCTAAGTACCAGATTTGCTGTCTGGACTGCTACAGCTAGTTACACACACACACACACACACACACACACACACACACACACACACAAAATGCACCCCCAGTGATTAGAGCCACTGCCTCTTGTCCTAACAAAACCAACCTGACCTTGCTGGTCTCACCTGCCTGTGAAAACGTTTAATTAAAATAATGTTAAAGGGCCGAAGAGATGGCTCAGCAGGTAGGGGTGTTTGCTGCCAAGCCTGATGACCTGAAGGAGAGAACCAACTCCCACAGTTTAGGGGGCTGGGTCTCAGTAGCCACATGATAGCTAATGACTGTAACTCCAGTTCCAAAGGATCTGTCACCCTCTTCTGGACTCCACAGGCATTCCATGCATTTACTCACAGGCAAGCCAAACATTCATACACACAAAAATAAAAAAAATTAAAACAACTCCCAGAGGTTCTGTCCTGGCTCACACATGCAAGCACATATGTGCACACTCAATTAAAAATATCCAGCTAGATGGCCAGATGGCTCAGAAGGTAAAAAGCACCTGCCTCCAAGCCTCACATGGGACTCACATGGTGGAAGCAGAGAACTGCCTCCCACAAGTTGTACTCTGACCTTCACCCAATGCACTATGATATGAGCACATGCACACACACACACACACACACACACACACACACACACACAACATATTTTTTTTTGTTTTTTGTTTTTTTGAAACAGTTTCCCTGTAGCCACAGCTAGACTGGAACTCAATGTAGACCAGGTTAGCCTTGATCTCACAGAGATCTGCCTGCCTCTCCCTCTGCTGGGATTAAAGGCATACACCATCACCCCCCTTCACCCCACCCCTCCATCTCCAGCAAAAAAATGCAATTAAAAAAATTAAAGTATATTGTTAAAGGGCATTCACATGTCTGAAGTTGTACATTGCTTTAAAATGTAGCATCCAATTCCCTCCCCATTTTTCCTCTTTCTCCCATTGAATCTCTTTTGGGACCAGGACCTGTGGGAAAGGCTAAGAAGGCTATATTCACTACTTGTTACTTTATTGAAATATGTAAAGCAGGTATTTATAGAAAATGGTTTATTTAGCTCACAGTTTTGGAGACTCAAAGTCCAAAGCTGGACCGCCCCATGGGTTCACTTTCTGGGGAGGGTCTAGGGAGGATGGAAGCCCTTCTAACAGTGAGTGATCACACCCCACACAGGAGGCCAAAGAGAGAAAGAGGGAGGGAGGGAGGGAGAGAGAGAGAGAGAGAGAGAGAGAGAGAGAGAAAGAGAAAGGGTGGAGCCCAAGTTGCTCTTTCTGCAACAATCCACTGGTAAGACTTGGATGCCCCCTGTGAAATATAGCAATCCCTTGGGACAGAAGAGCTTCAATGAACCAAGCACCTCCTAGCAGACTCCTCCCACATCCCCTTACAGACCCAACCCAAGTCATTGCAAAGGTAAAGGCAAAAGGGTGACATCTGTTCACAGAGAGTGACAAGGAACTGTGCTTTGTGCTCATAACTGTGTGATTGGAAATGCAAACATTACAGTTCCACTGGTGAAGAAACTGGTTTCCCTGGGTACAGGACACATGGCTGAGCTAGGGAGCATTCTCTATAAGGATATATGTAAGATTCTTTGTGTTACAAGAAAAAGCCTAGCTGGGCCTTTAATTCCAGCACTCAAGAGGCAGAGGCAAACATATCTGAGTTCAAGGCCAGCCAGTCTACATAGTGAGTTCCAGGCCAGCTGGAGCTACAGGGAGACCCTCTCTCAAAAAGATTTAAAAAAAAAAAAAAAAAAAAAAGCCTAGGTGAACTATTATGGAGCTGTTAAAAACGCATTTGAAGGGCTAGAGAGAAGGCTTTCAGAGGACTGAGTTTGGTTCCTAGCACCCATGTTAAGTGGCTCACCACCATAACTCCAGCTCCAGGGGTTTTGACACCCTTTTCTGGCCTCTGTGGGCACCTGCCACACATGTGGCATACATTCGCACAAATACAAAAATAAAAATCTTAAGAATCTGGCTTGATGGTGCAGACCTTAATTCCAGCACTCTGGCGGCAGAGTCAGGTTTATCTCTGTGAATCTGATGCCAGCCTGGTCTACATAGCAAGTTCCAGACCAAACAGGGCTACATAAGGAGATACTGCCTTAAAAAAAAACTTGAGAATTGGACCCGCAGGCCTCTCTCCAACCCGCAGGCCTCTCCTCTCTCTCTGGGGTAGGTCGGTTGAGCCCTCTGTGCCTTGACTTGCCCAGCCTCATTCACCCTCTCATCTCCCCTGCTGGTCTCTCCTTCTAGCCTGAGTCCTGTCCCATTCCTTGTCTTGGCACCCCAGACACTTGGGGAGCCACCACTGCTTCCAGATCCTTTGCATCCAGACCAACCCAGTTCCTTCTCGTGGTCTCCAGAAGCCCTCTGGGCCTGGGCCTGCCCTCACCTCTCTCTACTTCCATGGGCCTGAACAGCCCACCAGCCTCTTTATTAGACACCAGGGCTGACCTTTCCTCTTCCTGATCCTTTGCATCCAGACCAACCCAGCTCCTCAGTGCAGTCCCAGGAGCCCTTGGGGCCGCTTCCTGCTCCCATCTTCCTTTGCATCTCTGGGTGGCACGGCCACCAACTGACCTAGACCAGCATCTTTCCTGGGCCTGGTTCCAAGGCCAGTCCAACCCCCAAATTCCTGAGGCCAAAATCTTTCCTAAAGGGATCCAGACCTTAGGAGAAAGCCTAAGAGCATCTGATCCACCTGGGTCTCTGTAGGAACTCCTGAAGACAAAAGCAATCTGGCCACTCCAATATAAAATCAAAAGAGAGAACCGGAAGCTTAGACAAACCAGCTTTTTATGCCCCAAAAGTAAACCACAAAGACACATGAAGTTCACAAAAAGAAGCAGACCTAAACTGGAAGGCTTGAGTCTCACACAAGAATCAGACACCACAAAAGAAATTCACATGTCAAAATCACAGAGAAAAAAATAACATGAAAAACCAAAATAACATATCCCCACCAAATACCAATAGTCCTTTGAGGAGTACAATGAGAACCCCCTAGAGATAATGCAGGATGCAGGAC
>NW_008355275.1:608477-610822 GCF_000622305.1 Nannospalax galili
TCAATAATAACTTTAAATATCAATGGACTGAACTCCCCAAGAATGGAGAAAGGAATAAGTATACCCTAGGGTCAAAGAAAGAAAGTAAATAAAGGTATAATTGTGGGAAGAAAAAATAGACAAAAATGCAAACAGTAATCAAAATGATGGCAACCAATACATATCTTCCAATTATATCTTTGAATATCAATGGACTTAACTTCCCAGTCAAAAGACGCAGGCTAGTTGAATGAATTAAGAAGCAAAACCCATCTTTTTGTTGTCTGCAAGAAACTCATCTCACTTTCAAGGACAGACACTATCTCAAAGAAAAGGATGGAAAAAAAATATACCAAGCAAGTGGCACTAAGAAAAAAAGCAGGTGTAGCAATTCTAATATCTGACAAAATAGACTTTAAACTAAAACTAATCAGAAGAGACAAAGAGGGCCACTTCATTCTGATCAAGGGAACAAAGAATCAAGAAGATATTAGAATCATGAACATATATTCACCAAACTCTGGTGTATCCAACTTCATAAAAACAATACTACAGGACTTTAAGACCCAGATTAATCCCAACTCATTAATAGTAGGGGACTTTAATACCCCACTGTCTCCATTAGATAGGTCAACAGGGCAGAGAGATAACAGAGAGACATCTGAATTAAACAGTAACATATATCAAATGGACCTAACAGACATCTACCGAGTATTCCACCCAAGCACCAAAGGACATACTTTCTGTTCAGTGCCCCATAAAACCTTCTCCAAAATCATCCATATACTGGGGCACAACACAAAGCTCAACAAATATAAAAAGATTGAAATAATTCCACGCATTGTATTGTAAAATTGAAACCACAAAGGACAAGTCGAGCCCTCGAGTTGCAATAACAAGAGGCTTTTATTTTACACAGGTACCTGTGGGCACAACTCCTGACAAAGGGAGAAGCGCGCCCCAGGTCTGGGGTTTGGGGTCTTTATAGGAGCAGAAGCAGTTTACAGAAGCAGAAGCGTGGTTATTGGTTAGTTTAAACTATTACAAAATGCTATAGGGAGAGCGGGGGGGCTTACTTATCATTAAGCCAGATGTTTCAACCATAAAACTTACTTATCAGTGAGTTGGAGATGTCTCAGCCATGAAACTCACTAATTAGAGAGTTGGCCATGAAGCTTACTTATCGGCAAGTTGGAATTCTTGACCAGCACATGACCTGCCTGAGACGTGACTTGTCTGAGAGGCTTCATGGCTCCTGACTTTTATATTTTTCATTCTTCCCTTTTTTTCTTGGACATATGAGTGGAATCTTTCACTCATCATAATGTATCTGGATCTTGGGTCTTTAATGCCTGATACTGGCTGGTGAGGACCAGTGCCTGGACTGCAGACAGTCGGTCTCTCACGAATTGGACTAGTCGATTAAGTATGCAGGGTCCTAAGGTTAGGATTAGTAGTAATAGGACGAGAGGACCTGCTAGGGAAGATATCAGAGTGGTAAACCAGGGGGACTGATCGTATAGCCCCTCAAACCAGCCCTTCTTAGACTCAAAGTTTCGTTTTCGCTCTTCAAGTCTCTCTTTTAGCTGATCTAAGGTTTGAGTTACCACTCCAGTTTGGTCTATATAGAAACAGCATTCTTCCCTTAAAGCAGCACACAGTCCACCCTGTTTTAGGAACAAAAGATCGAGCCCTCGTCTATTTTGCACTACCACCTCTGAAAGGGATGTCAGGGAGTCTTTTAGGGTTCTAATAGACTCCTTAAGGGCCATCAAATCCTGGTTCATGGCTTCCTGTAGTGACAGGAAGTGGCTGGTTCGGGTTAAGGCAGTCACTCCTGTTCCTATGCCTGTTGCTATTCCACCTGCTCCTAAGAGAATAGCCAAAGTTATACTGATAGGCTCTCTTTTAGCACGGATGAGGCCTGGAAGTTTCTCATAGTACTGTATCACATCACTGTCTTCATGCCAATAGATTCTAGGCCGCCAATAGATCCTAGGCCACAACTGTACCAGCATACAGAAATCTTGAGTAAAATTTAAGACCTCTAAAGATATATAAGGTGTCAAACCAGAATTACATGCCCAGTAGGTGCCTTCGGGGGGAATTAGATAAGTTCCCATCTCAGTGGGGGCATTCTTAACCTCTGAACATTGTTGGAATCCTTTGGGCTTACTCCCAATGCAGGTTCCCTTGGAGGAGACTTGGGTCAAGGTTAGAAAGTGGGTGGTTCCGGCACAGGAGGGAGGATGAGCAGAACTGGAGTTTATTACTGTATAGTTTCCTGTAATAGCAATTCCCTCATAGTAGGGGGGGCTAGGGTTGAGACACAGCCAGCAACTCTTCGTCTTATTAGGCTCAGAGTG
>NW_008355275.1:618641-634957 GCF_000622305.1 Nannospalax galili
CCATGGTGTCTATCTGTAACTCCTTTTCCAGGGGATCTGACACTCTTCTGGCCTCTGAGGGCATTGCATGACATGGGGGCACTTATATATATGCAGACAAAACACTTGTACACAAAAAATAAATAAACAAATAAATAAAATATTTAAAAAACAAAATGTGGAGTGCTTAGCCCTAAATGGGACACCTATATGATCTACATGGTAGAAGAGTAGAGGAAAGACTGTAAGAGGCAGGGTGGTAGATGACTATAAGGAAATAGCGTTTTCCAGACAGTTGGGCAGTTACATATATGAACCCACAGCACTTGAGGCAGCATGCACAAAACTTACACAAGCAAACCAGATAAATCCCAGCATGGAAGTGTGCATGTTGTGGGGCAGGGCAGTGGTGGCAAGAAGCCCCAGCCCTAACTGAGAAACTATTGCCAACTCAGCTGCTGGGAGAGGAAGAGTCAGTTTTCTTTAGGGGTGTGACAATGATAGGTTGATCAGCTTCAGGGGAAGGGCCATACTGAAGAGCATTTGGGGATACAAATTAATCCTGAGGGGGTGGAGATATGACTCAGCAGTTAAGAGACTGGCTGTTCTTGCAGAGGACCTGAGTTTGAGTCCTAGCACCTACATAGTGGCTAACAACCATCTGTCACTCCAGTTACAGGGGATCCGACAGCCTCTTCTGTCCTCCACGGGCATTGCACAAAACCGTGCACTTACATGTAGGCATTGTAAAATTGAAACCACAAAAGACAAGTCGAGCCCTCGAGTTGCAAAAGCAAGAGGTTTTTATTTCACACAGGTACCTGGGGGCACAAGTCCTGACAAAGGGAGAAGGGCGCCCCAGGTCTGGGGTTTGGGGTCTTTATAGGGCAGAAGCAGTTTACAGAAGCAGAAGCGTGGTTATTGGTTAGTTTAAACTATTACAAAATGCTCTAGGGGGAGCGGGGGGGGGGGCTTATTTATCATTAAGCCAGATGTTTCAACCATAAAACTTACTTATCAGTGAGTTGGAGATGTCTCAGCCATGAAACTCACTAATTAGAGAGTTGGCCATGAAGCTTACTTATCGGCAAGTTGGAATTCTTGACCAGCACATGACCTGCCTGAGACGTGACTTGTCTGAGAGGCTTCATGGCTCTTGACTTTTATATTTTTCAGTATCAAACCACAGTGCAATAAAGCTTAAAATCAACACTGGAAGAAGCCCTAGTCATCACATGAACGCATGGTGCTAGGTGCTAAGAGACTTCTTTGGACTTTTACTTCCTCTGTCATGCTTTTAATAATGGATGTGTGTTCATCACATCACAGCTTAAGTTAGTATACAGAAAAGTCAGAGATTCGCATCCTTCAGAGTTTGCATCTAAGCCTGCCTTGAAAGGAGATGAATACCACACAGAACGATGTTCAAACTGGTGTCATTGGCATTGGCACTTGCAATGCCTGGTGTGGAAAGTAAACAAATACCACTGAGCAGACACATTCCTTGGGCAATGGGTGCCCCCTCATCACTCTTTAGGGTGGTTCTGGTCTTAATTCTTCCAGTAGAAGTGATTTCTGTCTTACTGTGGGCTGGACTCCTCTGAGATTCCCTTTGAGAACCTGAATAAGCCCACCAGTTGTGGGGCCTTCACCTATACCTTACATGTGCCCTACACTCCAAGGCATTTTCCCAAAGAGCTCTCTAATAACTTGTCTCCCTTACAGAGTTGAAATTTTGTTTCATATGTTCTATGCAAAGGAGAGCAGAACAGTCAGAAAACATCCTTTACATGTTAAACAGTATCTTCAGATCTGTTAACCTCACATAAAGAGCAATAAAATAAAATAAAATAATTTAATAAAGAATTTTAAAGAGATCCATCTTATTCATATGTCTGGTGACATTGCTGGTACCAATAGGCCAGCAGTAAAATAAACAGATAGTGCATGCAAATTAAGTCGCCTCTGGTTCTAAGAAAATTGAACAACCGAAAAGGTTGGATTGTCCTAGTCAGTGAAAAAAAAAAAAGACTTCCAACAGGAACTATGACCTCAGTTCAAGGGCCTTCAGGACCCTAATGATGATGCAATGCACAGAAAGAAGTGAACCATGTAAGACACCCTGCCTAGAAATGCTATTGGTTCCATTTCTGTGTACTGAGGCAGGTCTTCCAGTTGCTGAGGATCTGAAAAAAAAAAACATAAAAGTTCTTGAGTTTGCTTCCAGGGAAGTGTCAGCCTTGAATATGGGAAAGCTGAAAAAGACAGCCCTTTTGAAGTTGAGTCTTACAACTAGAGATATGGTTCAGTGGTAGAGCGCTTGCCTTGGATGTGTGAGGCTCTTGAGTGCAACCCTCAGCACCACAAAAAAGGGATGAAAAAAAGATGGAGTCTCAAGAGAACAACTGAAGTTCCTCTAGACAAGCCCTGCCCTCAAGAAGCTAGCTCACAGTCTGCAAGAAAGCAAAGACAATGAGAACAAAGACAAAACATGTTTGTGCTTGCTTCAAGGTAGAAGTTGCTAGAAGGTTCTGCTAATGACAAAGTCATCCAGGAGCCAGGAAGCTCTTCAGATCTGGGATGCAGGTATGTGTTCCTAGGGGCACTTGTTCCTCAGAGGGACCGGGCCTGCTGCAGAGACTTGCCTGTGGAGAGTTAGCGATGGAAAGGGAGCTGTGGAGAGTTAACCATGGAGGGAGGAGCATGGGGGCCATCTTGGAAGTGGGTGGCACAGAAAAAATGGCTCCAGTGTCTCACCTGCATGGACGAGAGAGGGGGCATTTACCTACCTGGGGCAAGACCGCAGGTCCAGGAGGCCTGGATGAAAGCTAATGGAGACTGTGGGTGGGGCCGCAAAAGCAATCTGAGAACGTCAGGCCACTGAGCCAGAGTGGAACTGGGCACCAGGTGTTCATTTTTTTGTGGGGTGTCAGATGTTTGCCTTTCTGTCCAGGATATAAATTATGAAAAACTCAGAAAAAGATGTATTATACGGTTTGTCTAATAGCGCCAAGAGCAAGGGACCCTAAGAGAACTTGGGTGACAAATTGGCACAGCCGGAGGTATGGCAGCACTAGGAATGACAAACCGCCAGAGTTTGGAAAAAGCTAGGGAGCAAATGGTGGTGCTGATATGGATCTTACAATGGATTATAAAATATGTAACTAAAAAGGAGCCGGCCATGCCGAAGTGTGGGCCACAGCTGTGTTGTAAATGTGGGGAAATAGCTCAGTTGTGGGTATAAAGAGTTCTTAAAGGTTATAGAAAGGTTAGAAAAACTTTTACAGGCCTGGGACACAGAGAACCCTGGGACACCGAGAGAGGGGGCGTGGCCACTTTGCATAATAAAAGATGTGCCCCAGGCAGGGGAAGCTGGAAAGGCCAGGGAGGTAATGACAGATTCAGTTGCAGAACTTGAGAGAGAAAAAAAAAATGGGACATTTTAACTTTTGTGTGAAGTCCAAGGACTCTGGAAAAAAGACAGATAATGAAAAAGGAAAAGGAGTCATGAGCAAAAAAAAAAAAAAAAAAAAAGAAAAAACAGTCAAAAAAAAAAAAAAAAAAAAAAAAAAAGTAAGAATCTGTTTTATGTCACTGTCTATAAACCAGAAAGAAACCAGACTTTACTCTTCTTTTTTTCATCTTTTCTGTGAACATAAGCAACTTTCTGTCTTATGGAACAGATCAACACTTTCAGTATAGTGGCAGGTTATAAAATCTATCTACAAAAATCAGTAGCCTTTTTATATACCAATAACAAGCAATTAGAGAAAGACTACAGGGATATGCTCCCATTCTCTATAAACCAGAAAGAAACCAGACTTTACTCTTCTTTTTTTCATCTTTTCTGTGAACATAAGCAACTTTCTGTCTTATGGAACAGATCAACACTTTCAGTATAGTGGCAGGTTATAAAATCTATCTACAAAAATCAGTAGCCTTTTTATATACCAATAACAAGCAATTAGAGAAAGACTACAGGGATATGCTCCCATTCACAACTGCTGGCAATATATATATATATAATCTTGGAATAAATCTGACCAAAGACACCAAAGGTCTCTACAATGAAAAATTTAAATTGTTAGAGATTGAGGAAGACACCAGGAAATGGAAGGACCTCCCGTATTCATGTATTGAAAGAATTAATATTGTTAAAATGACCATCCTACCAAAAGCAATATATAGATTCAATGCAATCCCAATCAAAATCCCCATGACATACTTCAGATAGTCAAAACAATCTTTGGCAAAAAGAACAATCCCGGGGGGGAATCACCATACCAGATCTCAGATTATATTACAGAGCTATAGTCATAAAAACAGCATGGTACTGGCACAAAAATAGACACATAGATCAATGAAACATCATTGAAGATCCAAACCTGACTACATGCAATTTCAGCCACCTGATATTTGACAAAGTACCAAGAACACACAATGGAGGAAAGGCAGCATCTTCAACAAATGGTGCTGGCAAAACTGGATCTCCACCTGTAGGAAATGAAGCTAGATCCTTATCTTTCACCTTGCACAGAAGTCAACTCTAAATGGATCAAAGGCCTTAATGTGAAATTGGAAACCCTGAAACTATTAGAAGAAAATATTGGCAGTAACTTACAAAATATAGGTTTAGGAAAGGATTTTCTTTTTTAAAAAATTTTATTATTTTTATTTTATGCGTATGAGTGTATTGCATGCATGTATGTGAGTGCACCAGTGTCATGCAATGCTGTGGAGGTCAGAAGAGGGCTTTGGATTCCCCTGGAACTGGAGTTAAGAATGGTTTATAGCCACCAAGTTGGTTCTAGGAATCGAATCCTGGTCCTCTGCAAGAGCAGTCAGTGCTCTTAACTGCTGAGCCATCTCTCCAACCTCAGGAAAGGATTTTCTAAATCAGAAGTTGCTCAGGAATTAAGGTCAACAAGTGGGACCTCATTAAACTAAAAAGTTTCTGTACAGCAAAAGAAACAAAAGTGAAGAGAAAACCCACAGAATGGAAAAAAAAAATCTTCACCAGTGACACATCTGACAGAGGTTTAGCATCCAGAATATATAAAGAACTCGAAAAAAAAAACAACAACAAAAGAATCGAGAAACCAAATGACCCAATTAAAAGAAGGGCTAAAGATCTAAACAGACAGTTCTCAAAGGAAGAAATAAAGATGGCTAAGAAACATCTCAAAAAGTGTTCAACATCATTAGTAATTAGGGAAATGCAAATTAAAACCACCCTAAGGTATCGCCTTACCCCAATCAGACTGGCTAGGATCAAGAGAACAAATAATATCAAATGCTGGCGGGGATGTGGAGAAAGGGGTACACTCATTCACTGCAGGTGAGAGTGCAAACTCGTGCAGCCTCTATGGAAAAGTATGTGGCGAACTCTTAAAAAACTAAAAATGAGCCTACCATGTGACCTGGTTATACCACTCCTTGGCATATAACCAAGGGACTCATCCTATTGTAGAGATACTTGTACAACTATGTTTTTTGCTGCTCTTTCCACAATAGCTAAGAGATGGAAGCAACCTAAGTGCCCTTCAACTGACAAGTGGTTAACATTTCCAAGATTTTTCTATTACAGAAGATACTGGTAGAGCTCAGAAGTCTGTTTTTATTTTTCTAGAATAGTCTTTCTGTAGACTGTGTCTATAGTTTACAGATGCATATATTGCAATCCTAACTCCCAATGTGATGATATTAGGGGGTGGGGTAATTAGGTCATGTGATGGTTAGTTTTAATTGTCAACACTGTCTAGCATTACCTGGGAAGAGAATGTCAATGAATAATTAGATTAGATTGACCCATGGGCTTGTCTGTGGGGGACTGCCTTCATAGCTTTAACTGAGGTTGGAAGACCTGCACCATTCTTTGGATTGGGGTCTTGGACTGCATAAGTGTAGAGCGGAAGCTAAGCACACGTGAGCATGCAAACATTTACTTCTCTAATCTTGACTGTGGATGTGATGTGACCACCTCTGTCCAGCTCCTGTTGCCTTGACCTCACTGCTATGATGGACTGCAACCTGGAACTGTGAGAAAGATAAACCCTTTCTCCTTTCAAGTTGCTTTTTGTCAGGATATTTTATCACAGTAACAGAAATGAAAAGAGGGTGGATCATTTAGGAGTGTGATTAGAGCCCTTATACAAGAGTCCTCAAAGAGCTCCCTTCAACTACATGACGACAGTGAGAAGATGGCAGCCATCTATGAGTAAGGAAGTGGGCCCTTTCCAGACACCAAATTTGTTACCAACTTGACCTCACTTTCCAGCTTCCAGAACCACAAGAAAGCCCCATCTAAAGTACTCCCTTATAGGAGCCCAAATGGACTGGAGTGTACCTACACCCCTTCCCTGCCCCCTCAGGTACTGCTCTAGGATTTATAGAATGCTTACAATGCTGGGTTGAGTCAAATATACAATGTTCTTACAAAGACCAAAATAGAAATGAATATGCCCTCAAAACTCCTTTGGATGTGCAATTTGCATAGTTATAGCACCTTTTCATCAAGTGCAAATGAGACCCAAATGAATTTTTACTGTGACTGAGAAAGAATATCTTCTGGTGGAAAAGCCTAGAGGGAGAGAGCAGAACAAGAGTGCCATAGGGAAATTCATGCCAGCCACAAGACACCTGGCATCTGACTTCTATTCCACAGTCGTGCAACTGTGGAACGTCATTTAGCATCTCTAGACCTGTTGTTCTCTCTTCTGTAAAACACCTTGCTCTGTCCATGTTTCAGGGCTATCATGCTTACAAGAAATAAACAGACTTCAAAAAGGGCAAACTGCTTAATGGTAGGTGTAGAAACCTGATAGTTATTGACTGGGTTGGAAAGTAAAGGCCAGCCACCTTTTCTATCAGAACCTAGTCAAAAAAGCAGATAGAAAGGAATTAAAGTGTTTTTGAGAGAGGGAATTTAATACAGCAAACAGGTCACACCAACATCAGAAGAGCTACAAAAAGCCAAACTGGTACTGATGAGATATTTCAAAAGTTAGCAATCATTGAAAATCACTAGAATTTGCAGTCTGGTAAAGAAAAAGGAGTTGGCAATGATAGCAGTGTTCCTGGTGGGCTTTTCAGGACGGAACTGGAGCTAAAGAGGAAAAAGTAATGACTTCTGCAGGCATGTATGTGTGTGTGGTGGAGAGAGAGAGAGAGAGAGAGAGAGAGAGAGAGAGAGAGAGGGAGAGAGAGAGAGAGATAGAGAGAGAGAGAGAGAGAGAGAGGAATACCCTGGCTTCTTGCTTTCCTTATCCAGTCTCCTGCTGGTGCTTAGTTGGTACCCAATAGAGCATTTCACTTCTGTAAAATGGGCTCCCTTCATACACAGCACAAAGGGACTGAGGATGGCTCAGTTTTCCTTTCATCTCTTTTGTGATTCTCTCCCTGCAAGAATATGCTGCCCAACAAGTGAACAGTTTTCAAAAAAGCCCAGTGTTCTTCCTCCCATTCAGTTCACAGCACTGCATTAACTAGAACTTTCTATTGATTGGCATGCTCAGCTTCTTAAGTTCCTATGTTGTTTTCTGCACTGTTAGGCTCAGAACACATTTCCCAACTGAACAGAGGTAATGGGATTCTGATATGAATTAGTTAATACATGTGCGGTAGAAATCATAGCTACAAAATGCAGACTATTTTTTTTTTTTTTAATTTTTAAAAATGATTTTGACTGCTATTTACCCAGGTAAGTCTTGGCTTAAAACTTGGCTAAATTCCCTGAAATACTATTTTGCCTCTGTCCATAAGGAAAATAGTAGTGACTAAAGTTTCAGATAAAACCTTGATTGGGTGCCATTTTGCTTCTCAGGAATCATGGTCATTGCGGAGATAGTGACCCAGAACACTGCAATCTGAGACTACAAGTTTTTTTTTTTTTTTTTTTTTTTTTGGTTTGACTTGGGCTCATTATTGTTGAGGAGCTGAATGGTGTAAGGTACTGTTATGATTAATACTGATTTTCAGCTTGACAGGCCTAGAATCACCAGGAGATATGCCTTAGGCATGGCTGTGACAGGGAATCTAGATTCAGTTAGCCACTAGGCATATCTGTGAGGGATTATCTGGGTTAGGCTAACAGAGGAGGGAAGACCCACCTTGAATGTGAGTGGCACCATGCCATGGGCTGAGGTCGTAGACTGCAATAAAAAGGTGAGTGAATGGAGCCCATGCATTCACTGCTCTGCTTCCTGACTGTGGATACAATGTGACCAGCAGCCTTAAGCATGCCTTCCCCACCATGAGGGACTTCCCTTTGAACTGTGAGCCAAAATAAACTCTTAAGTTGCTTTTGTCAGAGTATTTTATCACAGAAACAGGAAAAGTAAGTAAAACATTTGTTAGGACCAAGCAAATTCTATTAATAAAGATCTGGGCACAGGCCCGTGTCCAGAAAGATGATCAGATAAGCGTTTTGGACCTCTTTGATCTCAGATCTGTTTCTTACCCATTATTTCCATGGTGCCCTCTTATTTGTGTGTATGCCCAAGACATTTTCATCAGAGAATCAGCAGTTACTCTCAGAGCTCATCTCCTAACCCAGCATGCCAGTAGGATTCTGCTCTCATCTTCTGGGTCTGATATCTGAGGCTAAATTATTTTCATAGACTCCCATATCCCACCATTTTAGACAATTCAGGGTTCTTAGTAAGTGGTGAGTAACCAGAGAGCACATGAAACTCACCGAGTTTCATAATCCAGCTGCAATCTAAGGCCAGGAAGAATGATTAGATACCATGTGACTCAAAGACCACAGACTCTGGCATCTGGCATTGTGCGCTCATAAATGGACTGAGTTCCTTGGACACTTTCTCAGATTTAAGATTCAAATTCTTTCATGGTGGGGCCAGGAATTCTGCTTCCTGTCTTCCCATCTTATATATATATTAATATAATCTCATGGAAATTTATTGAATGAAAAATGAAATGTGTACCCAGTCACAGTATGTCTATTCTCTCGTGGAGGTCTGTTTATGTTGTTTCCAGTTGTCTACTTTATAAACCATGATATGATGAGTATCTCTGTACTGTCACTGTGTGAGCATGTGACAGAGTTTTCCAGGATTTGTATCTGTTGATAGATTTTTGTGGGTCACAGACATGTGCATCTTCCTCTTTACTAGATATTAACAAGTCACTCTCCAAATTGTTCATAAGCATCTGCATTCCTGAGCCACGATGGCATTAGAATGCCTTCAACACATCCCTGGTGACATCCATTTCCATCAGCCTTTATAGTTTTGTCAGTTTGAAGGACACAGGACAGCCTCTTTTGCATTAGTTTGTGTCACTCTGATTATCAGTGAGGTTGAATTTTTAAAATCTTTAATGATGTTCATATTGTTTTTATTTTTTAAGATAGGGTCTCATGTATCTCAGGCTAGTTTAAAAATTGCTATGTAGTTAGAAATGACCTTGAACTTCTGATCTTCCTGGCTCTACCTCCTGAGTGCTAGGATTATAGGTGTGTACCACTACCCTTGGTTTATGGTACTCATTATCCAATTAACTTCTTTTATGCTTTTTTTTTAAAGCAATGAGTTTGCATTCCAAGAATATATGTTTCTTTTCACCTGGAACTTACAAAGCAATTTTCATTTGAATTAAAAAACAGTTGTTTAAATGTTTGTTTAAATGTTTGTGCTTTATGGATTTGGCAGTCACAAAAATGGCTACTCAGCCTTGGAAGACACAGGTATTTTCAAGCTGGGATACAGGTGACAGGTCCCTAGAAAGGCCCTGCTTTATCCCTGGAGATAGTAGTCAGCATCTGAAGGTAAGGTCATTCACTCAGTCCCATGGCTTCTATTCTGGGTTCTGAAGATTGGTCTGCCTGTTTCTTCTGTGTTCTTGGCATCAGTTTATCTTCCCCAGGTTCCTCTTGGGACACAGAAAGTACTTTGTGACCAGACTCTGCCTCAACTACAGTCTTGCACTCCTCTAGGATTGGTAGTTGCTGCTGGAAACACAAGCTTAGGGGAAGGCATGAAAGCCAGTAGAGATGGAAAGCCAGTAGGCAATGGTGTCGTTAGAGACAAACGAAGCAGAGGAACTGGGCATAGATTGCCGTGCTCCCCAGACTACCTGCACTAGTGCGTAGGCCATACTTCTGAAATGAATCACTTTCTATCCTAACCCATCTCTCTCAATTCCTAGATCTAGTGCACATAAGCTTATCTTCCTTTTACAAAAGAACCTGTCTTTTTGCTCCAACCAGCCCCCAAAGAGCTCTTAGGTCTTTTGGAGCAGTCTCAAGTCTCCTGGGATACTGCTAAGACCCAGTCTGTGGCCAATCGTTTTCCCTAAAGAAACTCACTGGGGCTTTTAAAAACATGTTTGATTAGAGTATATTAATTGTGCATAATGCTAAGTTTCATTGTGACATTTGCATACATGTATATAATGTATTTTGAGCATAGTCACCACATTACCCTCTCTTGTCCCCCTCCTCGCCCCGACTCCTGCTGATCCCCTTTCTCAGTTCCTCCTCTTTGATATTTGTGTCTTGGATTTTTTGTGACCCCTTAGGTTTTCTTATAGGAGCACGGGTGAGGGGTCCTGTGTGGGAGCATCACCTTACTGATGGTTACACCACAGAAGAAAATGTGTTTCCTTTTCCACGAAACCATTAACTGCCTATAAATCTTCAGGGAGGGGTGGGACCTTGTGAACCCCTCCCCTCTCCATGACAGAACATTGACAGGCCCAAGCTTGTGCAAGACTTGTTAAGGTGATCACAGCTGCTGTGAGTTCAATGGTCATGTCATGACTAGAAGAGAGTGTTCTACAACACCCCACCCCTTCCTCTGGTTCTTACATTCTTTGCACCTCCCCTTCCACTGTGTCCCCTGAGCCTTGGAGGGAGTGATATAAATGTCCAGTTTATGGCTGAGCATTCAATAGTCAATTACATTCATCACTTTGACCAATTATGAGTCTTGGCAGCAATCACTCACTCCTACTGCAAAAAAGAAATGTCTCAGACTAAAGCTAATAGTAGCACTATTCTACAGGCATAAGCATAATTATTTTAGGAGGCAGTTTGATGGGCACATTATATCTACTTGGCAAAATGACAGCAGTAGTTTCTCCAGTGGAGTCTGGCATCTCCAGCCACAGGTTTTTTATCAGGTTTATAGTAACCAGACATGAATGTCCTCCTGTGGAGCAGGGCTCAAATATAATCAGAAAATGGTTGGTAACCCCCATAACAGACTTGCAGCTATGCACCAGTGGCCATTCCTTGCCTGGCTAGTCAATAGTATAGCACATGGGACTATAGCAGTGTAATATTGTTGATGACTTTCCCTCCAGCAGCCTGCATAGCATCTTCTTGGACTGTGAATGCCAACCAGAACTCAGGAAGCTTCCAGCTCAATTTTGGCTTGATTTTTTTCTGTGTCCTACAACCAAGAAGTGGTGTGTCTTCAGCAATAGAATCTTACTCTGTAGTTCTTCTGGAAGGCAACCGAGAGCACTGGCCATAGCCTGTACTGTTTTAGGGGCCTCAGAGGCTCCCTTGAACAAAAGTTCATAGTGAGGTAGCCCACACTTTGCATTTGGATTTTTGTTAATTGACCTGTTACTTCTGGGAACAGCTTTATTCACCTACACAGGACACTTCTATTCAAACTCATTCTTTAAAAATTAAAAAAAATGATGTATATGTATATATATGCACGTGCAGATACCTGCAAGAGGCCAGGAGAGGGTGTGGGATCCCCTGGTGCTGGACTGCAACTCAGGTCCTCTGCAAGAGCAGGAAGAGTTTTTAACTGTTGATCCATCTCTCCATTCCCTCTTTTTAAATTGCTGATAACTATCAGGTTTCCTGAGGCTTTCACATACATCCTTAGCTTTGGTTGACTCTCCTCTCATGCCTTCCTCTCCTCCAACTCTTTGCCTCATCTCCCCACTTTATCCTTTCACAGCCTCTGGTGCCTTTTGCCCTGGGAAACTAGTTAACTGAGTTAAGGTTTTCTGTGGCTGATTGTCTAAATCAGTCATTTAACAAATATTTATCATGCGCCTCCTAAGTGCTGGATACTGTGCTGGGTAATATAGGTGAGAGAATACACAGAGAAAACCCATGTTCATTCCCACTGTCGTGTAGCAGGATTTAAGGGAACAGGATGGACAAGCAAACTTTGATCCCTGTACACAGAGATTCATGGAACTTCAGAAATTCATGGAACAGGATATGCTGGAGTCAGGAGAAGAGTCATTAAAGGAGAGCTAGATGGTCAGCAGGCAACGCGTGCTCAGAGGAATCGGAGTTTAAGGATAGAGAGTTCCAGACTAAAGATTTTGTGTTTACTTAAACGTTTTACCCAGAGATGGTAAATAAGGTCGATAAAACACTGAACATCATTGACTAGATTTATATTTTGTTAAACTATTTGACTAAACTATAGCCATAGACATTTTAAGATTATGTGTGTATTATTTTTGTCTCATCCTTTATATATCATAACAAACCTACACAGACCTTCATCACTTGCTTAGGCTTTCTCATTTTTTCTATTTTGGAAAGTATCTCCATTCCCATATCCTTTTAACATCTTTTACATTCTCATTTTTGTTCTTTAAAAAAAAATAATTATGAGACATAATAGCATTAACAAATTTTCCATCTGTTGTGAAACTTCTTTTCTTGGGGATGCTAAGCAATGCTTATTCCCTTTTAAGGTTCTAGTGTCAAGCCAATGTTTCATTAAAGTTTTACTGGGGAACCAATGAATTTATTGAGCTTACTTACCAAGATAACTGAGGGGTTGCTGAGGTGTATGTATGACCTGAGGGTATGCACACTGGAAATCCTTTACCCAGCATGGGTCATGCCTCCTCTTCTTAGCCTTCCTCAGATTGTATACTTTAGCCCTCCCCAAAATCCAGGAGGCCATGTGTGATTAGGGTCAAATTACATACAGTTGGCTGGGAAGAGTAGCTGGATACTCCAGTAAGGGTCCAGTGACACTGTTTGATCCTCCTTTAATGAATGAGCACAACTGTCAACAAGCCCAAATATGACAATGTTTAGCGATCAGACTCAGCTGAAGTCGTGATGATGGTAGTTATTTTATGCAGAAGGGACTGCTGTATAGTATCATCTTATTAAAAGGACCTGGAATTTAAAAGGATTTGGTGCTAGGGCACACATATGAAGGAAAACATACATCATTTGTTTTTCTGAGTCTGTGTTTCTTTACTTAGTATAACAGTTTCTAGATCCATCCATTTGCTCGCAAATTTCATTATTTCATCTTTCTTTACTGCTGAATAGAACTCCACTGTGTAAATACACCACATTTTTGTTAACTACTTGTCAGTTGAGGGGCACTTAAGTTGCTTCCATCTCTTAGCTATTGTGAAAAGACAATAGTCAATGTTTATCTGAGAATATTTCGTTCTTTACCTAAGTCTTATCTACATAGCACATGATAATTAAAAGTATCAGACTGGTGGAACTAACCTTATTGGATCCTTAACAGCCATACTTTGAGGCCTATACTAATCTGGTCAGAGGGACTTAAAGGGCAGTTTTTGCCCCTTGCCCTCCAAGGTCTACCAAGTTCCAGAGGACTATGGAACATCTTTCAAAATGTCCTGTAAATGTGGTGAGTCACCTGTCCTCTTGTTCAGGGAGGACATGGAAACCCCACAAGATGGACTGGAACCAGTGTCCAGTCTACAAAGAGGAGAGTCAACTTAGAGGAAACGTCTCATTCATGCTTCCAAGTGAAGCCAGACATGGTCGAACAGGACCTTTGACTTATCTTCACATAGATGGAACTGGTAAAAGAAAGGAGCCAGGAGATCCTCCCAAGCCCATTTGACCCCTGAGGAACAGATCCTCAAATGACCTTAAGTGCAAAAATAAAGTGATTTATTTGGGCCAGCTGTATGGTCTTAAACACCCAAAAGGAAAGTAGAACCAAAGAATAAAGTCATCAGTATACTTTTTTAAGAGTTCAAGGGATTACACTTCCCAGACATTAGACTTAAGTCCATATAAAAAGTTATTTAGACAATTATTTCTCATTGATGATTTTGTTCCTAACCAGAAAGTGCTGCTCAGATGTAAGACTTCAAATCTTGTAGTACTCACCTGTAGCTAAGGGAGACAACCAGCCATTGTTCTAAAATGATGGATAAATTTGTTTTCTTCCCCTATTTAGAAGGCTTTGAGAGAGAACTGACACTGATTCTAACTACTCCAACATCTGTCAAAATACCCAAAAGCAAATCCTGAATCCATCACTCTAAAGTCAAGCTTTGGAAGACAAAAGAAAAATGAGGAAGAACCCAATAGAGGGATGCTTTTGGGAGCCCTTGTCAAGAATTCCAACGGACTCTCATATGAGCATTTGAAAATTGCCCTGTTCTGACTTTTTTCTAGTTCCCTGTCTAGAACTTGTAATGCTAATTACTCTTGCCTTTACTTCTTCATATCTCATATTCAGTATACAAGGACTTTCTTTGCCCCTTAGAGATAAGAGTTATGCAATTTGGGAGTCTTTTAGATAGACTCACTGAAGGGGTACTCCAATTGCCTCACCCTGCGTCCCTGTTCAGCATGGAAGAAGCAAGAGCAGTCTGCATCCCTACTCCCTATTGGCAATTTGGGTAACCCCTTCAGAGGATGGCGTGATAAGAAAAGGAGGCAGGAACTGGCTACCTAGTTAGGGCAAAAAGACCCCAAAGAAATGTAGCCAGTTTCTTGGCTAAGAGTCAAAATGTCCTTGGGATAGCAACATACTCTGTTCCAAAGACCAAAAATGTCAAAAGTATTTGGGAGCTTTTATCTAATCCTTAAAAGGTCTGAGGGTTACCTTTTCAGTTGGGGGGGGGATGTTAGAGTAGTCAAAAGCCCCACAAAAATAAATAAATGAAAGAAAAAAAAAAACCCCAACAATGTGACTACATTGGAAAAACAAACAAACAAAAAAACCCAAAACAACAAAAATCCCTGAACATTGTCCATGGCATTCAGTAAGTGCTCAATAAAATGTTCCCTTTCTGCTTTCCTTGCTGTTTCTCTTTTAAAAATTTTTTCTTCTTCTCCTTTCCCAATTCAAACCTATATCTAATTATATTCCATCTCCACTTCCCTTGTTAGCATTATTCAGAGCAGGGCTTGGCCAACGTTTGCTGGGAAGGGCAGTGGCAACTATTGTAGGCTTTACGGCCCGGACTGTCAGCACTCAACCCTGCTATTGTGGTTTATAAGTGCCATAGACAACACACAAACTGGTGTTGGTTTTGCTGCCTTATAACTTCATGTATGAACACTGGAATTTAAATTTTACATGATTTTCACATTCACTAATATTCTTCTTTTGATTTTTCCAACCATTTTAGAACAGAAAATATATTCTCAGCTCACTGGCTACACACACACAGACTACAGGTTAGATTTGGCCAAAGGGCTGTCTGTAGTTTGTGGATCTCTGATTTAAAGAAAAACTTCTTAGTGCAACCAGTCTCTCTTAGCATGCAAGAAAGCTGCTCATTCACTCATTTATTCATTCATTCATTCATCTACAGATTTTTAAAAAAAATTTTATATGTATTGCCTGCATGTATGTGAGTGCACCCATGTCATGCAATGCCGCAGAGGTCAGAAGAGGGCACTGGATTTCCCCAGGAGCTGGTGTTAAAGATAGTTTGTAGCTGCCATGTGGGTGCTGGGAATCGAACCAGGGTCCTCTGCAAGAGCAGTCAGTGCTCTTAACTGCTGAGCCATCTCTCCAGCCCCATCATCTACAGATGTTTTAAGGTTTCCTGAGCTTCAGGTATTCTGGCAGCTGCCGTGTGTCTAGCCTGCCTGTGACAAACAGAAAGTCCTCAGGGACTTTACACTCCACACACTAAATAACCCTGTGCTAGATAGCTTTAGTTGTCAACTGTCACACCTGGGTGGAGGGGAACTCAGTTATGGAATTGTCTCCATTGAACTGACTTGTAACCATGTTTGTGGGGTATTTTCTTGATTGTTGAGTGACATGGGAAGGCCTAGCCTACTGTGGGTGGTGCCACCCCTGGGCAGGTGGCCTGTGTTGTATAAGAAAGAGGCTTAGCACAGTACAAAAGAGCAAGCCAGTAAGCAGCATTCCTCTGTGGTCTGTGCTCCAGGTTCCTGCCCTGAGTTCCGGCCTTGACTTCCCTTGATGAACTGTGACCTGAGAGATGTAAGAAAAATAAACCCTTTCCTCCCCAAGTTGGTTTTGGTCAATGCTTTTTTTTTTTTTTTTTTTTTTTTTTTTTTTTTTTTTGAATCTTGTTCATGTTGTCACCATTATTGTAAGATCATATGCTCAAGCTGT
>NW_008355275.1:635152-654227 GCF_000622305.1 Nannospalax galili
TCCTGGAACTCACTATGTAGACCAGGCTGGCCTTGAACTCACAGAGATCCGTCTGCCTCTGCCACCCAAGTGCTGGGATGAAAGGCATGTGCCACCACACCTGGCTTTTTTTTTTTTAATCACAGCAATAGAAAATAACTGAGACAATCCTAATATTTGCAGCACTATGAACAGGCACTATAGGGAGGTTGGGTTGAGGAAGGGTAATGCAGATTCAGACTGGGAAGCCAGGAAAGACCTCCTTGAGGGTGGTACATGGAAGCTGACACCCTGAAACATGAGCAGAAGGTAGCCTCAGGAAGAGCAGAGACAAAGTTGAGGCAAGCAGAGAAAAGAGCCAAGGGGAAGGCCCTGAGCGGAAATGGAGCCAATAGGGCATGGCTCTCCTTCCAGAGCTGGGTGGAAGAAGAGGGTGACAGAAGGTCTCCTATGCCAGGATAAGGGTTTGCCTTTTCTAATAAAGGAACAGTAAGAACAAACAGGAAGGGATTTCTGGAGAGATGATAAGGTTGATTCACCTCACTTTGATGGAGTGCAGAAAACCACTTCCAGGACAAGACGGTCAATTATTTTCTTATTGTTGATAATTTTAGAGGTTTTTGGGTTGTCATGGAAGTCCAAATCATCCAATGCTAAAGAAAGAAGAAAAGGAAAATCCCACACTAAAAGGAAACGGTCTTTGTGCCTCCTGGAAAGTTCTGGATGCTGTTTACCTGATGAAGGCAGCTCCTTCTTCCCTGGCCCAGCTGGGGCTGGCCTTGCTCGCAAATAAATGCTACCACCTTCAGAGGTCACCTGCAAAAGGAACTCCAATCTTATAGGAGCTACCCAGGGACAGAGTTTGTGCACAAATCTCCTGGGTGTAGGGTGTCTCTCCCATGACCTGGTTATTACCCCTCAATAGCCCCTGGTGTACATGTGCACACACACAGAGACACACAGAGACATACACAGACACAGACACACAGACACACACAGACACACAGACACAGACACAGACACAGACACACACACAAATTCTTCTAAGGAGCCAGTGCTTGCAGACCTCACCTGGTGGCTATCTCTGCAACCTCTACCATTTAGCACTGTGCAAAGCTTCTGGGCCTCACCCTGCTCTGAGGGGCCTATGGTCTTGCAAAGAGAACTGGGTCTGACTCAGGCACTCCTGCTCTAACCCAGTGGCCACCTGTGCACCTAGGGAGCTCCGGGGAGGCTGGGAACCTTTCAAAGAGCAGTTAATCACTAACTAGCTGGAGATAAGAAAAAGAGAATGAAACAATTGAGAAAATGCCCAGCCCAGCGCTTAGAGCTTCCCTGCCCATACATGCCAGGACCTGGCTTGCCAGGAAAAGCCTGAGATCAAACTGAGGTTGTTCACCAGGGAGGCAGACATGCCCATCCCTAGGGACTGCAGAGCCCTGACTGAGGGGCTAATGGCAGCCAATGACCCTGCCCCTCTAGGACTTTTTCAGCCAACACTCAGCCCTGAGGACAAACAGGGACAGTTGTTCACACTTCTCTGTGCAGGACTTTAAAACCAGGGAGACAGCCGCCTTCCCTTACTGGGTTCATAGAGAAAAGAAAAGCCAGACAGAATGCCTGCCAGTAGTCTAGGCTAACATGGTAAAGAGTAGACAGACAGGCTGAGATCAAAGGGAGTGGTCAGTCCCTCCTGGGAGGTCAGGAGGGTGCCCCACAGCTTGTGATCTTGGCCATTAATGTAGGGGTTGCCAGTGTGAGACAAGTCTAGGAACTGCCTATATATCATCCCAATTCCAGTCTGCCCTGTGTGCAAGGAATTAACCTCACTTTACAAGTGGAGAATTTGGTGACTTGTTCCAGGTCACCTAGCAGGTAAATCCAAAAGCTGGAATCCCAACTGACCTCAAAACCACACGGCTGTCCTTCTAACTGCCCTTTTCTCACAGCCAGTGCTCAAAATGCTCTTAGGGGAGTGTTTTTCCTTTCATTAAAGACTTGGATTTTGGAGAAAACAAAGTCCCAGGTGGCCATCCAAGTGCTGACAACCATTTATGCCTTGTTATGAATGATGGCCACCCACAGGAAGTTCTGGGGAACAGGAAAATTGAGGGGTACTAAGTACAGGGTAAAGGTCCTTCCATCAGAGAAAAGAGCCAAAATGAGGCACCTTGATCCTAGCACACCCCTTGTCCCCAAGTTTTTCTTAAGACTTGGCTAATCTGATAACCTCAAAGGCTTTTAATTTATGTCTTTGAGAACTCACCGATAAATGTCCCTACCTTTTTGCTGATCCTATCAGCAGGACTCCACACAGTTACCGCATCAATTTTTATTACCTCCTGTCTCTTCAAGATTTTGGAGATAAAGCCTGCCTTCCCAAAGCACAGAGAGGCTTTTAGGGAAAATGTACCCGGATGACTGCCAGCTGGAAGTTCACTTCAGAGGATAAAGTCAGCTCTTTTGGCCTGGGGGTGCCTTCCTCTGTCCTGCCCACAGTGGCTGCTGCAAAATGCCCTGTGCTTTGCTGACCATCATCTTGGCCAGGGCCAATGGACATATCCCTTTTGGCCTCAGGGTCTGCTGGAAGGTGGTTAGGACCAAAGAAACCAGAGAGTAGAGAAGAATAAATTGACTCTTCTGGGCAAAGGTTAGAGACAAGGCTGCCTTAACCTCCTGCCGCTGATAACAATGAACCATTTCTGAGTGTCCAACATGTGGCAAATAAGAATAGACAAGGTACTTAATGATTCTGAACTCATTTAAGCATGCCGATAACACTGCCCAGCAAGTTTAAGCAATGGGCTCCAGCTTATATAGTGAGGCAACAGCAGAGTTTGTCAGTGAATCCAGACATACTGATTTTCTGAGACAGCTATGCATCCCTCAGGTCATGGCCTGGGACCTCCATTGTAGGTATCACTGAGAAGTCTGATCAGAAGCAGAATCCCCAGCTGGCCCCAAATTCTGTGAATCAGCATCCTTTCATTTAACAAAATCTCCAGGTGACTTTGCAGCACTCAATGTAAGACCAAGCTCTACTCATGGGGTAGAGTTAGTTCTCAAATTTTCCAAACAATACTTAGCTCTGGAGAGTGGGTCAGACAACCATCCGTAACTCCAGTTCCAGGGGATCTGCTCTCTTTTGACCTCCTCAGGCATTGTACAACACAGGTACACTTATATACATGCAGGAAATACACTCATACATATAAGAGAAAATAAAAATAATAAATAAAATAAAGCATTAAACACTGAGCCTTTGGGCTCTTCCATTCTGGTTTTAGTGTGTGCATATGTTCTTGTGTGTGCGTATGGTATAGAGACTGGAGGTTGATGTTTGATTTCTCTTGTTCTCTCCATCATATTTTTTGAGACAGGTTTTCTTATAGAAGCTGGAGCTCACCGATCTGCTAGATTAGGCCAGTAAGCCCCAAGGATCTGCCTGTCTCTGCCTCCTTAGCACTGAAATTATAGCCACATGATGCCATGCCTTGTTTCTGGATGAGTCCTGGGACTCTGGACTTGGATCCTCATGTTTGCATGGCAAGTAGTTTACCTGGTAAGCCATCTCCCTAACCCCCCTCTACTGGTTTTTAAAAGTTCAAGAGGAGGTGACTTTAATGTGACTGGGTCTTCAGATGCAGAATTGCTCTTGGTTCCTCCCAGGCCAATGTCCCACCATGTTCAAGTCTCCCAATTATCTAGGATTTTGATACATTTACAACTTGTCTATTAGTATCTTAGCTTTTGCTTTAAAAAGAATCATGTACTAAAGAAAAATGTTCTGATGTTCTATGGCTCAGTAGGGTGACTATAGTTCACAATGCTTTATCATATGTTTTATGAAGACCTGGAAGACTGGAGCTGGAACCATGGCTCAGTGGTTAAGAGCACTAGCTGCTCTTGCAGAGGACACAGGTTCAGTTCCCCACATGGCAGTGAACAAATGTCCTTAGCTACGGTTCCAGGAGGTCCAATATCCTCTTCTGGCCTCCATGGGTGTTGCACATGCCCTATTCCTGCCAATAATAGAAAATAAGCAGAGGGACTACATATAGATGTTAACTGATTATAGAAATGCTAAAACTCAATGAGAGAATTAACTTCTCCCTGGACCCTGGAACTAGAGTTCTTTTTGTGGAAATGCGCTATCTGTACATGGAGATACCTTTTGAACCTTGTGAAGAATGAAAGAGATTGGAAGAGGTAGACATTTCTCACTCTGTAGTTCAATGTTTACTTCCAGGTCCACAAGTAATCTAAAACCATGCCATTTATAGCTACCATTGCACACTACAACCCCCAGAGTGTCAGCTTCATAAGGGCAGGGCTGCTGCGCTTTACTTTTTAATGATCTCTTCATTCACTGCAGTGTTCCCAGACCATGTATCAGTGCTTGGGGTGCATCAGATGCTTCTATGTTTGATGAAGACCCATAGGTGGGGTACATGGCCCAGTTGCTCCATTCCAGATCTCCTCTCTACATTGGGAAGCTGACTATAAGAGGGGAGAGTGTTCAGCTGGCACCAGACATTTTGTTCCTTGGTCATGGCTCAACCACTCACTTACGACTGAGAATGTTGGGAAACCAACCTGGAGCCTCTTCCAGCCTTGGTTTCTTCCAGTTCTTGCATAAACATGTGACTGTGTTGTTGTGTGGATCAAATGATACCATGGATGGGTAAGCACTTAGAAACTGTAAAACCCTCTGCACAGGGAAAAGGTTGAGTTGATTGTAAATGGCAGAGGAGATGTCTGATTGTGACTCTGAGGACATTGTGCAGGTGCCCAGCTTCTGTGGGAGAACTCCTTTAAAGCTTATCTCTAAACACTGTCTTTTCCTTCTTTTAATAGAGAACCTGACTGCTTCTCTTCTCTCACTAAACAAGCACATCGACACACTGAAATCAGCTGTGTTCCACTGAGTGTTGGCCTATGAGGTGACCTATGAGGTTGACACCATCTTCCCCGTGTTTATTTTTAGTAGAACCATTATTATATTGCTACTAATATTACTAATAATATCAGTCTTATTAATAATACAGGGGAACACCCACTTGTCTGTGACTGAACCAGTTTTACCTAGAGGCAGGGGAATGGATTCAAAGACTTTGAACTTCATCTCAGCCCTTTGGTTCTATTACCTGTATTAATAACCCTGTATCCCTGAAGGTGTTCTGTTTTTACTCTTAAAGAGTTGTGGTTAGAACCTTCCAAAAATATCTCACAGAGTACCTTCCAATGGTCACCATTTATAACACACCTGCCACTCAAGGTTCAAGATTTCCCAGGCTATGACAATGAGGTACTCGGCCATGTGGATGAAGGTAGAAGGAGTTATGTGACACCCATGGAGCCAGTGAAGCTAATTGTCAGTATTGAAGTCTACCATCTACTATGGGGTCACATTCACAGTTTACAGAGTTCTAGGATGCATCATCCACTCTGCTAGTCCATCCCAAGAAAGAGACAAGTAAAGAAGTCATTACAATGGAATGTAAGAACTCAAGAGAGGAAGAATCAAGGGGAGAGAAGGCAAGAAGCCTGTGTGTGTGTGTGTGTGTGTGTGTGTGTGTGTGTGTGTGTGTATGTGTGTGTGTGTTTATGGATGTGTACTGATTAGTGGCAAGACAGTTCATTAGGGAAGACTCCTAGAAGAAGCTATGCTTGACGTGTGATCTAAAGACTCATAGGAGAAGCTATGTTTGGGTTATGCTCTAAGGCTGGATAGCCAGGGGAGGAAGGAAGAATGAATGTACTCTGGGCATGTACAAGAGCACATGCTATAGTTTAGTGGGGAGGACTCTCTGCCCATTTGGGAGACTGTAATATTATGAGTATATATTTGGTTTTCAGCTAGTTTGTTGGCTTCCAACATTTAATTTTTCAGAAACTCCAAAGTGACATGCCTAAAATGGCATTTATTTTAATGGCCATCCTTAGGTGTTTTTAAGATACAGCATGGTCAACAGAAAAACCGTGAGCCGGTGAGACAGCTCAGCAGGTAAACGTGATTGCTGCCAAGCCTGACAAACTGAGTTGGATCCCGGGAGACCCACATGATGGAAGAGAGAACTGGTTCCTGCAAGTTGTCTTCTGACCTCCACATGTGCACTATGACATGCATATACCTCCCCCACCAAATAAGTAAATGAATAAATAAATAAACGTAATAAAAAAGAAAAGGATAATTAGCCATGTGGTTAGAGTTAGAATTCACCCCCATTCCCTACCTCTGGGGATGGCACAGAGGCTGCAAGTTGAGTTAATTACTAATGGCTGATGGATTAGTCAATCCTGCCAAGCTAATGAAGCTTCCATAAACATTCAATAAGGTCGGAACTTCAGGGTTTCCAGGAAGGTGAACAAGCAGTCATTCACGTGCTGAAGAGTATCAGGTAGGAGAAGAAAAAGTTCTCAACTCAGTGTGAGTGGTGGGTGCTAGTGACCCTTCTAGACCTTGAGCTATATGGCTCTTCATTTGGCTATCATTTGTATCTTTTAAAATATATTTTATAATGAACTGCTAAATAAAAGAAGTATGTCTTAGAGTCCTGTGAGCTGCTTTAGAAAATTAATCACAACTCAGGGAGCAAGTTTGGGGAACTTCAGTGTCTAGCTGGTCTGTCAGAAGCTGATACTCTGGAGCTGAGAATCCTTGACAGTTTTGTGGAACCAGGTGCTCAACCTGTGAGAGCTGATGCTATCTCCAGGTGACTAGAAGACACCCAGCTGGTATCTTCTGCAGCATTACTTATTTGGTGTGTGGGGAAAGTCCTGCACACATTTTATCACAGAAGTGATCTGTGTTATCAGAGTACAGTAGGACAAACCAAGTTTTTTCACTCTTCCCTGGTGCTAAAAGATGGTACTATATGGAAAGCGAGGTAAGAAATACCCGGAGAGAAGGATGGAAAAATTAATAGATGCCAAAGGTCTTCTGAATTATGTCATGGAAGCTGGGCTTTATCCCAAATGGCATGGATGCCACTGATGGGCATTAAACTAGCAGATACACATTATAAGAAAGCCTCTGGGCTATTCTCTCCTCCTACTTGGTACTCTGGGTACAGCTCCTTGAAGGGGTTCTTGAGCAGAAGTTCATATGACATACCTAGGACAAGAGTGGTCCTGCTGCCATATTGGATGGAGTTAAGGCTCAGTTAATATAGAGCGTAGAACATGATGATAATCAATGACCAGTCCTCTGTCAACAGAGGGAAGGAGGCATCTTTTGGGGTTCTTGCTCTCCTGCTTTGCTCTGGTTTACATATTTAATTAGAAGTTAGGGTGCCATTCTTGTGTCCTCTCAGCCCTCCATCACACCCTTCACCCTGGCTCTCTGCTCTTCTCCCTGGCTTTCTTAGCTATGCTATCCCATTCTGGGTTCTACCTGTGCCAGAAGAGGTGATTTTGATCAGGGAATAAATACTGCAAACCTCAGCTGAGGAGAGCTGGAAAAGGTGCTTGGGTTTCTAGGCCTAGAGCTATCAGCTGCCAACTACTGGTCAGGGGGAAAGACATCTTTTCTTCTCTGAGGTTCTGTCTCCTTATCTCTAGAATGGGGGTAATCACATGGGGATGATCTCATGAGAATAGGGGCTTAAGTGAGATTTTGTCTGTGAAATTGCTTTATAAACTGGGCAGCTGTGAATGCACATTCATTTCGGATTGTGCATTGATTTGGTGGATTCTATATGAGAGGTGGTAGGGATAGGCATCGATGGATCTCTTGTGTCAGGATATTTTTGTTTTACAAACAGAAACAAATATACATGTGTGGCAAAAGTAAAACAAAGATTGTGAACTTTCCCCAATCTCACTCCCTGGGAACCAATAACTAGTTGCTATATACCCTTCCAGATATACTCAAAATGCATATATATGTGTATATGTGCATATATATGTGTATATAAGTGTATATAATTTTTAAATATAATCATGAGCTTTGTTCTTTAGCTTCTTTTTTCGGTTCATATGAATATCTTTCAGTGTTATGGTATTTAGAACAACCTCTTCCCCCCTCCTCCTCCCCCTCCCCCTCCCCTTCCCCCTCCTCCTCCTCTACTTTCCAGTGCTAGTTTAAATAAGCATGTCTCTGTCATTGTCAAGCTGTGGCTGGGCTCCTGTCCTGATCACATGATCAGATGTCACAGGCCTTTGGTGTTACTAGATGCAAAGCACCTGGTAACCAAATAGCATTTCCATGGAAAGAGCCCATGGTTGGGTGCTGTGTGCAGGGGAGGGAGCGAGCACTCTTGGTGGAGAGAGGCGCACAGGACTTCTGTGGCCTCTGAAATCTACAACAAGGGGCTGTTGGAAAGTTCTGTATCTCAGTGACTGACACTAAAGCTGCTACCCCTTCTTTGGGGTAAGAATTAGGAACCCACTGGCTCCATTTTAAAATTCTCATAAGGGGCTGCGGAGATGGCTCATCAGTTAAGAGTGCATACTGTTCTTGCAGAGTATCCAAGTTTAGTTCCAAGCACCCAAGTCAGGTGGTTCATAGCCACCTGTAATTCCAGCTTCCTGTGACTCTGACATCCCTCCTGCCTCCATGGGAATCTGCACACACTTGCACATGTATGTACATACCTGTACCTAAATACACATATGTAATAAAATTAATCTTTAAAATGCATATATTTATATATTTTTAATATTCACATAAACAATTTCAGAGATCACATCCACACTACCTTGGGTATATCTGATTGTTGGAAATTGTGGAGGACAGATGACCAAACTCTTCCTTCAGAAAGAGGAAGCAGAATTCAGAATTGCAGCGATAATAACATAGCTGACAAAAGTAGCTTATATATGTCATCTAATTTTGTCCCCTTAGTAACTCTACCAACTTGGTGCTGTTAAGACCTTTCAGGAAAAAAAAGAGGTAGCAGGGTCTGGAGATGTGTTGGGAGTGTGCTTGCCTAGTATACTTGTAAACGTGGGTTCAATCCCCAGGGTTACTGGGGACTGAATAAGCCAGGTATGGTGGTGCATGGCTGTAAACCCAATATTCCAGAGCTCATAGAAGCAGGAGGAACAGAAGTTCAGGGTCATTCTTGGCTATACGCAGAGTTGCAGCCCCACCTGGGCTATCTGAGAACTTGTCTCAAAAAATAAAACAAAACGAACAACCACCACCACCAACAGAAAAAAAAATTCAAAAGAGGACATATAAGCTCAGTGCAACCAAGTCATTTGGACAGAATCACATAGTAGCAACGGCTAATCTGATTGTAAATCAAATGTTGCTGAGAGCCCCAAAGACAACATGACAGGGTTTGACCTGGGAAGAGAGGCTGCTGTGCAGACGGTTGAATACACAGGGGTGAGAGGTTCTTATTTTCACCCTGTCACAGGACTGTGGGATGAGTCAGGAATTCCCCTCTTAACTGACATTGTAGATTTGTGTATATTTGACAAGTCTACCATGCCTCCAACCTTCCACCTCTCCCTACCCTTTTGGAGAATATCGGGTGAATGAGGGCCAGTGCTGGGGTCTTGGCCGAGGTGAGGCTGTAAGAATGGGAAGGAGGCCCTTCAGGGTGGAGCAAGGCCTGAGTGACATTTTTTGCTCTTTGTTTTTAAAACCCAACTTGGGTCTGCAGTACCTGGTGGAGCCTTTGGACCTCCTGGAAGTCTTTGAGGTTGTGATTTATGACCTTGTAAACCAGACTGCCCTTGGCCTTCGTGTCCCTGTTCCAGCTTGTAATTATCTTGGCCGCAAGTGACTGCCTGGCTTTGTTCTGCAGTTAGATACTCCTTCCTTGGTCCCCCTGTGTTTCTGAGTCATTCTCAAGCTCAAATGTATGCAGCTAGACTGGTGAGTCAGTCGCTATCACCTTGGAGGGCAGCACAGGTCGGGGAGGAGGAGGCACTGCCTTGGGGAGGGTACTCCTGAGGACAGCCCCCTGACTTCTTCCCAGGCCCTTGTAAAGAGCAGAGGCTGCTAATGGAGGTGCCCTATGAGCTGGGTTTGCTCATGTGGGCAACCTCATTGAGAGCTTTGTCTATGAGAGAGGTTGTACCTCAGAAAAGCAAGGCCTCTCAAGTCAGACAGCCTAGGCTCCATATGTGACTCTGCCACTTAACTAGAGGTGTAGCCTTGGCCTAGTTTCCCATTTCTCTGAGTCTGGGTTTCCTTGGGTGCAAAGTAGGGATAAAAATAGCCACTGTGGACTTGGGGAGACGGTTTAGTAAGTGCTAGCCTTGAAGGGGTGAGGACCTGAGCTTGGCTGCCTAGAATCCACTGTAAACAGCTAGGTTCAGCATGTGTCATCAATCCCAGTACTGGAAGATGAAAGATAGAGAGAGAAGGAGTTTGGAAATCTCATGATCCAGAGTTCCTGGGCTATGGTGGCAAAGCTCCACACCAATGATGCTGTTTCAAACAGAAAGGTAGGTGTCTGAGGAAGGGCACCAGAGGTTGTCCTTTGATCCTCTGACCTTTATACACATGTCATGCACATGGACACCCATACCCACAGGTGTACACACACACACACACACACACACACACACACACGCAGAGAGCGAGAGAGAGAGAGAGAGAGAGAGAGAGAGAGAGAGAGAGAGAGAAGCGATTGCATTAAAAGACTTTTGAGAGGATTTGATGCAGATGTGAAGAAACTATAGACACTTAAGTGGTACTGGAGATGATGATGATGATGATAATGATGGGACCAATTTACAACCATCTTAAAGATGGCTTAACTGAGACTCAAGTTGTCCAAAGTGACATAACTTGTAAATGATTAGGGATGAAAACACCTGTCTGTTTCCAAGACAAGAGCCCTTCCCTCTGATAGGTGAATTAGTGTGTGTATTATTCCGTTGTTGGCTGACAAACAAACTATCCATATTACAATGGTAATGTTTACCAGATGAATTCTCTGTTTTCTCCTCAGTCTGAAGCTGGAGAGTAATTTAATATGATTATGTAAATATTAACTCAGTTCTGGGAAACCCAGTAAGGCTTCAGGGTAAGCCATCTCCCAGCAAGCAAAGGCTTGCCTGCTAATACCCTTGCCTTCTAAAACTGATCATATTGCCCAGTGTGGAGGAAAATGTCAATTTCCTTGTGTTTGGAGTGAAGAGAAGCCGTCAGTTCACAGTGAAGCTTGGGGAGAGCACGTTTCTTGCGCATGGTTAGCAGGTGTTTAGGAGAGAGGCTCTGAGGTCAGGCCGAGCTCGTTTTCATCTGTCCATCCCAGCAAAGTGACCTTGGGCAAGTCACATAATTTTTCTCAGCTTCAGTCTCCTCATTTTTAAAATAGGGGATTTTGACACTACTTTCTGAAGCCTTTGTGAGGGATTAAGTGAGAAACTGCATGTTAATAAAATGCTTAGTATTTGGTGCATAGTAAGTACTTAAGAAAAATAAGACAGCCAAACTGAGTAGAGGGTTTGGTGACCAGGATGTTGCAAGCAAGTCTCTACATTTCTGCCTCATGTTGACCACCGAAAGTGAGATGGTTGCTTAGTCAACATTTACCAGCACACAGCTTTGATTCAGCTGCAGTTTTTCCTTTCTACACGGCTCCCCGAGCATCCTCCACAGGTGTCAATTACTGAAAATATTCATAGTGCATCCCTGAGCCCCCGAGCATCATCATTTCTTTATTCCTTAGCAGCAGTGCTGGGAACGAGGAACAGCATCCTCTCCCTTTGAGGATGCATAAACAGAGGCTCAGAGATGGTAGGTCACTGGTCCAAGATACACAACTGTTAAAGGAGATCAGGTTGGAACATGTCTGTGTGACACGCACGTGGCTTGGCCAACTTTTCTGGTTTGTAAGGGAACATGGGTCTTCCTGGGATATTCAGTGTTAAAATGGGGAAAGTCTAGGCCACTCTAATGCAGCTTTCCTGCTGAGCTTGGCAGTTGTTCTGAAAAGGGACAAAGGTGAGAGAGAGAAAAGGGAGATAGAGAGAGAAGAGCAGAGTTAGCTCTGCCCTGTTTCTGTAATGATATCTGGTTCCTGCCCCCACTATCCTGGGCTTCCTGGTGCCCTCCTCTTTCCTCACTATATGGCTACTGGGTGCTCAATACCCCCCTGTGGGTTGGTTCCCCCATGGGAGTTGGAGTTGTCTCCTTCAAGAGCTTCAATCTGAAGCTTTAAGGGAATCTCTCATGGTACTAGAAGCAGCCACATGGGGAACTTGAACTTGGTCTCCAGCCTCTGTCTGTCATTTATGAACTGTATGACCTCTGGAAAATCACCAGACTTGATGGAGTGGTCATTCAGACCATATCGTCTGTTTTTTATGTTTATGGACACTGTAGAGATATAAAAGATAAACAGAGGAACAGTTCCTAAAGGTCTAGAAACACAGCTGACATTGATGCTTCTAGATACCAGCTCAGGTTTCAACCTCTCAGCTGAGCCAACCAATTCAATTCAACAAATAGTTTTGGATGCCCTGCTATTTGGGTAGAGTTATACCAGGTCTTTCTGGGATAGAACCACATAGAAGACTTTCAGGATTACCCCCAGGCTAGCTAGAAAAAGCAGTTAACCCAGAGCAGCCCCATGGAGCAGAAGCAAAACTCCCACTTCAATACAGTCTGTATCCCACAGCAGTAGGATTTTTTCTTCTGTTCCTATGACTGAGGCACCACGACTTAACACACCCCAGACATGTGACAGAAGGTCCACAAGCATTTGTTGACTAGTTCCAAGGACAAAGGATTCTGGGAGATTCAAATTCTGATAAAGGCAGTTGGGGAGGCTGAATGGGGAGATGGCACCAAGGAACAGCTGGGTTCCCATCTTTGTCCTGTCTAGGTGTTGGGATAAAAGAGAACAGGGAGGCACAGGGTGTTTATCTAGAAGGGATTTGGGTCTGCCATAACTGGTATCTGGATGTCCCCTCTAAGGTTGGGCCATAGAGTCTTAGGACTTAGGACTAGATATTTTAGGTGTAGACCAGGCCATGGAGGAGTGAGTGCCGCTCCCTTGGCAAGACATGGTACCAAGAATTTGCTATCTGTCGTAGAACTGGGAATGTTGGCCTGCCTATCTTTAAGATATTCCCCTGCACCAATTTCAATAACTTCCATTTCTTTGCTACCATTTTTTTTTCTGTGTCTCTGTACTCATGGGCATTATTGAACTTAATTTTTCTTCAGTTGATTCACTCTTATTTCATTAAATTTTTCATATCGGAATCACATAACTTCAAAATGACCATTTTCACTTGAAATCATCTTGCATGTCACCTGAGATGGGTGAACTTCCCTCTGAGGAACATGCACCTGGGAATGGGGAACTGGCAAAGACTTTTGACTAAGAGAATGATCTAGCTGCTTGTTGGGAAGGCCACAGATGTGAGGAAGTCCAGAATGGTGGGGGAAGGGCTATGTGCGTGTGTAAAAGTCAAGTACCACTTTGACTAAAATAGTAAGACATTTTACTGAGATGACCTTGGGGGTCATTGGAGCCAACTATAAGCTCCCCCTCATGTGGGTTACTATTCTTCCCAACAACTCTTTCCTCTGTTTGTTTGGTGCCACTAGCTCTCAGGAACAGAGAGGGACTAGAGTGAGAGGAGTAAATGGGACCCCTCTGAGTGAGGCTGAAGTGATCTGGGTGCCTGGAAGTTACATCCCTACTGGTAGGATTCTGTGGCTTTCTAGACTTGTCTTACTTGATTCTTCAAAGAATGTTACCTCCAGCCGAGGCTCAAGTTCACTGAGCTTTACCCCTCCCCTAACAAGCAGCATAGTTCCCCAGCTGGCCTTCAGTCTTCAAGTTAAGGTGACCTGCCAAGCTGGAAAGAAAATGGAATAACAAAAATTGGGTATTTGCCAGGGGGCACAGTTCCCTCACCATGACCACACAATTGTGAGATCTAAGACTAGACTCCTTGAGGTTTTCTGCCCTGGTGGTTCTAGAAACTCCTGAAGAGCCACAGACCAATGTCTGAGGGCCATAAACCCAGACAAGACTTTGAAGCTTTTGGGTGTTGATAGGAGTCCATTGACACTGGACTCCTGTGCTGATGGAGAAAAGTCCACACAAGTGGGCCCTGTCTTCCTCTAGCACTCCTCTTGTCAGCAGGCTCTTGAGCCTTGCCCTTCTCATTTTTTTCTTATTCTTTGTGTGTGTGTGTGTGTGTGTGTGTGTGTTGTGTGTGTGTGCGCGTGTGTGTGTGTCCATTCGTTTGAGTGTACATATGGAGGCCAGAGGCCAGCTTCAAGTGTCTTCCTCTATCACTCTCCACCTTGGTTGTTTTTGAGACAGTCTCTCACTGAATCTGGAGGTTGCCAATTGATGGGCCTGACTGGACAGTGAGCTCCAGAGCCCATTCTGTCTCCACCTCCCCAGCTCTGGGGTTACAGTCCACTACCATCATGCCTGGCTTTTAAGTGGGTGCTGAGGATCTTTTTTAAAAAAAATTTTTATTTATTATTTTTATGTGTATGAGTGTATTGCTACATGGTAAGTGCACCCATGTTGTCCAATGCCCACGCAGGTCAGAGGAGGGCATTGGATCCCCTGGAACTGGAGTTAAGGATGATTGTTAGCCACCATGTGGGCGCTGGGAACTGAACCTACGTCCTCTGCAAGAGCAGCCAGCGCTTTTACCTGCTGAGCCATCCCTCCAGCCCTGTGTTGGGGATCTTAACTCAGGTCCTCATGCTTGTGAAGCATGCACTTTACTAACTGAGCCATCTTTACAGTGCACCTTATGCCATCCTTTCCAGAATGCCAGAGCTCAAGGGCCTTTGTGTTTTGTACTGTAAGGATGTGTGCAGACTGTGGCTGGTGCCTCTTGTAGCAGTGCCATCCTCTCAGCAGAAGTTTTCAAATGCACTGACTGCAGATTTGGCTCTGTTTGCAGAAGAGTTCCTTATTTCGGTTTTACTGTACATCCACCTACACAATGTATGCATATATTTATCTATGTATATATTTGGTTTTCAGAATTTCAGAGTGATTAACCTCCAGTCTTAAATCAGGACTCTCACCAAACTTCCCTGGGCCACTGTCATGAAAGAAACTAACCCTCAAAATAGCAGTATTTGGCTTATAGTCCTAGTCCAGAGAGAAAGTGACTAATTCCAAACCCTGAACTAACATGTGGTTACTAAGAATGGGGGTGTGGGGAAAGAAGGGAGAAAAATCAGAAACTTGTCGTAACATCAGTGGGGAGATTTCATCTGGATTTTCCCCAAATATGAAATTGTTCAGAAATAATTTGAAAGGTTTCTTTCCTACCATCCCACCCATGTGCAGGTGCAAATGTTTTGAATGGCCTGAATGGATAAGTTATTTATGCAAATGAAGTGTTTGCATAATCCCCATAGATGTGCCTGTCAACTCTTTGATATCAGTTTCAGGAGGTCTTGAGATGCATTTTGTCCAAGGGCATGGGCAGTCCTGGAAGGCATTTAGAGGTAGTCATCTGGTGGTTACTCTGAAACACTCAGTTGCTTGTGAGGACTAGAAATGGACAGTCATTGAGTGACAAACCCAATTCCCAGTTAGGCTTCACCTTTGCTCTCTCCTTGGTCTTTGATGTTGTTGCCACCACAGCCTCCTCTGTTTGCTTCTCTGTTTCTGGGTGCAGATGCCACATGACTTCTCATGTGGTATTTAGCCTACCCAGTTGCCACTAAGCTTGGTGAGCAGCAGGGTGACCTTTGTGTCAAAAGACCCTCGTGGCTTCCCAAGCAAGACCAAGTCACTATTTTTCCAGTGGGTTTCCCCATTAATTTTTATTCTGAGCACTTAGCTTTTTCAGTATTCGATATTGAACTATAGGGGCTGAAGTCTGGTACGTTTTTGCTGTATATTTTATGCTTTTCCATTTCAGCTTGCCAATTTCAATCTTTCTATCTATCTATCTATCTATCATCTATCTATCATCTATCTATCATCATTTACCTATCTATCAATCATCTATCTATCTATCTATCTATCTAAGTATCTATCATCTATGTATCTATCATCTATCTACCTATCTATCTATCTATCTATCTATCTATCTATCTATCTATCTATCATCTATCTATCCTATCTATGTATCTATCTATGTATCTATGTATCTATCTATCTATCTATCTATCTATCTATCTATCTATCTATCATCTATCATCATCATCTATCATCTGTCTATCTGAGACATGGACTGCCTGTAGTCCCAAGTGGCCTGGAACTTGCTACAAACCAGGCTGGCCTTAATCTCACAGAGAGTCACCTGCTGCTGCCTCCTGAGTGCTGAGATTAAAGACTTGTACACAATGTCTGGCTATTTATTCTTATTCTAAAAAATATTTTTAGGGCTGGAGAGATGGCTCAGCGGTTAAGAACACTGACTGCTCTTGTAGAGGGCACGGGTTCGATTCCCAGCATCCACATGGCAGCTATGAACTGTCCTTAACTCCAGTTCCAGGGGGAATATGATGCCATCTTCTGACCTCCATGGCATTGCACAACATGGGTGCACTCACATACGTGCAGGCACTCATACAAGTAAATAAAAATTACAAACGATTAAAAAAATGAATGAAGTCAAGCTAATTTGTGAATAGTAAAAATAACATCTGAATCTAGATTATCTTTTTTTTCTTCTGAGATAGTGTGTATATTATTTCATTATTTTACTGTCCTGGAACTCACTATGTAGACGAGGCTGGCCTTGAACTCACAGAGATCCACCTGCCTCTGCTTCCCAAGTGCTGTGACTACAGGTGTGCGCCACCACGCCTGGCTTTTTTTAAGGTCTACACAGACTAATTTGTTCTCCCAAATGCTCCTGGATGTGGTTCCATCCCATGGAACCTGGTCGATCTACCATGCATCAGACCTTAAAGAAGACTGCCTCTCCTCACAGTAGCTATTAATTACCAATAGATCCTCAGCTAGGACTAGGGCTTCCTGCCCACCTCCCCCATCCATGCTGGTATTTTGTCTGGTTTGAGCTTGTGCAGGTCTTATACATGTGGTTACAACTGCTGTGTAGCCCAGGCTGGCCCCTGCTTCAGCCTCCTGAGTGCTGGACTTAGAGAGGTATGTTACAATGCCAGACTGTAATCACACTTTTAAGAAGCACATTTTCGGGGCTGGAGAGAGCGCTTAGCGTTAAGAGCACTAACTGCTCTTGCAGTGGACCTGAGGTTCAATTCCCAGCATCCACTTGGCAGCCACGAACAGTCCTTAACTCCAGTTCCAGGGGAATCTGAAGTTCTCTTCTAACCTCCACAGCACTGCACGACATGGGTGCACTCACATACATGCAGGCAATACACTCATACACATAAAATAAAAATAATAAAATGTTTTTAAAAAGAAGCACATTTTCAATTGCCTTCCAAAACTGACCTTGACTTCGTGTGCCTATGTTCAGCATTGTTATCCAAATCTCAAAAAGCTGCTAAGCTTCTCTGTTCTAGAGAGGGCTGTGGTTCATCTTTTTGGTGTGGGATGACACTGGCAAGTCTGAGCCCCAGCAATTGCTTAACTGAGGGGCCTCAGCAAAATTACCTTCTCAGGTTGATGGGTTGGGCTTTTTCATCTGTACATGGAGAATAGGAACAGCCCCTTTTCAAGGGGGTTTTGTGAGGAGTTAGTGGCTGAAACATGATTAAAACTTCTTGAGTGTGACTGTGAGCATTTGTGATTCTGTCCCTTTTCCATGCCTTTCCAGCCTCATCCTCTTCTACTTTTTCTTAGACTCATGGACGGTTAGCTCTCTGGCCACCCTGCTAAAGGAAGTGATTAAAGTTTAAGTTATACAGTCAGAAGAGAGGCAAGTCATCCTTCCCAAGAGCTCCCCGAATGCCAGGCAGCTCCCAACACTTTCTGTAACTCCTCATCTAACGCCCCAAACAGCTCCCTTAATTTTCCTATAAATAAATGGGGAAACTGAGACCCTAAAGTGTAAGGAAATATGTCAAAACTCTCCAATTTGTTCTTTCCACCATACCATGCTGTCTCTGAGACTACTAAGTCACCTGACTTTTTGAAGCCTTGGAGGAGAGGTTCTGAGAGCCCCCAAGTCTTTTGACACCAGGGCTCTCTGCAACATGTACACATATGGATGAAGATTTTATACATTTTCTAGTTGGACCTGAGAATTTATTGCCTTTAATGTGTGAAAAGGACCAGGTACTGAGGCCTTTACCCATGGTTAGCTCCATTAATATGTCCTCTTGGATAGCAGGAACCAAGGTTTCTAGCTTATTGTCAGAGAAGCAATGTAGAAACCCACAAAATATGAACAGATGATAATGGACACAGAATGGATGCTTTTCTCTGCTGCCACCCCACCCCTTGAGGTGCTTGCTGATTTGGTAGATGTGAAGAGGAACTCAGGAGACTGTATTTGTGAAGGTGATTGTGATGGTCCATTATTTTGGAGCAAGGACACAGTGGGGAGGGCTAAACAGCAGAGAGGGCTACTTGGACTCTTGTGAGCTGGGCAGTGGAAGCCAATTTCCCAGGCCCTAGCTACCCTGGCTCCAGGCAACATGCAAGAATCCTTAAATTAGTTTTATGTTTGGGGTTCCTTGATCATGAGAAAGGTATTATGCAAAACATAACATATTAAAAATAAGTACTAATTGTACAACATGGTAACTGTAGTTAAAAACAATGTGTTGTGTGTTTGAAAATTGCTGAGAATAGATTACAAGTGTTCTCACCACCCAAAAATGCTAAGTATGTGAGGTAATGCATATGTTAATTAGCTTGATTTATTTGTTCCACCAGGTATACGCATGTCAAAGCATCATGTTGTGTATTTTAGGTATGTACAATTTTAACTTGCCAATTAAAAAAAAAAAGAGTAACATCAAAGTGGGAAATGTCTAACTTCCCTAACTGCTATAATTATGAAAAACATTTCTCCATACAGAAAAGAAGATCTTGGCCACAGGAAGTTTGTGTGGCACTGGCCAACTTTGGCTTGGTCTTCTGTCCTTTGAGACTGAGAATTGAACCTTGCTGACAATGCTGATGGAAATTGTGTGGAGAGGCTCAAAGCAGTTTGGTTCAAGAATCAGTGTGCATTCCCCACAAGTGAAATTAGAACTAGTAAGGATAGTGTGTGAAGCTCTTGGGGGGGGGGGGGGGGGGGG
>NW_008355275.1:654607-695714 GCF_000622305.1 Nannospalax galili
GTGAGACAGAGAGGCAAAACAGGGGCAAACTGTGCTGGGCAAGAGTGGAGATGTCCTAACAATCTTTAAGATTTGAAAGGAGTCTCTTCTTCCATGCTTAATAACGTTGGGGACATGTTCAAAGGCCCAAGAAACCTATCCCATCTCTCTCTCCATAACAGGAGTGCTCTTCCCCTACTCCACAGTGAGGATGTCTCTCACCTGGGCAGTTCAGAGGGTTTGATTAATTTGTGGTTGCACAGATGTGATGGTAAAAGCCATATAGTGCTCCTTGCAAATGAAAGGAAAACTGTCAACCTGTGACCTCCCAAGGAGAACTCAATTGCCACGTTCAGGGCCCATGAGCTCCTCCTCAGGGGAGAGAAAATGTCCCTGAAATCTAATTAATTAACATTCAAAAATTTAAGGATTTTGTAAGTATGAACTTCAGAGAGGAGGAGGGTAAGAGGCAGATGTTTATGAACCCTGGCTCCTTATTTGGCTCTAGTCAGAGTAATAAATGATGATATTCCACTCTTCTTGACTGACTGTCCCATCTGAGTTTTATAGGACCAGAGAGAGTTTCTTGTTCTTGCACAGCCTATACTAATATTTTTGCATGTTTCTTATTACATAGTTGATACATTCTGCCATGGGGTAGATCCATGTCATCAGGAGGCAATGAGAGACAGAAATATGTACAAACACACATTTGCCTTCAAAGACAATGTAGGCCTCTAGTCAAGAGCTGTGCAAAGCAAGTGAGCATCCTCATGCACATCATTACCACTAACCTTGTAACTACAGCAGGGTTTGGTTTGAGACTTGGACCCCTTAGGGCTTGATGTTCCCAGAGAGACTCTTTTCCTTGGTCTTGGTTTAGCAGTTTAAGTCCCTTTGGTTTTGTGATATGGTCTTCTAGCAGACAAACCTACTAACTCAGGCGCTCCAGGGCACCACAAACAGTACTGCTGAGTTTGCTTCTTATCCCTGCCCCCTGCTCCCCACTTTGTGTGTATGTGTGTCTGTGTGTCTGTGTGTGTGTTTTATACCTGTATACTTGTAGGTGTGTCCACATGGAGGCCAGAGGTTGACACTGTGTGTTTTCCTCAATCGCTCTCCACCTTATTTTTTTTGAGACAGGAACTCTTACTGAATCTGAAGCTCTCTGATTCAGCAAGACTAGCTGGCCAGCAAGCTCCAGGGATCCTCCTGTGTCCACCTCCCCAGTGCTTGGCTTACAGGTGCCTGCTACTATGCCTGGCTTTTTATGTCGGCTCTGGGGGTCCAAACTCAGGCTTTCATGCTTGTGCAGCAAGCACTTCATGAGACATCTTTCCAACTTCTGTTGTTCCCTTTATTCGGTGGGGACAAGCATCAGGACTTGACTCTGAAGCTCCAAGTCTTTGTACAAGTTAGAGACAGTGATCGGTAGAGATGAGGAGGGTTCCTATGAGGAGCACTTGCGTTTCTAGAGTTGATTCTATTCTTGGTATTATCTTGGTCTTGACCGTGCCTCTTTATGCACTTCTTATCTATCTCTCAGATAACCTTTGAAGCATAGAATGAATGATGGAGGTCTGCGATGATAATGACTCTGCCTGGTTCCTCTTCAAGAATGTGCACTGCATCTGGGTAAAGGATCTTCATAGTTATTCTTTTAAACTTCTTATGATCAGGTTTACTCCATGGATCTAAGACTCTTGCAGTAAAAAGCCTTATCTTCAAATCTGATTTTCACCTAAAAAAATCAGGAAATCTATACCGTATCCTATCTGTGTGTCTCTCTCTACATATTTAGGATCTTTGTATCTGTCTGTCTGTCTGTCTGTCTTGATATCAGCACTATCTTGTTGAAGTTGACTGTAGGGCAAACGATCTCATCCTCTAGAGGAATTTCTCTGTAGATGCATGCCTAAGAATCCTTTTTCCTTCCTTCCTTTCTATCTTCTCTCTCTCTCTCTCTCTCTCTCTCTCTCTCTCTCTCTCTCTCTCTCTCTCTCTCTCTCTCTCTCTCTCTCTCTCTCTCTCTCTCTCTCTCTCTCTCTCTCTCTCTCTCTCTCTCTCTCTCTCTCTCTCTCTCTCTCTCTCTAGGACAGTCAGCTCAGTCCCAAGAAAAGAATCAATACTTAATAAAGACCACTAATTACAGATGCATTGTTAAGTACCTCACATATAAGATGACGTGTGTGTGTGTGTGTGTGTGTGTGTGTGTGTGTGTGTGTTAACATCTTTCTGTCTCCTCCTACTCTTACCAATGCTGAGTCATTACTCTTCTCAGGAGTGTCTATCCGGATGATCAGAATAAGAGTGGGAAAAGAATGCCTCATGTTGAAATTAAAGGGTTTAACTAAAGGTGGTTGAGCCTGGGCCAGGGAGCCACATCATTTTAGGTATTTGCATTTGAAATTCATACCTCAGAAGCCTCTTGCCGTTTACCACCGCTGCTGTCTCAGGTTAATGTCAGGCAAAACTGTAAAGAAGGCTAAAGTTGCTTTCCTTAGAGCCCTACTTCCCACCTCCTCCCTCCCCCTGCAAACATATTGTGGTAGGTGAAGTTGGAGCAACTTGGGCTGTTTCTGATTCATCTTTCCAGCAAAACTCCAGCAGGTTGTTCCCTGGGGCCTTGCTCTCAGATCTGGAGCTGATAAACTAATTGGGGCTAATGTGATAATGGGCAATGATGACATTTACTGTTTTTATCAGGCCCAGGGCATACACTTACATGTTAACAGGGACTTTGGCAGGTAGACAAAGTTGAATGGGAAGCAAAGTGGGTATGTTCGTTGGAGATTAGAGGAGAGGGCTTGTAGAGCTTCCCTAAACTGTATTATCTTAAACCTTCAAGACCGTCTTTAAAGGCCTGCCTTCATCCAAGACCCTTCAGAGCCCACCTTTGCCCTCTCACTGTGTCTTCTGTGCTTGAAAAGCTCTCTGTATTCATATTTCATAAACAAAGAAAACAAGCACAAGACCACGACTGCTCCTTATCTTTCTGTCTTAGCAGTACAATAGCCACTGTGTCCTGTTCCATTCACCAGCCTTTGCTTATAGAGGATCTTTTTCATGCAAGGAATTTTTTGGTTGTGATCACAAAATTTTTATCTCTCTGCCAAAACTCAACTTCCTTTCCCTCTTCCACAAAGGGGAGGCCCTGTGAGTTCAAGTAACATGCTTGGACGATTGGTTTAGGGCAGACCAGTGTCCAGGAAGACCCAAGGAAAAAGTTAATGGTTAGGAGATGGTATTTTTCCTGGTCTGGGCAGTTTCTCACCTATGCAGGTAGAGGAACATTTGGGGCCCAGTGAAGCAGGAATAGGAAACTCCCTGTATGCCGTTAGCCCAGGAGGATGGGGGGAGGGAGGATCTGTGGAATTCATAGGAACCACCCCCAACATATCACTTCTTGCTAAAACTCTGTTAGTGTTTTGGACAATCCTACAGGGAGGATTGATGAACAATAGAAAAGATTATAGCAGTGTTGAGAAGAAGTGAGGAGCCTAGATAATCTGACCAACCAGCACTTGCCTTGCCCATGTTGACAGCTGTACCTGGGCATCTCGTAGTGCCCCCTTCCTCCCAGTATCGCCCCCTTCAAGACTTTTCCCGACATTCTTACCTGGAGCTGGGGGGAAAGAGCCTGTTCAAAGTCCTCCGAAATTGCTAAGAGTCACTGCAAAGAGTAAGTCATGATGCCCCCAGAGAGAGAACGAACGGGCTAGGAGCTCCTTCCAATCCTGACACCTGCACAGCCAGGGCAACGATCTTGATGTCAAAGCAGAGGACCCAATACAGGTTAGAAATGAAATCAGATGTTCAAGAGGACCTCCACACCCCCTTCCTCTGTCTCTGCCTGATTTGGACTTGTGCTACTTCACTTTTACATTCCCCTTTCCTGAGCCTGTCTTCAGGAAGTGTGGTGCTTTTCACCTGAAACTGCCTCTAAGCTGAAAAGAACAGTCACCACCAAATCAATTCCTCATCCATTAACAGGTTGTCTCTGTTCTTGAGACAGGCATAACCTGGTTAGACCTGTTTTGTTTGAACACTAACGTGTGAGTTGGCCAAATGCAAATGAGCCAATGTTTGTAATCCTTTATTTTATTTTTTTAAAGGGCTGGGCAGCCAATCAGATGAGGGGGAAGTGACTTAGGGAATTCCCGGTTGGTGGCTTATTGCTTAACATCCTACAAAATGATTTTAAATTATTGTCATATGCATTTATCTTCACTCTGATGAGAACTCAGACGTGATAAGGCCCGTGGCTCCCTATCCCTGTAGGAGCTGGCGTGGTAGCTACCTGCTGTCTCCTCCATTGCCAGAGCTATAGGATTTCCCACCCAGAATCTTGAGGTAAATGAGGTAAGTCTTTGCTTTTAAATCTTTGTTTTAATCTGGCACTCAAACACCTTCGTGGAAAGAGAAGCCTGTCTTGAATCAGACAGGTGAAAATAAAACAGTCTCCCCAGGCAGCTGGCAGGAAGTAAAGCTTGCTTTACCTGGGCTTTCCTACTGGGTCGTGTTAGAATTTATTTTGGTGAGGGCAGCTGGACTCCTTTGGCTGTTATCTGTGCATTTTCTGCGTTGTCTGGACTTCGAATCACCAAGACTTTGAAAGTTCCCTGATTTCACTCTATTCATGTGGTGTGGCAAAGCGATGTCCTTGGATTGGATTTCTCTAAACCAGAGGCAGACAGGGACAGATGACTCTGGTGTCACCGTGAAGAGCTGGTTGACTAAGCTGGTGGGGTCCAGAGTGCATGGTCTCACTTTCTAGAGGTGTTCTTTGCTCATAATTTTTCTGACTCAGGATATTCTGGTGTTGGAAATGGCTTTAAATAGACAAGAGAGTCCACATTCACATGGGAACTGGGTCAGGTGGCCAAGGTAGGTAGGAGACACCTGGGGAGAACTGAACCCTTAAAAATGATTCCATTCAAAGAAAATGCAACTTAGGTAGACGATTTTACCATATCACAAGGCGACAAACCAACTCTTTGTTTTTCCATAATGGGATTCTCTGACCAGACAGGTAGACATGACTCATCAGCAACAAATGACTTCGATATAGGGACTCTTTTGATTTTGTTTGTATACCACTAAGAGGTGTGGGTTCCAGTGTGGACAGAACTAAAAACAGTGGGAAATTATCCTTATTGGTCCACAAAAGCACCAAGGTGGGAAAGTGACATTTTCAACGTCTAGGATTCTTTGCACACTGAGTGCTATTAATAATGCATTTTTAAGATGAGGTTTAAGGTTCTGTGAGTCTGAGTCCTCAAGTATTTCTGCAGCTTCTCTGTACTGACCTCAGGGAGAAAGTGAGAGTTTAGAGGCTGAGATTTCTGAAGGAAGCACTAGTTCAGGCTTTGGCTCAGGGGGCTTAGGTATGCGGATCCATCAGTGTCTTTTGAAGTTGAAGAGGGAAGGTGGGGATTGTGAATGACTGTGTGGTACTTCCACTGGGGTCCAGAGAAGAGTCAGTTTCCAGAAGCAGAGACAAAGACATATCAGAAAAGGATTGAGAGATTTTAGGAATGACTACAATAGCTACCTTTGCAGTTGCAGAAAGCTACACTTGTCCTTTATGTGTGGCCTAAAATTCTCAGACTATATAAGACTATGAGTAAGTCATTAATTCTGTCTAAGACTATAGAGTCTTTTCCATACCAGTGGTGAATGGTGTTTAGATAACATGATGGAAAATAAAACGAAAGCCATTTAGACGTCTGTATCCACATTTTAAAATACCAGATAGCATGGGTTCCATTCCCCATCTTTCCAGACTGTTTGGCAGAGACATTCTAAAATAAAGCAAACCGAGGAAACAGCTATGCTTAAAATTATATCACCATTCCAGATGTCCTTAGCCAGCTCTTCAGGATGGCTGTGGATACGTCAGTGCTTGACCTAGGCCTTATTTATTCAAAAGGTCTCAAAAATTACATTTTCATTGTGATAAAGAATTTATTACCTATTCTTTAAATTCACATAAGCTTTCTGATTTGTTTTTTTGCTTATTGTACTATTGCACCATGATTTCTCATGGAAGTATCTTGGGTCTTTCCAGACTTTGGACAGGCCCTACAGTCACACTCATGATTTCATGTCTGTAGGCATTCAAAAGGTCTCTCATTCATTGGCCAGGTTTACCCGGATCCTCTTTCAATATCTTTTTGGCTCTCAATGAGGGCCTTAGGCAAGATGGAAACTGAGAGGTTCCAAATGTTTACTTAGTGACACTCAGTTAGCTAGTAGGAAGCTGAGAGGGTCTCATCAGGTCAGAAGGTGAATGCTTTGGGCCCATATTCTGTTCTAAGGAAGTGGAATTTAGCTTTCTGGAATTGTCTAAGTTTTATTTCCTTCTTATCTCCCTCCTCCTAACCCTTTTCAACTTTGGGGATTTGAGGACTAGGTGGTGACTGGACTTCCTTGCATTTCTGACCTAAGTTTAAGAACCCTTTCATGTTATAACCTCACATACAGTTGTAGAGGCTCACATAAGAGCTCACCCAGTCTTCTCTTCCTCCAGATGGAGGTGTCCCTCTGTCCTTTCAAACACTTGTAACTTTCAAAGTAACTCCTCTGGGAGTTGGGGTGGAGGAGGGTGCCAAGAATATTATAGCTGAACCTGACAATACATTGGAAAAGCAACATCATAGTATTAAAGAACCAAATATGAACTCTAAACCTGAATTTCAGAGATACCACTTTGCTGACATTGCAGTCCGTTTCTTTTGTTAAACTGGCTCTTCTCTTCCACAGAGCTAAGGCAGCAGACTTTTCTGTTGTGAGTGGGGCCCTGGTTGAGAGGCATTAACATGGTGTTTAAAGACCACACACTCTCATTGTGTGGTTACCCTCACTGTGTAACTGAAACAGTGGGTTTCAGCTGGAGTAAGCCACATCTGTAGGGGGTATCCCTCAGAACATGAGGCAGGAGGCTTCCACATTTTCCTACCCTTCTTAAATCAGTTCTCAACATCAGAAGGGAGAGGGAGGATCATTCACTTTGACATTTTCATATCTCACTGTTTATAAAATTATCTAAAGTGGTATGATTTGTTCTAAAGAGCAAGCAACTGTGATCAAATTTGTGGTGTCTATTTACACTGGAAAGATTTTTAAAGGGCCAGACTGTCAAGATGTTCAGGAAATCTGTGATACCACAGGGAGAGAATAGTCCATGACAGCATATCCATATTTTCTAGTCAAATGGCATTATGGTATGGAAGCCAAGATGGGTTAGAGTAGAAATTTCCATCAATCATTCAGTTACTGGATAAAAACTTCGTTGCCTTTCAGAGGGGAACAAAGATATTTCTTTAAGGATCTTTCCAGAAGAAGACCTGACTCTGTCTTTGGAGTGATCAGAGCACAGTATGCAACACTGCTCAGTATGGCAATCAGGAGACCTGGCAAGGTTGTATGGTCCAGAGCAGCACACTACCCATCTCTGGGTTTTAGTTTCCTCTTTTATATATCCTGATTACCTTTAAGATATAGTTCAATCCCAGATTCTGCTGACTTTAGTGACCAAGAGTGAAGGGAACAGTTATTCAGGAGTGGGGAGAGGTCCAGAACAGAAAAAGGCATGACAGAGGCTCCCTGAGGATGAGACAGAAAGGGAGATCAGCAGGAGCCCTTAAGTGACTCCTTCAAGGTCTTCAGACTTTTGACTAAGAGTAGATCTAGCAAAAGACCGAGACGCAGCACCAGCCTTTGCTCGCATGTGGTAGCCCGTTTTTATCCCTGAGCTCAAAGGTGGTAAGAGGGCAGAAGTGCGCTGATGAAAAGGAACGGGTATTTGCATGAGCTGCCCTTGAATGGTATCTTCCAGAAACACCAGAGCTGCCTCTGGAGAGGCGTAAAGTGAGCGTCCAGCATGCTGGCATCCACGTAATCTGGGCTGCATTGATTGTCTATGGACGACTGGGCAGATGAGAAAGATGTGGACCCTGTGCTGGAGGGAGACTACAGCAATCACATGGGTAGCAAGACTGGCCCCACCAACCTGGAGCCCCTACTGTTCCCTGAGGGCCTCAGCTCTGTATCTGGAGCAAACAGAACTTGCAACAGGGTTAAGGTGTCCCATTTAAAGAAGCTCCTAGGGTATTAATTGACTTGATTTTAAAAGAGACATCCTGTAAAACGATCCTTTGAAAATGATTTCACTAATACCTAACCCCTTCTTGTTTTCAGTTTGTTTTATGGGGCTGGGCCTCTTATCATCTGGTCATTGGACTCACATTCTCTCTCTCTTACCCCTCACCCTGGCCTTCAGAGTCTCCATTGCTTATTTCTCAGAAGCATGGTTATCATTGTGAAGGGCTTTTGACTATTGAAATTGTGACCTGACTGAGTGAATCCAAAACATGCTTTCTGACGAAACACAGCCTAAAGTAAAAAGGAGACAAAAATCCAAGCAGATAATAGTTTACCTATTAAAAGAACAGACCATCCTATTAACCAAGCTATTTTACTATGAAAACTTACGTTTCTTTTGCATAACCTTTTCTAGATGCATATGCTCTTTGGTGGTGTAACCGTGGTGAAGTTAAGATGTCTTATTCTCTACTTCTTCCTCACTTTGTATCAGACTTAGGATAAGTAGTCTTTGAGACCCAGTTGTGAATCTGAGAAATTTGTCACTCCATTTCACTGTGATGAGCCTCTCACAATAGAAAGAGATTCTTGTTTTTCTTGTGTGTGTCAGTAGAGTCTGGTGAATGTGGCCATCTTGCAGAGATAATTCCAGAATTCTTCTTAGGCTCCTTTAGCAAGCTTCCCTCAGTTGGGTTGATGTTGGGTTGATTCTAGAGGAAAAGATGAGTGGATTTTGGACAGAGAGTGCAATCAACAGTCTGTTTCCCAAGTGACTGCTGACCAGACTTGTTTTGTCTTTGTGTGGGCTATAGACTAAGTCTGAAATTCAGCCTATGGCCAGCTTTGTTCTGTTAGGAAAATCGAAGAGCAACTAGTCTCTGTTCTGCCATCCTCCCCCCACTAGCCAGAGCTTGTGTACAGAAGAGCGAGGATGAAGAGTAGGCTTGGACTGCTGTGCATCTGAAGGGCAGGAAGCATTGAGTTTTTGTGGCTTGGGAACCTCGGGATGTGGTAAGACTGAACACTGAATATGAAATTGGAATGCCTACGTTTAATTTGGACATTGCACTGGGTGAATTCTGTAAACACTAGCATCCAAGTCTTTTCATCTGGAAAATGGGGTTAATAACATCTACTGTGAAGGGCTATTATGAGGATTAAATTAAGCAAAGAATGTGAAAACACCCAGACAATGCTTGTGATAAATAGTAATTTATAGGCTGGAAGTCAGAGAGAAATATTCAATTTGGGCATTTTCTGTCAGTCTCCACTGAGTTGGAATGGATAAGTATTAAATTCTGTGATTTTAGTTCCATAATAACCACTTCTACACTTTGACTTTGGGGGAGAAATTCAATATTTATTTTTTGTTGGTGATAGTAGGCAGTAGGAAACTGGGATGGTCCACATTAATGATGGGGGGGCCCAAATTAAGCCTTATTTTGAGCTAGCTTCAAGATACAACACACAGAGGTGTTGGGCACACAGCATGTTTCTATCCTGTGCTTTGATGCCTGGCATGTAGGGACCTCTGGGAGAAATGTCCTTCTGTGGGTTGTTCATCAGCAAACTGCAGCTATGTGGATGTTGCCCACACCTACAATTTTTGTGATGTGTTCAGATGTCTGCTGCCCACTGCTGCTGTAGGCATTAACCTTGAGTATTCTAGAGACTTTGGTGTGTGTAGTAGGGGGAGTCTGCTTATTTATTTTGATTAGACATGGTGGATCTGCCTCTTGCTACAGTGTTCATATGTTCTGGTCAGGTGGAAGCTGTTCTAAAGGCTAAGTTGAACAAGTAGTCAAACTTATTCACCTATTTGGATTTTTAAATGTTTTTAATGTTGAACAAGTGGTCAAAATTGTTCGACGATTTGTATTTTTAAATGTTTTTTAATGTTTACCAAAACATTCAGAGTTCCTCATTTAGTGTTCAAAGTTTCTTTGGTGTCCATGGAGAGAATTCAGGGGATCTAGGAATTTGGATGTGAAAAAAAAATGGTGTTATTTTCAGTAACTTCTAATTAAAATTTAGTATCTTCTCTCAATATCAATATAGGCAAAACTCCCCACTAATGTTAGCTGCAACAGTAATTATTACCAGGAGAATTCATGTTGCAGAGGTTCCAGAGTATTGACATCTGACATCATAGAGGTTATTAGACTTATAACAAATATTCTAATTTGAGGAAGCACATATTATAATATCACACATTAGTTTTACAAAGTATTTTGATGATTAACAAAACTGAGAAGAGGCTCACAGGCCTCAACAGATTATACAATGGACCCATGGTACAAAGAAAGGGTTAAGGACCTAGTGAACAGTATTTTCTTACATGGGTTAAAGAAATGATTGTTGAGTACCACCATCTGATCCACAGTCTCCACCAAAACAGGGGAATGTGTGCTTTCCTCTTACAAGTGGCCTTGGAATTGTGGTTAGACTAGGGCATCAAGAAGATAGTAACACTCTTGCTACTGTAATTAAGAGCTCATGTTTGTTGAGTGCCTATTGCAGGCCAGGTGGTCACAGGCATGTTCAATGAAATATTTTATTTTATTCTCTCAGCCACCTGAGAAGGCAGATTACAGGGCATTCAGATACAAAAAAGACCACCCCACCCTCAATAGTGACAGAAACGATGTGAGTGAAAGCAAAAGTTTGTTTAGACTGATGCCTTGGAGGGGGGCAGCATCATGGATGAGTGACTTGTACAGTTATAAAGGGTCTGTGCTTAGAAAGAATATATTTGTTATAATGCCCTGCTGTTGATGACATGCCCTGTTGCTATTGACCTAAGGGTTTTTTTTTTTTTTTTTAAAGTTGTGCTTAAAAAAAATATATTTGTTATAAATCCCTGCTGTTGATGAAATGCCCTGTTTTTTTTGGCCAAAGGGTTTTTTTTTTTTTTTTTAAGATAGTCTCACTATGTAACTGAGGTTGGAATGGAACTCACTATGTAGTCCAGGCTGACCTCAAACTTGCTATCCTCTTGTGTCTGTATCCCAAGTGCTAAGATTACAAGCATGTCCCATCATGCCCAGCTTGAAATTCTTAAGTTTCGAACAAGGCGCTGTGTGCTTTCCTTTCCTACCGAGTCTTGCTTTCTGTAGGTTGCTCTACCACTCAACGGGGTGGCGTTTTTGAAATAGGTTACAATTCCTGGGGCCTGGCAGCCTGGCAAGTTGCTGCCGAAGACCCCTGCACATGCTTGTCGAGGTCACTGAACTAGTCTCACCTTTCTACTGAGGTCAAAAGGTGAGTCAGGAGAGAAGATGGAGTTTCAGAGTTGGCAAGTTTTTGTTTTTTTGTTTTGTTTGTGCTCTGAAGGTTTCCTCTGAAACTGGGGGATTTGATTCCTGGGAAAGGCTTTCTGGGATTGAGGTGCTTGCTTTCCAGGTGAATTTTCATTCTTTACTTTCCAGAGAGCTTGCTACATAGACCATTGACTTAGGAGAAACAGGAAGAGGGGTGTTCTGGAGGGAAAGTGACACCCGACCCAACATGCTGAGGGTCTAGGTTCTTGTAGGAAGACTCTAAAAAAGAGCTTGGCTTTCTTGCCTATGTCATTTAATGATTATCTGAACAAAATGAAGGCTACTTTTTCTTAATATGAAATCTTCCGATCTGTGAGGAAATCCAGATGTTTTTTGTGTCTGAGCCTACAAAGGTGATAACGGAAGTTTATGAGGTTCTGTGGTATTGCAGGGCTAAGTTTACAAACTCTTGCCAGGTCTGACACAGCCATGCTGGAATGAGGGGAAGACTTTGCTAGATCTCTTATGGCAGACTTTAGGCTCCCCGTGAGACACTCAGTCTGTCTCGATTCTGTTCTCAACACTAGGAGGTCTTCCCTCAGACTGAGGTGCTTCTCCAAAGAAGCTATGATTTCTCCTTAGTTTTCAGCAGTTTCCTCTGTTATTGGTGCACTTTTAACATGGCTTGTTAGCTTGTCATAGGTGGCTTCAGGCAGCCACTTCAACCCCTGAGTCAATCTGGGGCTTTCAGCAGGAGGTTAGACTGAAGGACTTTCGTTTTCTTTTGGTGTTGGGGATTGAACCCAGGGCCTTACACATTTGCTAAGCAACACATTTGATCCCTGAGACTGATGTTTCCATGAATGCGTTTGGGGGGCCATGAGTTGGCATGTCTGTAGGATCTGGATTCAAGTGGGCACAAAGACAGCTTTCCTATTAGGGCACTGGATGATCAATGTGCCTCATCCTCATATTTAGGGGAAAGGTTCAGGGAGGCCTTCTGACAGGCTTTCAGATGAAAAGTATTAGGTCCCAAGAGACAATAATCTCCTCTTTAGTGACACAAAGATCTATTTTCAATGCTACAAAGAACTGTGCCACCTTTCCCACCCCTTTCCAAGTTATAATATCTCTGATGTGTTTACTGGATCAATGGGGAAGTTTTTTAGCTTTGCTGTGCCTCCTCATCTCTAACAAGGAGATATTAGTAGTATTGTTTGGGGGTTGTCATCAGCGTTCATTGAGAAAATTCATGTAAAGCTTAGTTCTACTCCGTAGTCCAGTAAACACTCAATAAATACTAAATTTCCTCCTTGTCATAGTTTTGGTGTCGTTTTGTAAATGTGCAGTTTGTGAGAGTGAAGATTGGTGGTTGTTTGTTTGACATCTTGGTGTTTTCCTTGGAGGAAATTTGACTCTTGAAATGGTCAAATTCGTTGTCCTAGTCTATCCCCAACCCCTCCCTGCCTCTAGTCCCCACCCCTTACCTCCCTCCACCCTTCCCGCATTCCTGTGCAGTTGGACTTATTTATTTTTCAGTCAAATAAGGCTGTTGTTAAATCTTTTCTTTTTCTGCTGCCTGATTTGATTTGAGGCACTCCACTCCCTGCCTTGCTCGCGACAAGAATGCCTGGGAGTGCTCAGCCAGCCATGTCCCTCCCCTGTTGGATCACCCTTTCCTTAACACTCCCAGCAAGCCACAAGCCCTTCGCCACTGTTCTAGTCCCCTTTTAAGTCTCTGGTGGTAAAGGGCCTGGTGGTCCAGAGAAGGCAGGGGAAGGGGTTGCCTATGCTCTGCTCCAGCTTGAAAAGAAACGCTAAGACGCTTCCTCTGACTGCGTGTTGAAGGCTGGGTGATGATGCCATTGGCTTATTAGTGTTGTTCATCATCCCTATTTGAATGATTTGCTTAGTACTTTGTGGGCCTTTTGGGGTTTAGCTAACTAATGAGGAATGAGATCACCATGGTGCTTGGATTAAGGCAGAAATCACACCTTGAACCCCTCAGGTCCTATCTACTTGGGACCTGGGACTTCAAAGCCCTTGGCAGAACATGGGTGAATCTTCATAGCCTGGTTTTGAGGTAGCTACAGGTAGCCTCATTTTTGAGACGGGGAAGCTATGTTCCAGGATCTGGGGCTTTTCAAATTGGACTCTTCATCCTGGCTAGATGCCAGGCATCTATGAGAGAAGCTGGATTGAGACTCGGGGGTACTAAGCCTACACTTTAAGAGGTAACCTACAGACCATGCCTCTTCTCTGAACATCCTGACTTCCGGAACCCACCCATTTGAAGAGTGTGGTTTGGGTTTGGATCTCCTCCCAAAGCCCCTTCTTTAGTTCATCTGATTCCTGATCTGAACACAGGCTGGCTGGAGACTGGCCATACCACTCTGCAGACCTTGGACACCCCTCAGTGCCCTTGCAAACCAGTCAGTGGAAAAATACAAGGTCTTCTGGCTTCTGGGACCTGCTAGCTCCTGCTGGCCTATTTGATACCTCCTTTTCTTCTGAGGGAATAGCTGGATAGTATCAAAACTGAAAGTACAGGATTTTCTTTGGTTTTTAAAGGAAAAATAGATTGGCATGAAGGCTGAGTCAAACCAGCTCAGGCTGTCTGGGCAGATGCCTTTCTTTGCTTTTTTTCTGTTTATTTTCCAACAAATCAATGCTTAACTGCATTGTTATCGGAGTAGAGCAACAGGTGCAAAAAAATAATCCTGCTGCCAACTCAAATGAGTCGGGTTTATCCCTCTGGGAGGTATTCAGAAGATAACAGAAGCCCCTGCCAACAACCGAATTAACAGCTCTGTTTACGGTGGGTTTTATGTTAACAACCCGACTCCTAACCCTCTGACACATAAACACGCCATTGTCTTGGGAAGAAACTTTCAGCCATGCAGACAACCAACTGCTTTATTCTGCCCTGAGTGGAGACTGGTTTTGGCTGAGGCTGCTCTTTGAAACTCAGAGGCATTATCCTGTCTGCCAACTCAATGTATTAGTGAGGGTTTTCTATGAGGGCAAGGGCATGGGGTTGCTGGAGAGAAGAGGATCAGTCCTGCTTTTAAACTTGTTGAAATTCTTTCCCTGGTTGGTTCTCCTCAGATATCAGAGAGGGTTGTCTGACTGTCTCTGCGCCATTCCCATTCTATTCTCAAGGAGGTGTAGGAGCTCAGATGACTTTGGAAAGAACTGCTATTGTTTTGGAAGTGTGTCCTGGCTGCTAACCCATCTGGGCAGGAGAGCATCTGTGTTTTGTTCACTATTATGTCTCTAACACCTAACAAGATGCAGTGCATCTAGTTGTCACTGTAACTATTTATATGTTAATTGGAGGGGACCAATAAATATTTGTAATAGCTGAACAAGTATTTCTCAGAGATAGTTTGTCTCCTCTGAAGGCTAAATTATCAATTTTGGTGTGTGTGTGTCAGGGGATATGTGTCCTAACACCCAAGCAATTTTTTAAAGGTGGAGGTGGATTAGAGGCATAGGACCATCCAACCAGTCACAGGATTCTCTTGATGAGTAAAACCATCATAAGGACCCAAAAATGTTCTGAGAGGAGAGTATTTGTTCAGCCTTCAGAGATACTTACTTATCAGTAGCTAACGTTGCTGAACATGGTAATTTGGGGCTTTTGATGAAAAGCATCAAGAGTTCTTCTATATCAAGTTGGCAAACAATACAACAATAGGTTCTCCACAGATTAGAACTTGAATTCTCCCAATGGAATCCTTTGTCTCTGACTTCACAAGGTTTTGTTGTTGTTGTTTATGGACGTTCCCTTCAAGGCTGATGTCGGTTAGTCACCTGGTAGTGGGACTTTGAGGTTAGGGTTTGAGGTTAGGGTTTGAGGTTAGGCAAGTGAATGAGTTTATAGACAGAAATTCTCAACTGTGAGTGTATACAAGGATTCAGAAAGAAGTTCTTAGAGATACAGATTTTGATTCAGAAGTCTGGGCAGGATCCCATGCAATTTTAAGTTTAACCCTTCCTTGGGTGGTGAGGATACTATGGTGTGTCGACCACACTTGAGAAAAAACACCTTCATAGTTTCTCAAAGCTGAGTGGGAAATTAAACATTGTAAGAGTCATCTAGAATGCTCCAGTCTTATCTGTCACAGCACACCCATGGTTGCAATAAGTAACAAGGCCTAGAATTTTGCTATATTTTACCTTATGGTCATTGGGTTTTAAAGTCCAGGGGCAACATAGTGAGGAGATAGATTTTGAGGTTCGGGGGAGGTAAGGAAAATGAGGAATTCTTAAAAATGGCCCACACAGGCTATGGACATAATTCCTACTTCATGTGCCACTGGAGAGGGACAGTAGGGCCTTTCTGGTACCAATGGAGGACATCAAGACAGCATCCAAACTCAGGTAAAAGAACAGTTTTTCAATCTCTCAGACCTTCTGTCAGAGATGGGGACGCTTAGGCCTGCCAACCTGTCTCGACTTCATAGTTCTCTTTAAATTATAAACTCACATGAGTGCAGAGTTTTCTTAATGATACATGGTGTCTATAGATCCTTAGGTGTCAACAGCTGGTCCTTTGAGGGACTGAGGCCCATAGAACAGAGGTGCTGAGCCAGAAGTGTAAGCACATTTTTGGTAAGAGGGAGCCATTCTATGGTGATTTGGAAAGTCTCTGTGACCTTTTGAGATTCAAATCTTGCCCTAGTTTGTCATATCTGAATGAGACTGACAGAGGTCTTGTGGGTGATTTAAGGCAATCTTGCATTTTGATCAACTCTGGTGCCTGCCACTGTCAGGATGTGCCATCTTGTCTGGGTCTGGCACCAAGGATGATAAAGATCAGCATGATATGTCAGTTTCCCAATGGCTTACAGTCAACAAGGTGTATCTACCATACAGCCAGCCTCACCCTCCCTATATTATATTATTGGTCATGAAAATGCTTGAAGTCTCAAGAATAATACTTCAGATGTTGCACCTGGGAACATGAAACGTCTGTTTCAAAACACATTATGAAGGTATGACATTACCTGTGATGTAACTCCAAAGAGGATCAAATACATTCTCCAAGCTTGATTCACATTTCCATACATTTGTAAAAACAAAAATTATTGTCTATATTCTATTCAGCAACATTTCCCATGAACATGAATTTTCTTTTCTCCTACTTGGGAGTGGTCCTTTGAAAGACAGTCATATTGAAACAGGAAGTCGGTGAGCTGTTGCGACATCCTTAGGGCAAATGCTGTGAATTCACCTGCTAGCAACTTTGATTAAGGACTGAGAATGGCCTGGCTGTTGCTGTCATCGCATAAGTCATCATTTAAAAGGTCTAATTGCTCTCTTGGCTTGAGGAGTAAATGTGTCCCGTGGCAGCCAGTTCTGTGGCAGTGTGGGGGAGAATGTGGTTGAATAAAGAAGGGAGTTAGGAGGGAGGCACATTGAGGCCTTGACCCTCAGTTCCCTGAGGCTGAGGACAGGGAACAGGCACCAACCCTGTTGAAGATCTACGACATAGCCCCGGTAGTTCCCAGTATACCTTCTACATTACAGCAGAAGTAAACTATATCCTTTGGCCTGGGATCTAATTCAGGTAATGCACCTATAATAACTATGGGTCAACTTATTGCCCAAATACTAAGTTGAAAATAACTTCGTGGAGTTATCAGGGGAGCATCTATATCATATATGTATGTATGCGTATGTATATATGTAACTATATGTATTTATATATGTATCTATATGTACTCGTCTATAAGCCTGATAAGGGTATGAGGCAGCTCAGTGGTACTAGAGATGCTGTGACCGTATATGGAATGGGACTGTGGGTGCGAATGAATGGAGGGAAGCTCTTGTCTCTGATAAATGCCCTCTTCTCAGAAAAGAGTTGCAAAGTTCATGGGGATTGTTGTTAGACTGTCTGAGTTTGAGTTTTCATCTGGCTCCAATCCTGCTAAGCCTCATGACCTTGAACGAGTTGCCTAACTTCGCTGAGCCTCAGTCGGCCACCTGGTAATGATATAATGCCTTGTGGAGCTGTAGTGAACATTGAATGAGATAAAGCGTTTAAGACCATTAGCATGGAGCTAGGACATTTGAAGTACTCTCTAAGCTTCAGTTACTATAGTATAACAAAATTATTATTTTTACTGCATTTTGCCCTTGTCAGGATCCCCACCCCTGAGCAAATGCTGCTTCCAGCTGAGCCAGTACAAACTGGGCTGCGTTTGTCTCTTCCGGGAGACCTATACTAAAAAAGAGGCTGAAAAAGAGGCTGCTGGAGCAGTCTTTGGCTCTCTTGGGTATCCTGAGACTAGGCAAAGCTTCCTGGTTTTGACATGCAGGGCTTCATTACCGTGTCAGAATCTCAGAGGTGTCCCTTTCCCTTGCTTTCCTGTCCCTATTCACTCTAATTCCAGAACTCGATCTTGGTGAACACTGAGCACTCCCTGTGTCAAGGGATCCTATAGGGCAGAGAAGCTTGTAACCATACTCTATGGCGGCACGCTGCTCTCCCCATCTGTTGCCCCAGCTTGGAGTGTGGGAATGCAAAGCCCGTCGTCACACAGAGCTTGGAGATACATGCCCTTCCACAGCCCTTGGCAGTTTCAGGCACATTGTTGCTGGAGAGAGACAGGGGAGCAAGGGAGAAAGGGAATCAGTTTCAGTCCCTTGGGCAAGACCTGTACCCATAGGGACTAGCATGATTTCTGTGAACAGTCTGGCCTTGACAGCTCAGCTGTGGATCCACTCAGTAGCACCCGGATGGGGGATAGGAAGCAGGAGAGCTGGTTCAAGACTTGGCTGCACTAGATCACTGGGATTCGAGAATACTGTGCAGATGACAGAATTTGAGACTTTCCTTGAAATGAGCCAGTTCTAAATTTTTTCCGAGGAGGTTCAAAAAACAATGATGCTATTATTATTATAAAAGCCTGCTATCAGTTACCAAGTATTTACTATGTATCTGAAACTTTTCTAAGCATGTGTCAGTCATCACTCCATCTTGACTCTCAGGAACTCGTCATAACATACTCTTATTGTAAATGATGAAATTGAAGTCTGGATAAGTTAATAACTTGTTTAAATTCATCCCATTAGTAAAGTGGCAAAGCCAGGATTTAAAGCATGCCCATCTGACTTCAGAGCCCAGAGCTCCCAGATCATTATACTCTCCTGACTCTGAAGAGTCTACTTCTACCCCAAGAATGTCCCTAAAGCCAGCTACAGCTTAAAGAGAGTGACAGGCAGATCCTATCCTAAGACCTAATGAGGGCTGAACAGTGACCACATGTCAGATGCTGTGTCCTTTCTAAACAGTCTCATTTACTCCGTCTAACAATTCCACACTGCGCATATGGGGAGACTGAGGCTGTAAAGAAGGCAGAACTAGCTAGGTGTGGTGGTGCATACTTTTAATCCCAGCACTTGGGAGGCAAAGGCAAGGTGGATCTCTGTGAGCCCAAGGCCAGCCTGGTCTACGTAGTGAGTTCCAGGGAGACCCTGCCTCTAAAAGATTAAAAAAAAAAAAAAAAAGAAAAAAAAAACAAATAGGGGTGGGGGCATACATCTTTTTTTTTTTTTTTTTGGTCCAGGGGGTACTCTGTGAGGCCCACGCGCGCTCGGGATAGGGGAGGAGTTCCAAGGAAACCCTTCCACTAAAAAATTAAAAAAAAAAAAAAAAAAGGAAACAAGGCAGAACGTCCCTGTAGTCCTCACTGCCGCCAAAATCTCTCAACCCCACAGTCTATGTCATTATCCCTGACACTCTGAAGAGTTGTCTTTGAGATATAGCAACTTGGACTGAGTTGGAATCTCCTGATAGCCTTGAATGTGTCCTTCAAGCTCAGTGTCAGCAAGATTCTATCTCTGTGGCTAAATCTCGACTTCTCCCATGTGAAAACCCCTCACCAACTGCAGGTCAATTACTTCTTTCCCCTTCTGTCCCTCTGTTCCTCCGTCTGGAGTGGTCCAGCATGTGTGTGACAGCTGGGTGGGTGCGTGTCTAGGTGAGAAGGAAGCCTTTGAGGAAGACCTTGAAGCAGGGCAGTCCCAGGACATCACTGTAATTCTGGAAACAGTCCCTTCCCTGAGCAGCTTAGGGTGATGTGCTGTTTACCTTAAATCACCTGTTAAGACACTGAGGGACACAGGTGCCTATCTTTCCTGCCAAGGTAAGACTGAGGCAAAAATAAGTTCTGGGCTGGCCAATCCCTAGTGGCCTACGATTTTCAAGGAACTGGATGGCTCATCACTTGCAGGGGAGTTTCTGATCACTGTCCAGCAGGTCCCAACAGGACACCTAGCATGAGGAACTTTTCTGAGCTTTATTCTGTTGGGTAGCATGGCTAGTCCCTCTTTCTTAAATAAAGTACAGACTGTCATGCTTATGAATTTCTACACAAAGGGGTAATGCTTTGGGTAAATGGGAAAATCTGGAGCATCAATGAGGGCACAGAGCCAAATACCCTTGAAGAGGGTGTAAGAGACTGCATTAAAAAAACTTCATGATCCATTTTTCTTTTACTCTTTGGGTTTGAAATAAAATTTAACTTATTGTAATGTAGTTTTTAATAGTCCAATTAACAATCTATAGTCTATATTTAGAATAAATACCACCCAGGAACAGATGGAAGTGGCTCCGATACCGAGTCTATTTCCTAAACCACTGATTAGGCAATGGCTCTGTGTGTGCCAGGCACTGTGCTGTGTGCTCACTAGTCCCTAGCATGTTTAATCCCCAGCATGCCTGTGTGGTCAGTACCGATGCTGTCTGCTTCCTGGGAAAGGAAATCACAGCTTAGAAAAGCTGAGGGACAGCCCAAGGTTGCCACACCAACAGCCCCTGATGTTGCTGCCACAAGCTTTACTTTGAGCCACCATTCCTTACCAGGAGTGATTTGGCCCCAGGGGATACACAGGTGTGTGTTGGGGGTAGCTACTGACATCTGGCATACAGTGGTTAGAGGCCATAGATGCTACTGGACACCCTTCCTTTAAAGGACAACCCCCACAGTAAAGAATTTTCTAACTCTGCTTGTACTATTACAACTTATACTATTTCAAGACATGGAATCAATGAAAGTGTCCATAGAACTGGCAAAGGAAATGTAGCACATACACATGATGAAGTATTGTTCAGTCATAAAATGAATAAAGTCCTGTTATTTTAAAAATCATTTTTAAAAATCATGTCATTAAGTGTGTGTGTGTGTGTGTGTACGCATGTTCTCACCAATTACTAAACTAGACACTTCTAAACCCATTGTATTATTTATCCCTCAGAACAGCTCTAAGCTTAGAGTAAATCTGAGTACCTTGCTTCCCTCCCCACTCGTCCCCAACATCTCCTGTTTAAACCGGTGAAGAAACTGAGACTCAGAAAGAGGAACAGATCGAAGGTCACTCGACTGAGAGATGGTGCCTGGAACCTAGGTGGGGTTGGCAGATTCCTCTATCTCACATATTGGATACTGTTTATTTTAAAGGAATGCTATGCTGAAAGAAAAGTAGGGAGCTGAAAACATAGCACCTAGTAATCCTTGTCCTTTTTAATTAAAAAGGTAGATTTTCATACCCTATAAAGCAATCAGTATAGAGCATGGAAAGTCTGTATTAGCATATGGGGGTGTGGGTACATTGACTATAAAAGGGTTTTTTTTATAGTTCTCAAGGCACATTTATTATCCATTATCTCATTTGATCTTCTCAACCATCCTGAGAGGCTGTTGGATGACAAATGCCTACATTTTATATTTGAAATACTGAGCCTGGGAGAGGGAAGGACTTTGCTGAAAGCCTTGGCTAGCCTAGCCCACCCAAGGTGTCTTCCTGTGGCTCCCGGTGGCTTCCTTCAGGGTCCCAGACTATCGCTGCTCACAAGCCTGGGGGAGCTCCAATGAACTCTGACTCACTAAGGGTTAAGCCACATAAACTCTTTTATGAGTGGTAACCATTTAATGGGCCCTGTAAAAAGGGCCCCTCACTATGCTTGCTGGCTGCTTTCCCCTGGAAAGGGGTAACCAGCAGGGAAAAGGGCTTGGGAAGGTGGTGAGGACGGAGTGGGAGGTGACAGAGCAGCTGAGACCCTGCAGTCCTAAAGGCTTCTCTATGAGTTGGGAATAGTTCTGCAAGCTTCCAGGAGATCATGTTGAGAAATGATACCTTCCCCAAGGAAAAGGACTTGGTCACAAGCAGAGAAACTTCCTGAGATACTTACCAAATTCTTTTTAAAAAGATTCTTCTTGGGCCAAGCATGGTAGGACACAACTTTAATCCCAGCACTCAGAATGCAGAAGCAGGCGAATCTCTGTGAGATAGAGGCCACCCGGGTCTATGTAGCAATTCTAGGCCCTCTGGGGTTACAGGGAGACCCTGTCTCAAAAAACAAAACAAAACAAAAATAATAAAAGACAAAGAAACAAAAATATTATTACCCACTAAGTTTTTGACATAGATAGTCTTGGGTGATACTTTTAAGACTTTGAGTTTGGTGATGTGCCCATTTCACAGCCGAGGAAAGTGAGGATCAGGAAATTTAAGGCCAGTTAGATGTAGCTCAGGGTCATCCTCAGTGTGCAGGGAGATTAGAGTTTCAGCCTCTTGCTCAACTCAAAAGAATGGGGCTAGTCCCTACACCATCTGCCATCTCTTAGGAAGTAAGGAACTAATCCCTGAGCTAGCTGAAGGGAAGGGTCTTACTGGACCCAACATGTCTTTTTTCCACAGACCTGGGCACTCAGAAGCAGCCCTGCAGGTCAGTCCTTGGAGCCAATAGTCAGGAAGCCTTTTCCTGCCTGTCCTCTGAGCCTGCAGGACTCCACCAAGGCTGGGCTCTGAGCTTCAGCCCTCTCAGGGTTAAACAGTAACCTTTCCACTGCTTGTGGTTGAGCAAATGCTGGCAAGGAAGAAGCCCATCCTTGAGCAAACAAGAGCCCGGGTTGGGCCCTCTCCTTCCCCACCTTCTGGAACTTGGAGATTTTCTTTTGCCTTGAAGTCCCCAGACTGATTTCTCAGCTTAGGAAAATTGCCCTAGAAAGCTGGGCTGGGAACATGCTTCTGTTATCGTATGAAAGAAAGAAAGGTTTGACCTGGGGTGGTTTTCCTTCTCTGAAGGTGAGGATGAAAGAGAATCTTAGATGGGAACTTAAGAATCAATGTTACCTTTAAGTTTTCAGATTGAGGATTGGAGGACCGGGATTGTTTTTGGGTTCAGGTTACCCAGAGAGGTGATGACTTTCTGCACTTGTGTTTTACTTAATCATAACCTACTTTGTGCCAAGTGCTCTAAGTATAGAAACATGTTTGATCTCTAACCAGTGTCCAGGCTAGATGTATTCACCTGCATTTTACATAGGAGGAACATGGGGTTCAGAGAGGTTCGGTAGTCTGTATGAGTTAGCACTTACTGTAGCTAGTAAGTGGGAGAGCTTGGAGGAACCTGCTCTCCTGGCTTCAAGGTTCTGATACAGGTACCAGGAGAGATTCTAGCGATCTTCTGCTCCCGCCCAGGGTGCCCTTCACTAACTGAATTCTCTGCCATTTCTACCCTGCCATTTCCTTCTTCACTTTCCATTTGTGATGGGTCCAAGCCTAATTGTTTACCAAGCAAGTGTGAGGATGACAAAAACTGTCAAAAATGGTGTCTAGTCCAGTCCAACCCCTAATCACTACCCTGTTCCCAGCACCTATAACAGAGCTCAGCCCTTCATCAGGCCGATAAATATTTGTTGAATAAATGAATATATGAACGTACATGTGCTATCCCAGGGCCTTCTTCTTCCCCTTCAGGTTCTTAGAACCAGAGGAGCCAAAGCTCAATTAGAGATGTGTGTGTGTGTGTGTGTGTGTGTGTGTGTGTGTGTGTGTGTAGGCTGGGATTACACTGAGGGAGCAATTCCAATCTGTGGACACGGGTGACACCTGAGGATGCAAAATTTCCCCTAAATAGGCAGAAACAAATTTCATGATCTGTGGCTATCCACACCTTAATGTTTTATAAAGAGCGAGTGACTTTTACAGCCTCTGAGTAATGCTCACTAGGCTTCTAGAAAAAGCCTGCCCTCCCTCTGATTGCATACATCCCTCGGGCTCTGACCTACAGTGTGGAGGGTGTCCAGCTTGGGGGAAGGCACATCATAAATGCTAGGAATTTCTTCTGAGGTGTAAAACTTTTACATCGTTTGAAAGTTCCAGGCAGGCTATGAATGAAAGCTGTTCTGAGTTCCAGAACTAAGAACCCGAGGAAGTCATCTTGAGGGTGGTTTAAAAGTCTGTTGAATTCTCCAGGGCTTTGGCAGAAGGAAAACTTGCCATAACTTTTTAGAAGAAAGCAAAAATGCAATTTTCTTTAACCTAAAGAAGTGTCTGTTATAGAAACCAAATGATTCCTAATCTTATTCCATAGCCTTTAAAAGACGTAAGGGGCACTATAAAATATGATGGAGGCCCTCACAGCCTGTCCTCACATGACCTGTCCATCTCAAGAAAGTATCAGCACTGAGGAACCCTTCTAGGGGGTCTTCTGGTGTGGGGGCCACTTGTGTTGGGGCCCCACGAATGTCCGATTTCAGCTGAGTTCTCACATAGGTGCCGGGTCTGCAGTTCCATCAGCTGAAATTCCACTTTAAATAAAATCTCTTTCGCATTTTCACTTTTCTGAAAAACTTGGATTCTAGCCAGACTTGCCCTGGGAGCAAGTATTGCATTTTCCTCCCTGCTTTGAGTCTGATCAGAGATTATTCATTTATGAATGGGTGGCTGTAAAAACTTGCCTCATGCATATGAAAGTTGAACCTGGAAAATTTTAATTGCCATGAGTTTTGTTTTTATCGAAAGGGCTGTGGCAATGGGCAGAAGGACACCTCTCTCTCTCTCTCTCTCTCTCTCTCTCTCTCTCTTTTTCTCTCTCTCTCTCTCCCCTCTCCTTTCCTAAATTAACTCCATGATCTGCACTTTTTAGTGATGCGTGTTTAAAAGGCACTGATTGAATGGCTATTTGATCCTTTGCAGATCATGATTCTGGAAGGAAGTGGTGTAATGAATCTCAATCCAGGCAACAACCTCCTTCACCAGCAGCCAGCCTGGACGGACAGCTACCCCACGTGCAATGGTAAGGGCTCCGTGGCATTGTGGGTGGCATTGCCCCTGCCTGCATCTTCTCTTGGTCTAACTCCGTTTCCATCTTGATGCCTGAAGAATACAGAATTTATTCAACAGATGACAACAGATGACAAGTCTCAATCTCAATCTCTCTCTTGCCTCTTTCTCTCTCTCTCTCTTACACACACACACACACACACACACACACACACACACACACACACCCCCCAATGCATGGACATGGAGTTAAAGTGGAGGGGATTATAACAGGTTAAACTTTTTAGCTCATTTTCCAGTACTTTTCGTGTAAAAGGGAAAGAAATGAATCAGGGAACCAGGTCTTGTCTTCAGTGCTTTACTTTAGAATATACGGGCTAAAAGTGGGAAGATCTGGTGGCTTGTAGGTCAGGTTTGGTGATACAGCTTGCGGCTTACAACAAAAACTGAATGAAAGGTCCACATCTCACTTTGAAGGCGTTCAGCAGAGCCAGGCTGCTGGGTGTCCAACACCTCTGGATTTAAGAAGCACTGGGGCTCAGTGAGCCCCTCACCTGTTGCTGATTTCCTGACCAGAGACTCTGCTGCTCTTGTTTACCTTGACACGTGGATCTGTCCTGTTAGCGAGGAGAGTTTTGAGAGACAGCAGTGGAGGGTAATATTCTCCCTGAAGCGACAGATCCACGTGGCACTCCAACTCTTTGAATTTGGAATCCCAGCCAGGCGTGGCAGGAAGCATGAACAGGTGGCCTTCCTGTATTAGATTACTTGTCTCATCAAACTGCTGGCCTTTCTGGACAGTTACATATTCTGTGGCAGGCGGTGAACTTGCTGTGGGGACTTAGAAAGAGGCTCCCAAAGAGAGCAGGAAGTCTTGGCATCCCCAAAACATCCTTTTTACTATTTGCTTTGGAGAAAACTGAAGTGATAGACTTAGCAGAGAGTAGAATTCGGATGGTAGTTTTGTTTCTTTTGCTGAAGAGCCTCCGAAGAAGACCCTGCTTTTCATCAGTACTGAAGGGGATGGGGAAGTCAGCTGAGTGACAGAGAACAGAACTCCCTGGGTTTTCAGTGTTTTCCTGAAAGAAGAAAATCTAATGGGCTCTCTGACAGAGGAGGCATCTTCCCCCAGATCACTTCAGGAGAGTCTCTGACTCTCCTCTCCCAAATTTGAACAGAGTATCAGAAACTGCTTTTAGTTGGCCTTACATTAAGTACGCAGGAGAGAGGATCCCAGGCCTATCAGTAGGATATTGAAAATTGCTGCCTATTCTTGGCAAATCCAGAGCTGCACTATTAGAGCAACTCATTATTTTAGGAAAAAGCAATCAGATTTGTGAGATTGAAAAAACAATAACTGCTTCCCACCCTTAACCAGCTGCATGTGTGAGACATAATTATAATAATAAAAATAATAATAGGGGCATGGAAATATCCAGTATAAACCTTGTGTATTTGGAGATATTTCTATATACCTAAATTTTCAGACTACATTTTTCCAGTCCTTACCCTCCATCCCTCCTAAGCTTCCCCTATAGGAGGGAGCTGTAGGGCTGCAATTGTTTCAAAATAAAGCTCATCCTGAGAGTGGTAGATATCAACGACAGTCACTTTTTTTTTTTTGTCTTTTTTGAGACAGGGTCTCCTTGTAGCCTCAGCTGTCCTGGAACTCACTATGTAGACCAGGCTGGCCTCGAACTTACAAAGATCCGCCTGCCTCTGCCTCCCAAGTGCTGGGATTAAAGGCATGTGACAGTTACTTTTAAGCTCTAAATGATCTTGATCTCCTGTTCTTGTGCTTCTGAGGTCTGGAAACAAAGGCAGCATTCTGAAGGGTAAGAAAAGAGGGATTGTATACAAACTTTTCCCCTTTCTGCCCCTCACCTGGGAGCATGGAGAGTTAGGTCATGGGCATTATGGGAATGGAGCCTTGACTCTCCCTCTCATTCCACAGTCCAGCAGTGGCACCACCATGGTGAAGCTTGCTAGGAAAGTAGACATTTAGGCCTCATTCCAGACCTACTGGATCAGAATCCACAGTTGAGCCATAGTCTCCAGTAATTCCAGCAACACTGAAGTTTTGAGTACTGAGCTAGTATAATTTTGAAGGAACAGTTAAGGCGTAGTTTCCTTCTAAATACATTTCCTCCATAGTTTCATAGAATACTGTCCTCTGGGCATGGCTCTGTGGTTATTCAAAGGAGACCCTCATAAGATGGGACTTACTCATATTGCTCTGTGGAAGGGGAATTCACAAGGTGCACAAGACCCCATGGAGATATAGAAGCACTTGACAACTGATGGGTGGGTTGAAGGAGACTCTTTGGTGGTACAGCTGTTTGGAGTTCCCCACAGTCCTACAAGTAACATCTCACCCGTGTTCTGTAAGCAAGCTCAGTTAAACTCAGTGATTCGCCAAGCTAGACTTGGGTGGTATTGTTTCTTTGTTCTGTTGTTGGTGCCCTATCTGGGGTGAAGAGATATTTGTTTATATCTTCTCAGGAAAAGCCATGTGACAGTGGTTCATTTCTTGAGTCCATGTTGCATTCAGTTACCTTTCCTCTGCTTTAGCTTGCTGGGATGCAAAGTGTCTGCTCCTTGGCTTTGTGTTTCACGTTTTTTTTTTTTTTATTTATTATTTTTATTTTACGTGTATGAGTGTATTGACTGCATGTGTGTAAGTGCGCCTGTGTTGTGCATTGCCTGTGTAAGTCAGAAAAAGCCATCCAATCCCTTGGAACTGGAGTTATGGATGGCTGTCAGCCGCCATGTGGGTGCTGGGAATCGAACCCCGGGTCCTCTGCAAGAGCAGTCTGTGCTCCCAACCACTGAGCCACCTCTCCAGTCCCTGTACTTCACTTTTTTTGGAAGAGAGCTCTTCTCTTTGATCTCTGTTTTCAAAAGGCTGTGAGGTTCCCCAGCCCTGTGACATGGTTCCAGAGGCTGGCTCTTGTCTCCAGTCCCCATGCCTTTGGGCCAACTATGTGGTGCTTTCTTAAAGTGAGCATGAGAGAGTTACACATCGAAAGCTAGCACACAATCACTTCGGCAACCTTCATATACTGGGATGCACTTCACTTCTTCCCTGGTATCTGAATAATCTTGGGAATATACCTCACAATTCTTCTATATTCCTGCATTATTTGTTCTTCAGCCAAAATTGAAACATATTGAACATGTAGTGAGCTTCTGACAAGGTTGCCAAAGTAGTTTTTATAAAGGCTATGTGAAAATGAATAAGACCAAGTCCATGGCCTTGAACATAATGTTTACAAAGGAGAATAAGCCAGAACTTAGTGATCTATAAAGATAAGCAGACTACAGCAGGCGGCACTGCGAGAAACTCGACATTTTCCCTGGAGATTCCGAACTTGAAGTAAGTTGGAGAAAGCAGTGATGGCTCTACAAATTTCTGTGTTGGAAAGAGTGGTAGGAATTCAATAACAGTAAAAGGTAGACTACAAACAGGCCTGGAAGAACTGCCCAGAAGAAAAAAAAAACCAGAAGACATAGGTCTCTTCAAAAGGAGCTAGCGAAGCGTTCCAATGCCTGCTTTGCCAGTTTTATATCTAATTTCAGTGGATAATGGAGAATTACTGAAGAAAGTTGAGTGGGGAAGTGACAATGGAGCAGCTGTAATTGTCGGTCAATGGTAATAGGACATCAGCATAATTGGCAGATGAATAGTCTGTACAATTTTGGGAGAGTAGCAAAGCCATCAGAGAAAAAGGAAGCTTAATTTTGGGCCTCATCTTCAGTTGAAAATAGTCTGAGTTTGGTGTGTGTGTGTGTGTGTGTGTGTGTGTGTGTAAATGGGGTGGGAGAGAGAACTATGGTCATCCCTTTGCATCCTGGGATTCTGCATCTACAGATTCAACCAATTCCAGATTTAAAACAATACACTTGGGTGCCAGGGAGATGGCACCATGGGTAAAATGCTCGCTGTGCAAACACAACGATCTGAGTTCAGATCCCCAGTCCCCATATAAAAGCATGGTGTAATGGTTTGCATCTGTAACCCTAGCACCGGAGGGGCAGAGACAGGTAGATTCCGGAGCTTATGGCCAGCCAGTCTAGGCAAATCAGTGAGCTTCTGGTTCAGTGAAGAGACCTTGTCTCAAAAAATAAGAGGGAGAACTATGGAGGAAGACAGCACATGTATATTTCTGGCCTCCGCACACCTAATCACAAACATGTGCATGCATATATACACCATATATACACAAAGAAAGAAAAATGTGTCTGTTCTGAGAAAATACAGACTTTTTTCTTGTCATTTCTTCAGCATGAAACTATTTACTTGTATTAGGGATTCCAAGTAATCTAGAGATAATTAAAAATATATAGGAAGAAGTGTGGTTTATATGCAAATACGGCATTTTATGTAAAATGTGTAAGAGTGAGGATTTTGGTATCCATGAGGGGTTCTGGACCAATTCCCTCTGGGTAGCAAGGGGTGACTATCGTTGCTGAAACCATAGGAATATTTTCGCTTTTGTGTTTCTTTGGGGTTGGTGTGGGAAGTGACCTCAGAGTCCTTCAGGTCCCTGGTGCTATCCAGTACTCAGGAATGAGTGACTCGCTAGGAAGAACATGAAGATGACCAGCCATGATTGGGCGACCCCTCCCCATGTTGGGCACCTGCTACCCAGAGCTCATTTTGTGTTCAGCACTCGTGATTATGCCCACAGGTCCGGGGCTATGCTTGTGTTCCTCATTATATCCAGCAGCCAACAGAGCCTTGTGTCTGAGTCTAAGCCCAGGAACTAGCCGGAGCCACTCATACTGTCACATCCTATTTTGCAGTTTCCAGTGGGTTTTTTGGAAGCCAGTGGCATGAGATCCACCCTCAGTACTGGACCAAGTACCAGGTGTGGGAATGGCTGCAGCACCTTCTGGACACCAACCAGCTGGACGCTAGTTGCATCCCTTTCCAGGAGTTCGACATCAGTGGGGAGCACCTGTGCAGTATGAGCCTGCAGGAGTTCACACGAGCGGCGGGCTCTGCTGGGCAGCTGCTCTACAGCAACTTACAGCATCTCAAGTGGAATGGTGAGAAGCTCTGCAGCTGCCTGTGCTCCTCATCAGGGGTGATACCTCCAAAGTACCATTTCTCAAGACAGCGAGGTAGAAGGGAGATGAGAGGACAGGAGCAAAGCTCAGGGTGGAAGTGGGTCTAATCTCCATAAACACCCATGTAATTCAGTTCTCTTCTTATGGCTCCATTTGTTTTTAGTGATATATGCCTGGGCTGGTAATTCACATACACTTGTTGTAGCTAGACAACGTTTCCTTTACCCTTGCTAACACAGTAATTCCTAACTATTTGCTTGTTAAAGATCAGTAACAATAAAAAAAATGAAAGAAAAGAATCTTGTAGACCTATTTAAAATTTTTTTTTTGAGACAGGGTCTTGCTATGTTGTTATGTAGCTGGGCTTGAACTCAAAATCCTCCTCCTTAGTCTCCAAAATGCTAGAATTACAGGAGTGTACCAGCATACCCAGCCTAGACCCAGGTTCTTAAAATGGGAGTCTAAGGTATTTAAGAAGACATGTGAAATTGGTCTGTGTGTTTGAGAGGGGAGAAGGATCACATTTTTGTGTGGATTTTTAAAAGGTCTGTAGCTTTAAAAAAAAGAATTTAAAAAAAGTTAGAATGAATGGTCTGGATACATGTGGGCTGTTTCAGCAGTGATTTCTGAATAATTGCCCTAAAACCTCAATGACTTCTCCTCAGGTCTTACCTAGCACATTGAGAGCCATCTTGAAAATTGTCCATGGTGACAGTTTACACTTACACACACACACACACACATACACACACACACACACACACACACACACACACACACACACACCCCATACTCAAAGACCTGGTAGGTCAGATGACTTATCCTGTAGATGGTCACTGGTACTAGCATAAGCTTGCCCTGTGAGTAGAGGTAAAGTTCTAGCTCCCTGAATCTTGAAAACAAGGAATATTTAACAACAAAGAGCCAGCCAGTCCACCCTGAATAGGGCATTTATATCTCAGCAGAACCCATGTTTGGGCAAGTACCCAGGGTTCAGGAAGTGTGTCCTTCAGGAACACCCACGGCTGCCATGTGCAACAGGGAGGACCAGGGAGTCTGCTGTGGTGCTGACAGCTGTGGCAGCCATTTTGGATGAGCTCATTTAGCACCTGGATCTCCCTTCTTCCTATCCATCTGACAGTGGTAGTTGCTCATTTTTCTTTTACAAGAATCAGACCAAACAAGGCTCTATAAATAGCTCCCAGGAATATTCAGGAAGAGCAGAGTTACACTTGAAGAATTAAAAATATGTATCTCACTACCTTCAATTAATGCACGCCTTTAAGAGTCTCTGATTAAGGCCTGAGGCAGGGAGGTCCAGTGGTCATCTTTGACCTTTCATGACTTGTTTGGTCTTGCTGCTCTTGCCTCTGAGTGCCAACTGGTCAGAATTCTCATCTTGGTTTTGTTGTTTTCATTTTTGTAGACATTCTGTTTTCTTATACTAGGTAGTCTGAGTGAATTGATTCATTGAATGACTTATGGCAAAATATTGTACCCATTTTACAGATGGGAAGCCTGAAGGTCAGAAATATGAAATATTGATAATCTCTGTGAAGAAAATCATTCTAGACTCACCCACACATTTGTACTTTTATACATCATACTCAAGAGGAACTATAAACAAATAGGAGGGCATGTGGTATGGATCACTTATGTAAGTGCTGAAGAAAACTGTTTTATCCAGATGTGCCTATTCAAGATAGATTTGATCAAATTTGTCAAGATCTAGTAAAGTTAAAATGCTTTTTCCTACATTTTCACTTTAATCTCACCTGAGGTTCTGGTATGGGAAAGTACCAGAGAGGTCATATGCATAACTCTAGCTTGATCCCCTAAGTTTACAGACTAGGAAACTGAGACCATGGAAGGCAGATGTCTTACAGCTAGTAATGGAGAAACTGGTCTGATTTGTGATGTTCTATACCTGCCATATGGGATGCCTTCCTTCTATCACCAAATAACCCTTCTGATGTGGGTGCCCTGGACTACAAACTCTGTGGGACCAGGAATGGTGCCAAGGCTGGGTGGGAAGCTGCCCACAGGCAAACCTGGGTGTCCTTGTACAAGCAACTAGAAGCTCCTCAAAGAAGCCAGTTTTGTCCCTATTGAAGTGTTAAGTTTTGATGCTTTCTGTACTCTTTCTGACTTTACTGTCTGTCCTTCACAGGCCAGTGCAGCAGTGACTTGTTCCAGTCCACACACAATGTCATTGTCAAGACTGAACAAACCGGTGAGTGGGGAGAGGCAAAGGGAGCCAACTTGGCCGAGCAGAGCCTTGGGAAGAACATTTGGGAGGGAGCACCATAGACCACGTGAGCTGATTTGGCAGGGCACTCAGGGAGGTCACTTTCTTGTCTGTCTCCAGCGGGTCACCCTGCCATGACTAGGGCCTCTCTCTTAGAACCAGCAGCCTCCAACTATGTCTGACATATAGACTGGTGGTGAGCCTGCCTTTAGCCAGCACATATCTGTTTCTTTCTACCAATCAGTGTATCACCCAGATCCCTGGCCAGGAGCTGGGTAAATACAAAATCTAAGGTGAGCCTCCTTTCCAGAAAGAGTAAGGCAAAGTCTGGAAGAGCAAGGTGAGAGAAGAGAAAGACTCACCATTCTTCCACCTAGATGGGACTGAATTTCACAAGGAGGGAGCTACTGTCTTGATGTTGCAGGCAGCATAGTTTCTGGACTATAGTGAGTTTCTGTAGGGATGTCCAAAGGCAGCCAACCCCTGTCTTAAGGATTTTCCTACTTGAAATATCCTATTCTGAGCTCTTAACAGTCTACAGACTCCTAATGTATACATTCATTTAAAAAATTATTATTTTTTTATATGTATGAGTGTATTGCCTCCATGCGTGTAAGTGCACCCTGTCATGACATGCCCATGGAGGTTAGAAGGCATTGGATCCCCTGGATTTACAGTTGGAGTTACAAACGGTTGTCAGCTGCCATATGGGTGCTGGGAATCAAACTGGGTCCTCTATAAGAACAGTCAGTGCTCTTAACCACAGAGCCATCTCTCCAGCCCTATACATTCATATTTGTTCCCTTTCCTCTGTCCTAAATCTCTCTTATGGAGGTTGTCTCCTCAAAGACATGGCCATGAGAAAACTGTGCGGGTGCCACTGCTCCTAGGTCACTCCCTGTGTCCACATCAGTGAGATTATAAGCCACGTGGGCTGACCAAGTTTGCCTCAGGCCTCCCTGAGGGTTTCGTGCCAGTCACCAAGGACAGAATTTGACCTGGGGGTGATTTGTGACTCATTTGACACCAAAATTAGCCAATGCAGTTATTTACTCTTTTATAAGGGGGCTGGTCTACCATCATTAAAGAAAAAATGTAGCTGCTAAGCATGTTAATTAGGCTTTCCTAGTCCTGTCCTTCAACTTGGACATCGGGGGATGGGTTACCTAGATGGACTGTGTTTTGCAGGCCTTCCCTAGCCCTGGAGACAGATCAGGATTTGGCTAAGAGGATGGCCTTGACCTTGCAGATAGTAACAGTGGAGGAGCCAGGCTGAGATTGGAGAGGTCCCAGAGAACTTGATGATCCTCCTTGACCATCTGGACATTCTTGTGTTGCCAGTTCAGAAAAGCCGAGCTCAAGGGTGGAGAAGGAGGTCCACCCAGAGAGGAGGGGAGAAGAGGCTCACAGAGGGGCCAACACCCCCAAACCTCTTTCGTTCAATTTGTTTTTAGAGACAGCAACAGGTGTATGAGGTGACCCAACAAGGACAGAGGGTGTAACCTCAAGAGATTGGGCTTGGGGTGTCCAAACACGTATCTATGAGTTAAAATACCAGCTAAATCCCTATGTCGTAAACAGGAGGACTTAGCCAGTGAGTCAGGCTTTATACCATTTATGCTATAAAAACAAAATTGAGCTCGGCCAGTGGCTTACCACCTGGCCCTCACATTCAGAACTTTGGCAGGAGGGAGAGTGAGGCGGCCCAGATTGGGGGCAAAGGGGAGACAGGCTTGTTTTTTGGGGGGAGGGGACAAGGTGAAAGCTTTAGGCTCTTCACCAGCCAGAAAAAACAATGCTTATGTTGGAGATCTGCCTGGATCTGGAGGCTGTGTGGGAGTCAGACCTCACTTGGGGTGGGTGGAAGGGAGTTTCCTTCCAATCTGAAATCTGAAGAGTAGTCCAAGTGAGACGTGCTTCCACAGCACACAGGAGCAGCAAGTGAGGAGGCGAGTTCTGCCTCAAAGGGCCCACTTGTAAAAACCATTTGTTTGATTTGTTAACAATCTTTCCCCTTCTCCTGGGTTTTGAGGATTTAATGTCACCCCTTAAGCTAATTGGAGAAAACCTGGAGGGCAGTAGCTGTCCTCTGACTTAAGGGGAGGCACTCTGAATTTCAACTGTGATATAGCTGGTGAGATCTTTTCTGAAAGAAACCTCATCAGTTCCCCTAGGAGGAAAGAAACTCATTAATCCTTTCTTATATAGGGACATTTTTTTCATCCCTAAAAAGGGTTTCCCTCCACTCCACCCTAAAAATATTCTAGTGACTATATGCTAGGGTGTCAGGCAAGATTGAGCCAGGCTGGAGAAAAGCGAAGCATTGGTCTAGAACAGGATTCTACAGGTGCAACCTCTCTCGCTTCCCTGAAGATGGAAGGGGTATGGATCACAAGCTTAGGGTATCACAAAGCCATTCCACCTGAAGAAATCAGGCTGACGTTGTTATAAAGTAGCAAGGAGCTGAAGCAGAGTCTCGTCCCTTCTCTTGGAGGCCTCTTCCTACCCGGGTGTCCTTGATAAGCAGATGCTTCACCCTGGAGCCAACAACTGTTGACTTTCCTCATTCTCTATTCTTTGTAGATCCTTCCATCATGAACGCCTGGAAAGAAGAAAACTACCTATACGACCCCAACTATGGTAGCACAGTAGGTAACTACCTCCCTGGCTCTGAAAGCCCTTTTATTTACATTGTTGCACTGCTGTGATGTTGTGCCATCAAGAGGGGGCTCTTAATGTCATTTCCCTTTTCATTGCCACAGATCTGTTGGACAGCAAAACTTTCTGCCGGGCCCAGATCTCCATGACAACCTCCAGTCACCTTCCAGTTGGTAAGTTGTCCTGACATGGGCTGGGTATGCTTCATGCCTGTGGTTACTAAGAATTAATGAGAATTCCCAATGCCCCACAATTCTGCCTTGCTGGAATGTTTCCATTAAAAAGCCAGAATTGAGTTGTGTACAGGAATAGTTTGCACTTCTGAGCAGTATGTATATATCAAAGACATTAGCCTAGATTCCTCTAGAAGTATTTCTCTTATGGGAAACAAGATACTCTCTTAAGACAACAAAAGTTCCTCATGCTTTCTTCTCTGTTTAACAAAAATTTGCTTGGGGGATAAACTTGGTAAAATTATTTGGAAGGTTAGATTTAATTTTTAGTTGCATTCTAAACTTTCATTTCAAACAGCATTTGGCTTTAGAGAACAGTAGAATTCAAACATCTGGGACCCTGTGGGCATGGTCTGCAGTAACCACTAAAAATTCTGGAAAGCCCTGCACCTATACTATTTTTTTTCCTGTTTTTAACCCTAACATTAATGGCTCATAGGCACTCTAATCAATCAGAGAACCTGCCTTGTGTGAATTATATTCACATTAGTTGCACGGTTTTGACTGAAGGCAGCTGAGGGCTATCCCTGATCCTTGGTTGAGGCTATAACACTGGGGATCTTGGAGAGTGGTTTTCAGAAAATAGATACACACATACGTATACTATAAGAATTAGCTGAAGACTTTGTGTTGGCTCTTGACCTGGGTTCATGTTTCTGGATCACTTTGGGTCTATGAAATGGAGCCCAGGTATCAGTTGCAGGAGAAGTGCTCTTCTCTAAGCATTGACTTTGAGGCAGTGTCAGAACTGGGAGCTAGCGAGGTCAGTGTGAAAGAAAGCATGGACTTGGCAGCCCTTCCTCTTCTTTTGCTTCTGTTGCATGTGTGGTTTTGTGAACTGAAATCATGAAAGTGTTTAGTTTGAAGTTTTGTTTGGGTCAAGCCCCTTGAACAAGACAGGGCTGGGAGCCAGTGTTAAAGAATTGAGGTCGAGACCAGAGGGCAATTAGTTCATTTCTGTCTTTCTTCCTCCCTCCAAGCCCTTAGTGTGTATCATTTGAAGGGATTTGTTGATATCAGAAAGCAGGGCCAGCGCTGGAAAGGCACCAGTGTATCTGCCACTCTGGAGGAACAGGCCATCTGGGTCATTTTCTGGGGCAATTGTTGCCACTCAGGCAAGACTATGGGCTTCAGGGCTGAGGAAACCGCCTGAGTCACCCTCTGATTTTCTCTCTAACTTCCTGTGGTGCCACCTTCCAGGTTCTTCCTGTTGGGTCTTTGACTTGTGGCAAAAGAGTCTAAGTAAGAATAAAGCTGAAACAGCTCTTTCTTGAGCCTTGGGGGTTCTGAAGGTGCTCCGGCTCCCCAGGAAATTACAGCACTACCACCTCACAGTCAGGTCTTCTTTCCTTTTGTCTGTTTTGACTTAGACCTTCTAGAATCTCAGAATCAGTAGGGTCTTAAGGCAGCAGATTACACTTGCATATTCATAGTAAAAAGGAAGGCAATGCCTCCTGTATCTTTCTACTATATTTTTTGATAGTTCTTAAATCTAACTTTATGAATTTGATTTTCTTTGCCCCCCAACCTGGATCCTTGTCTTCCTGTCCCCCATTTCCATCCTGTGATCTTAACAAGCTAGAAAATAAGATAAATAATCTAAGCCTTTTATCAGAGTTATTCTCTAAAGAATCAATTCAGTGTCAGCACTTGGTGGATTCTTTGGAGTTTTAGCTCTGGTAGACATTAATTGCAACTTTATATGAGTCAGTTCCTTCAAAAATATTTTAGTTTCTACTAGATGGGACCAGAATGCCCCCAAAGACCTTTGCCATCTGCCCCAGTCTTTTAATTTCAAGCTCCTATAAAAATGGGTGCAGCTGAACATCTTTCTATGTTTTCATGCAAGTTCAAGCTATGCTAAGGCAAGGCTCTGTGTCAACTGATGGCCTCTGAGATAGTGCAGGTGGGGAAGCAGGCTTTGTTTTTATTTTTTTCTATCATCTTCCCATTTCATAAAATGGCTGCCACTAGTGTTCTGATCTGCCTGATAGTCCCCAAGCCAGTCCTGCCAACTCAGGCTTGATGTGTTTATCTATTGACTTGTTGAGCCTCAAGCTAGGGTGGCACAGTCTATTAGAACATTGAAATTTGTATATCCCGTCAAGAAATGGCTCACAGCTGAATCATATGCAAATGTGCCTAATCTTTGCTTCATGCGAAGCAGGGAGGCTGAAGACATGTGCTCCCACTTCTACCATAAACTTGGGGCTTGTTACTTCTGCCTGGACCCCATGGACCTTGACCCCAAGTGTCTGGAAAGGAAGCAAGAGAAAGCCAGGCTGGACCACCTCTGCAGAGCAAGCCATTATTTTATAACAACGAATCACTCAACCACATGGTTTACTTCAAAGGTCTGGCTTTTATTTTGTGGCAGTAGGGAGGATAGTGTGTGTGCATGAGTATGTGTGTGTGTGTGTGTGTGTGTGTGTGTGTGTGTGGTAGTTATATAAAAGTGAGATCACAGATCAAAAGACTTTAGAGCTAAGTCTGGTCAGGGACTCCATGGCTTCCTTTTCATGTTCACAGAAGAGTGACTGGAAGAAATGAATTCATCTTTTTGCCCTGGATTACTTATTTTCCCATGTAATGATGGAACACTGAGTGTGTGTGTGTGTGTGTCCTAAAGTTATAGGCAGATCTAGCTTGAGAAAATGACTGACATCTCAAAGGAAGTTTTCCCATGGTTTATCTAACCTGGGATCTTTTAACCTAGAGTCCATGAACCTCTAAGTGACCCATAGAACCCCAAAATGATTGGCAAAATTTTATTAGTGTAACTTGCATTTCCTGGGGAAGAACATCCAAGGTTTTCATTTGATTCTCAAAGGGACCTTAACCCCCAAATGATAGATCCAGTATCAGGTTGGGGCACCCATGCAGTGCTGAGCCCAGTGTGCTGAGAAACTCTAGGGTTTTCTGAATCTAACCCTGGCGGTTCTGAAATCATGGCTCTGTTCCCGCCTGGATTTCATTGGAAAATGAGCTTTGCCTGTGACCTGCTGGGTAAATGCCACTCTTTGTCTCTAGAACAACGTGGCCCTGTTAGGGTGATGCATCACTGGGGAACTTGGGTGGGTGCCAGACCTATTTCAGTGTCGTCATGTCCTGGTGGGGTGTTGCAACCTCACCCTGTGAGCCGAAGGGGGTGAGGCATCCTTGCTCCTTCCATGTATTGGTCCTTCTGGATTTCAGAGAAGGCCTCACTGGTCACAGGCCCTACTGGCGACAGCACCAGGAGAGAAATTCGTACCGAGAATGAGAGTTTCTCTCCTATTTAAACCCTCTTCTCCATCCCACCATGGCTTTTAATGAAATAGCTGGGGATGCTGAATTGTGACCAGCTGGGCGATCCACTAGATGAGCTGTCTCCACATACTGAGAAGTACAGAACTGAACTCGTACACGGCATTTAGTTTTCTACTGATGAGGGCACTGTGGAAGTGAATTAACTCCTGGAAAGACTTTTGAGAAGTATGTTCTGTGCCCAAAGTAATTGAGCACAGGCCCCCATTTTGGAAAGGGCTTTTAAATGAAGCTTCTGGAATCCAACTATTGGTATTTGCCACCTAGCGCTACTTAAAGGTTGTATGACTGTAGAGAAATCATTTCTCTCTTTCTTTTTTCAGATCTTCCATAGGTACAAACTGTGGATCATAATAGTATCTTCCTCATGTGGTTATTGCATGAATGACATAAGAAGATCCATGTAAAGTGCTTAGTACTGTTCTTGGTACATAGGAAGAGCTCAATAACAGGAGCTATTTTCTTCACTGTTGTATTTTATCTTACTTTACCATTTTACTTTTCGTGGTGCTGGGGGCCTAGGGCCTTCCTTGCACATGCTAGGTAAGGCTTCTACCCCTGAGCTATTCCCTAGCCCTCTTAATCATCTTAATTAGAAGTGAATGGTTCGTGGTTCATAAATTCTTTTGGAATAATGGTCTACTCTATCAAATGCATGCTATGGACCCCTCCCTATGCTCCCCACAATACTCAAAGTGCCCTTGGAGACACACACACACACACACACACACGCACCACAGAGCTAAATCATTTGCTTTTTGTTTTTGTTTTAATTGATCCATAGTAACTGAACATATTCATGGGGTATGCGGTAACAGCTTGATACCTGTGTACAATGTGTGATGATCAAATCAGTCATTAGCATATTCTCCTCTTAAACACTTATCATCTTGGAGTTGGGAGCCTCTTGGGTCTAGATTTTTGTAAGCTGTATAATAAATCACTGTGCACTGCATCTATCCAACTGTTTGGTAGAACACTAGACCTTGTTGCTCCGGGGTAACTGTGTCATCCAGACTCCTGTTGTCCCCTCCATGACTCCCTTCCCCTTTGGTCTCTAGAGTTCATCTCTGTTTCTCTGCGATTAAACTTTTCAATCTGTCATATATGCCTGAAAACATGTGGGTTTCTTTTTTTTAAAGAAGAATTTTCACTTCATAGATCCACCTCTGTCATCTCCTCTGTGGGGACAGTGAAAGGGTTGCCATAAAGAGTCATTTGTTAAACTAATCTGTGTTTCCATAGTCCACTGTGGCCTTCTGTGTTGAGCTCAGGCTACTCAATGGCCCCTTTGTCAGGGTGATTAAAATGTAACTTTGCATGCCAAAAAATGGCACTCCTCTGGCTTAAAAGTGATCCTTCTTTGTTATGAATGTTTACATTTTTGTATTATGTTATAAAAACACCCTTTGATGACCTAAATCTTTCCATGGCTTCCATTCTCTCTCAGAATGAGGCAGAATGAAGCCCTTTGAAAACCTGCAAGGCATTAATGATCAGAACCTCAGTTCCCACCACTCTGCCCCCTGGTTCAGTTTCAGTGGTTTCCTTCTACTTAGTGTAAATACTTAACACACCTCAGGGCCTTTGCGCTCACTATCCTTATCTATGGGAGGCTCTCCCCCAAATTCTCTGCATGACCAATTCCCCTACATCCTAAAGTCCTTTTATCACAGAGGCCTTCTGTGACTACTTTCTAGTAAATTGTTAACTGTTCTCACTTCCACACTTTGATCCCCATTTTTTACCCTGCATTATTTTTCTCTAGCATTCGTCATCTGTTTTGTCACTACCACACAGCCTAACGATATCAGGCATGCAGCAGGCGTTAATGAACATTCGCTAAATGTGTGGACTGGATACCTATAGGGAATAGGTAAACTAAGGCACTCATTTTTTTTTCTTTTTTCAGCAGAGTCACCTGATATGAAAAAGGAGCAAGATCATCCTGTAAAGTCCCATACCAAAAAGCACAGTAAGTTGCCTGGCTTACAGAGGCCATTGGGCCCTTCCTTTCACATTGCGCATAACTGCAGACCTCTGGTTTTTAGGCAAATATTGTCTCTGCTGCTGTCTCCATTTCCTCACTTCTAAACAGCTGGGAGAGAAAACTGAGGCTTGTTTTCTGTCAAAGTAAGTCCCTCTGCAGCTACTCCTTAAAGTGGTGCCCTCTGGCTATTTCTTTATCCTATTTTCTCTAAAATTGGGGCACTCAGTGAATAAGAACTTGTGGAAGAGGGTTGGAGATTTTCCTTTGTCCAGAAAAAAAAGGGGGGGGGGGCGGTGTGGGAGGAGGAGCAAGATGGGAAGAAATGGCTGAGATGCACCTTTCTGTCTTCGGGGAAATGCTGGCCTCCTGCTTCTGTGCGGTTCTTCTTCAAGAAACGGCTGCTTGTTCTGAAGACTCAACCCTGCTCTTTGGGAGTTGGATTTCTCCCAGGGATAAAACCTTATGAACATATATGAACTATCAGAGATATAGGTTGGAGATAGAAGAGAGAGCAGTCAATATGATACAATCCAGAAGTGGGAGAGAACTGGGGTGTTGTTACTCTTGCTCCTCCAGCACACCCCATAAAGATGTGCTCATGCGGCCCCTTGAGTGGCACTGGGGAGGAGCAGCAAAACAAATCTCCTGGGAGTAAAATCAAATTTGGGGACTAATTTCATCTCAGGAGTGCTTCATTTTTAAATTGGTTCCCCTGACCCATGTGTGATCACTTCCTCTACCCAGTATATTCCAGAAGATTCCAGAGCTCTACTGACTTAAATGTGACCAAACGACAGTTGTTGGTTTAGAGGAATTTAACTAAGAGAGGTATTAGGTAAAAATGACTAAATGTTGTTCTCTGAGGAAGCAGCACATTGAAATGAAATGCGATTTGTGAACAATAATTAGAAGAAACTCTGCCTGGATTAAGAAATTAACATCTGATCTTTAGTACTGGCCTTGCCAGGAGTTACTTGTGCCACACTGGTTAAACCACCGAAATTCTTCATGCCTGGACTGTACTGTTCTTTCTAAAATGGTTGATGTGTAATGATTCTGTATCTCAAGAAAGAAGTTGTAACTCAATCTCTCCTCTCTCTCTCTCTCTCTCTCTCTCTCTCTCTCTCTCTCTCTCTCAATTTGGCAAGTTCTATGACTGAAACGCCAGGAAATC
>NW_008355275.1:695756-734857 GCF_000622305.1 Nannospalax galili
GACTTAGGCCTCTAACTAGCCTTTGGTTTTTGCTTTTTGTTAGACCCAAGAGGGACTCACTTATGGGAGTTCATCCGTGACATCCTCCTGAGTCCAGACAAAAACCCAGGGCTAATCAAGTGGGAAGACCGCTCAGAAGGTGTCTTCAGGTTCCTGAAGTCGGAGGCTGTGGCTCAGCTGTGGGGCAAAAAGAAAAACAACAGTAGCATGACCTACGAGAAGCTCAGCCGGGCCATGAGGTAATCAACTTCACATTTCCCCAAATAGCAAGGCCCCAGGACCAGGAAAGCCCCCAGCATTTGGTTCAAATGCTTACCTTATGCATTTCCTTTCTTACAGATATTACTACAAACGAGAGATCCTGGAACGTGTGGATGGGCGACGGCTGGTCTATAAATTTGGGAAAAATGCTCGTGGATGGAGAGAAAATGAGAACTGAAGCTACCAACCTTTGGAACACAAACCAAAACACACAGCGAATGGATAACGATTGATGAAGAACTCCTGGGCGTAAATATTTCAAAGACTACTTTTCTCTGATATTTATGTACCATGAAGGGACAAAAAAGAAAATCTACTTCTGATGGGAAGAAGGAACACTACAGTTGATAAAAAAATTATTTTGTTACTTTGAAGTATGTCCTGTATGGGGAACAAATGTACACAGTTTTCTGTGAACTATGAAGCTGTACGTGGTTGTGATTTGCTTTGGCCTCTGTTGTGAAGTTCTTTCCCACCACAAGAAAAACAAGGGCTTGTAGCCTCAAGCTTCTGGTTAAGAAGAAGGGAGGAGAAATAAGAGGGCATTAAATGTTTTCATATGCAAAGTGATTTAGAAAAAGGTGATGTGTTTTCCCCACATAAGCATCTACAGGACCTCCTCAAGAGAAGCGGCATGGCTGATAAGATGAATTTGGGGTCTCTGATCCATGGGATGGGCCAATTGGAAGCATGCTACGATGTGTAACCTGACTTAGGAGACAGTGAATGGAGCATGGGAACTTCCACAATCCCAGGTGGCCTGTAATCACCATGTGATCACATGACTGGAATGTTTAAATCAGTGAGAGTAATGGTAGGGGGCTTTATACTCATTCACAAATGATTTCTCTGTCCGCCCCCCCGCCATGGTTGGTTAAAAAAATCATTCACTGCATGTGATCACATTAGCTATTTATACAGAGTTTGACCTTGATTATTTTTTTTCCTGTTAAAAAATAAGTGGGGAAGAAAGAGGCAGCAGTACAGGAGTGGAGCTGGTTCCTGCATCTCTGGAGTTCAAGGTTTCTCAGTGAGCATGGATGACATCTTTGCTGGGTCATTCTTTGTGGTGATGGTTGTACCGTGCATGTGTAGCAATATCCATGATCTATACAGCAGCACCCCATTGACTGTGACAATTCAAAGTGCTCCTTAGACGTTGTCAAATGTCCCCTGGAGGACAACAATGCCTTTGATTGAGAACCACTAATTTAGCCTGTCAAGATGAAGGTGGTGATTTAGTGTCAGAACAAAGATCACAGGGTCTTCTAGTCCCTAGAACAAAGCAAAAGCAAGACGTGGAAGCCGACATATTAGGGACAAAAGGTTGAGCTATCCAGAGGAGACAGGTAGATGGACGAGATGAAAGCCAGGGTCAGAAAAACACAGTGGTGGAGTGAGAGTTGCAAGAGATGTTTACACTGGTTACAAAGTGAAAACTATATTGTAGAAGGAAATGCTGAAAGAAGAATCTTTGTGTGCATGTGTGCGTGTGTGTGTATGTATGTGTGTGTGTGTATGTGTGTGTATGTGTGTATGTGTGTGTATGTGTGTATATGTATGTGTGTGTATGTGTGTGTATGTATGTGTGTGTGTATGTGTGTGTGTATGTGTGTGTGTGTATGTGTGTGTATGTGTGTGTGTGTGTGTGTGTGTACAGCGGCTGGGAGGTCTCCAAGGAAAATCATCTGTGCTCATATTAAGTCTTCCCTCTTGGGGAACGTCTCTTTTCTTATTTCATCTGAACTCATCTCAAGGTGAACCGTTCATTACTTCCACTTGCATTCAGAGGCAAGCTTTTAAAAAAGAAGGAAGGATGAAAAGGTCAAACAGAAGAAGGAAGCGCTCAGGAGCGAAGAGTTGAAAGATCATTCCTCAGTCAGCATTGTTCTAAAATCCCTGAAATCTCAGCCCTGGGCTCACTGGTAGGAATGCAAGTGCAGACTCTTTGAAAATGGGTGTGGACATCCAGTTCCCTATTTCCAAATGTTCTTTTCTCTTCTGTCCTTGGCCTTCTCTCCCTTCCTGCCCCGTCTATCTGGAGCAATGATGTGGGAGGACTTTTCCTCTCCCATAGAGCCCCTAGCACTGTATCTTATTCTGGGAGGCAAACAATGCTCAAAGATTTCTAAGTGGTTGCAATGTATTCAGAGGGCTGGAGATAGGAAGAATTCAGAATTCATCCTAACTACAATGAAGATTACTTGGTTGGTGACTGTGGAGCACCCACGAATGACCTTTGAAAGGATCACCAAGTTTATTTCCTTTCTTTCTGACTTGATCAGCTCTACAAAAGTTTTACACGAGGCTGTCAGATGACAGTTACTGAAGAAGTTGAGAAAAAGAACCATGTCAACAAAGGTCTTGCCTGAAATGCAGATATTCTTACAGAAAAGATAAGCTCTTTAAGAACCACAGGGCCTTTTCAGGATCTGAGTCTGTATTACACAGAATGAAACAGACGTGCAGTATTTGAAGTGGTATCACTTATAAGTGTGAATGTGTGTGTGTGTGTGTGTGTGTGTGTGTGTGTGTGTGTGTGAGACGTATGAAGTTACGAGGGGCATCTGCCATTTTCTCTCCCCTAGTCCTTCCCTGGCTTTCCCTGTCTGTTGTCCAGGGTGACCAGGTTTTTCTCTGAGTTCATCCTTCTTCAAACCTGTGAGTTTCTCTTATTCCAATCACTAGCTCTGACTCTTTCTGCAACTTTTCCATTGCACAGCTATCTTTCCAAGCGAGTTGGTGTATCTGGAGAGGACCAGTGAGAACAGTTCTGCAGATATGCAGTAGATTGTACTGTTTGTTGAAAGTGACAGATTTTTGGCATCCACTCGCCTGTTTAAATAGGCTGGAGTATACATTCTTGGTATATCTATTGTCTTGGCTTGGATTTGCTGCATTTTCTATGTGCTCTTCGTGACTTGGAGAACTTGGGGTATGCCAACTTGAGGTATAAACAGAGTACTTCTCACCACAGTGTTGGAAGAGAGAAGAAAGTCCTACAGAGAAGCCCTCCTTTCTTTTGGGGGCACAGTTTCTTACTTGATAAATTCATCTGTGATTGATTGGCCACAGGATCACTAAATATACTCTCCTTGAATATTCCTTGATGGCTTCTTGGTGGATTTCCACAGGAACCTAAGTCAGGTAATGGACCATTAAGACTTTACAAGACTCAGATCATCTGAGACTCCTATATGACTTGATAAAATTAAGGAAGGCCCTGGATCCCAGGGACAGGTCCACAGTTTCTTCAGCATGCTGCCTGAGCAGGGCAGACCTAGGTCATGAGTTATATACACTGGGCCCTCTAGTTTCTGTCTGATTAGACTGTAAGCTCTTTGAGGGCAGGGACCACATCTTATCACTTTTGTTATTCACATACCTGGCATGCAACAGGTACAGGGTAACTATTTGCTGAATTAATGATTGACTAGCTCATTCATCTGGGTCATGCCTCTGATTGGGCAGCCATATTCATAACTGGAATATGAATCAAGCCAAATCTTCTAGGACATATCCTCCTGTACAAACATTTTACTGTGATACTCTTCTTTCCCTTCCTACCTGGGCCGAAAAGAAACTAAAATAGGCTGTTTGGTTCCACATGTCAATGTCTGCTGGATGAGAATTATATTGCCTTACTTAGAACTGTGAGACTTAACCTGGTTACAAGATGCCAGTAATAAACCCTTGACCTATTTAATCAATGAAGATTATAAATGTGTTTATATGATGTCAATTGCTATTTAAGCAGAAAACTGTTCTCAGTTTTAGTATTTGGGGGTTGGTTTTTATTTTATTTTTTTCCTTTTTGAAAAACACAGAGGGATCTTTTGATAAGGTTAGTTCATGCATATTAGATTTAATTTTGCAAGTGTGTTGTGTTTTAAGATGTATAAACTCTAAGAAAAGGGTAAGCAGTACAGGGGAGAACTGCTACATTATTCTTTTATAGTTTAAATAAAGCATCTATTAAATGCCTATGTGCACAGTGGGGCACTGTATTTGCAGGGAGTATGTGTAATGATGGAGGCTGTAAAAGACACATGAGCAGGACCTACTGTAGGAGTACAGACTGCATGAATGAAAAACTGTCTCAGCAACCAGAGTGTCACAAAGGAATACCCTTGGCTTTGATTCTCAAGATTCAGTTTCTGGAATAAGAAAGACCATTTGAAAAAGGAAACAACAAACTTCTTGGAGCTGTCTCTTCGAAACTTTTGAAACTTGCAGACTTTCACAAGTGTAACTAAATTGGGATTAATCATTCTGTAGCTCACTGCATAAATTTTGTTTTTCTTGCCATCTGGCGTCTGGGTTGACAATTGGTGGGAAACAGCCCTTCTGCCACTGTTGTTTTAAAAATAATCGAACTCTTTCCCCTTAAACTATGTTAAATTCAAACTATTTCTGTTTTATGAAAGAATTATATTTTTCAAAGTATGTTTTTGTTTGTTTGTCTGTTTGATGGGTCCCAGAAAACACTAATAAAAATCACAGAGGCCATTCTGGAGACGTGTGTTCCCTTCTTTGATAAGCCATCCAAAACTGGAAACGCATTTTGTGGGTAGGAACAGAACACACAGTTTCTGCATTTGGTTACCAGTCAATATTCTTTAAAAAAGATGGATTTATTTTGTGTGTCTGCTTGTCTGTATGTACACCACGTGTATATAAGTGCTCTCAGAGACCAGAAGAGGGTGTTAGATTCATTGCAACTGGAATTACAGGTGACTATGCGCTCCCCAGTGTGGGTGCTGGGTGGGACCTGAACCAGGTCCTCTAGAAAAGCAGTAAGTGCTCTTAACTGCTGAGCCACCTCTTCAGCTCCTACCAGTAAACATTTGTCAGCCATCTCTTCTGTGCCAGGCATGGAGAAGAACCAGTCAAAGATACTTAGTTTATGACTTATCAGGTGGAAATAGGTAAGAGAAAATCCACAAACTGAGCATAGCATGTCCGATATGCGAACCAAGGAAAAGGACCGGAGAGGACTAGAACTGGTGTGGATATATTGCAAGTTTAGGTAGAGCTGTGAAGAAAATGTTTCAGTAAAGGGCTAATGGTTGTAAGGGAAGAAGCCTTGCTCATAACTGGAAGAGTCTTCTATATCAGAGTTGCCAGCAAATGAAAAGGTCTAGAGGGGGGCGTGCTGTTGTCACGTCGAAAGAACAACAAGGAAGTCTATTTGCAGAAGCAGATTAGCTGTGGTAGAACATGATGAAAGACAAGCGCTGGCAGACCCGATCGCAGCGTGCTTGGAGGTGCTTATGAAGGCTCTCATCTTGCTTGCATGGGAAGAAGGGTAGAAGAATAAGACACTCCAACTCCTTGTTCAAATGGTGATTGTGCTGAGAACAAACTGTAGGAAGGCTTTTGAAGCTGGGTGTAGATTTTTAGTAAAGGTAAGCAAGGGGTGGCAGCAAAGCTTGCTCTCATCTAATTTCCAATATAGTGCTTACAAATGTTTTCAATAACTGAGCTCTGCTAGGTTATAACACTTTTACCCCCTGGGCTGACAGTCTGTCACTCAGTCACCTAATGACACATTTATAAAGAAAAGTAATAACAACTAATGGATTGGGGGGGAAGAACTGTGATCTATTATTACCCATGTTACTGTATTTAATCCTCTTGCAAGCTGGTGATAAATTATTATTTTTTTTTTGAGACAGGGTCTCCCATAGAATCAGCTGGCCCTGGAGCTTATTATGTAGACCAGACTGGCCTTGATCTCACAGAGATATGCCTGCCTCTGCCTCCTCAGTGCTGAGATTAAAGGTGTGCACCACCATGCCTGGAAAATTAATTAATTTTTGTTGAGTGAAATGAAGGGAAGAAAGGTTAGCTGACTTTCTAATGACACACTATCAAGCAATGACTAGTAGGTCTGGCATCCTTTATCTAGGTTCCCCTCTCTCTGCTACCAAAGTCCAAACCCTTGCCCTAATATTTCTTTAAGTCCCTACCATGCCAATGTTACATACATATGCACACACGCATGTGCACACAGGACTCTATCAAGTATGCTGGAAATTCTACATTAAACTTTGTTTTCTAGAGTTGTACGCTATGGAGTCTTTATTGTCTTGGTATACATTGTGAAACTGTAAGAGAAAGAAAAGGCATGGCAATTTTCCAAGCTCATTTGGGATGGACCCTTCCATCAAAGAAAACCTCATGACTCATCTTTGAACACATTTAGTGAAATAATGATCTTTAGAGAGAGTTTCTGAGATGCCATTTTCATGATTAGGCCAAATAAGTATGCTGACATATTCCTGCATATCAAGTTCAGCCAACTTTAAATACATTCCCATTCTCTGTCTCTTCTTTAGCAGAAACTTCTCACTGACAGACCTGTGCATTATTTATTTGTGTGAATACATTTCAGTAATTTCTCAGTAATCAGAAAGAACTTGCATAGTGACTGTTTGGAAAGAAATGAACCATCCTGAATGTCAACTGTAGGAATTACCTACCTAAAACTACAGACACTAGCCACATGTGACTATTTATGTTTATTTTAGTTAAAACACACACACACACACACAAATTATATGAATTAAACATTTAGTTCCTTATATTGTCTGTCTCTCCTGTGCTGATGGCCCCTGATGGCTAGTGATTCCTGCTTTGGGCAGTGAGAATGTAGCCACAGCCATCACTAGAGAAGATTCTATTGGCCATATTGAGATCTGAGCCGCAATGGTGGGGTGAGGGAGATGGAACAGTGAGAAAAACTAATCATCGAGGAGCAAGATCTGAGGAGCCTTAGCTACCAGAGGCGACACTAAATTGTGGAGAACAACAACAAAAAAGATCTGAATCAAATGTCCTGGTATTTGTTGGACTGCCAACAGTGTCTTCAAGTGCAAATAAGTCTGATGCTGCCAGTGGAGGCTTAGAGTAGGAGGGTTTGATTAGTTTTATCTCTAAACCCCACAAACAGCCACAGTTATTAATACGGATGGCCTAAATATGTGCCTCTCTGGTTCTAAATGTTGGCAGCAAGAGGAGATAGTTGTCATAGACATAGAAATAAAATGTCCCCATATAACAACTGGCTGCCATGCCCATTGCCTTCCACCAATGGCACCAACACCATTGTCTTCCTTCTTTTCAAAACCACTCTCCCATAGCCTGTTTATAGGCTCTCTCCTTCCTTTTCAGTCAAATCTCCTCTGTAGAGATCACACTCTGGCCTCTGTTCACATTAAAGGACTGACAATGCCCTGTTGAAGGTCACTGTCAAACTCATTCTTGCCTGGGGATTTTGTCTCACTGTTTACTGTTCCCTGTACCTGCAATGCATTTTCTTTCAATCTTGACATGACTGGCTCCTTCAAAGTCTTCACAAAGTCACTTTTATTAATATGCGAGTTGCAGCTGCCCACCTACCCCAAATCACTTCCTATTAGATTATTCACATTTTGTGTTCTCAGAACATATGGCATCTGAAATTCCATTTTCAATCCGTTGTTTTATATTTGGTGTTTATTTTCATTGCTAGGACATAAGTCATTGGAAAAAAGAGACCTGGCCTTCCATGCTCACCAACACATTCCTGGAGCTTGGATGTGCCTAACATAGCCACCTGGCCCTACCAATGTTTGCTGAACATGTAAGTGAAGGATCTGCTCATTAAAATAAAAAATTATTTATTATTTTTATTTTACGTGTAAGAGCATATCACCTGCATGTGTATAAGTGCATTCATGTTTTGCAGTGCCCAAGGAGTCAGAAGAGGCTCTCAAATCTCCTGGAACTGGCGCTTCAGATGGTTGTTAGCTGCCATGTGAGTGCTGAGAATCGAACCTGGGTCCTCTATAAGAGCAGCCAGTGCTCTTAACTGCTGACATCTCTCCAGCCCCATGATTTTCTCGTTTTCTAAGGACCTTCTTGTCCCAGCTTTAACTGTAACTGGCTAGAGATTATCAATGGTCCAATTTCTCCATCCTTTAGCTTCTTTGTTAAACAGAGACACATACCTACTTCCCTGCAGTAGTATGAATCAAGGGAACTCATACTAACATCTGATCATCTTCAATCTATCCAGGATTTTTACATTCAGGTATCGCACTAGGCATATTGCCTTCATGCTTATTTTCATCCTCCCTTTCATCCCATGATGTCGATTCTATTATTCTTTTAATCTTACAGATGAGGAAACTAAAGCACAGAGAACTAAAGATCTTTCTTGAATTCTCCCTGCTGTTGTGTGGTAGCATTGAATCTGACCCTCTTACCTGACTCCAGCACTGAATAAAGTGAAGGACTCACTTCTGAATGATATCTTATGGAGAGGAACTTAAATGTGTGGTCTGGGAGTGCAATGGGATCTAGCCAACATGGTGTCTTTCTGTCATTTGCCCTGGGTTAAAGTCAAGTGTGACTACCTTCCTGGTTAGGGAGTAAGATTCAAAGAGATTTTGTGTTCAGTTTGGCTTAAAATCATAGGCCCAGAGATGCTTAAACAACCATCTGCTATAACATCTATCGTAGACATCAGACTTGAGGTCACTCTGCTGTTAGCTAGGAGAGGAATCCAACTTCCCTGTTTCCCTATCCATAAAACCTTCCAGTCAAATGTGAATCTTCTTGGTCATGATACATTCTTCCATTCCATAATCATAGGAATATCTCATCCCTGACATGGATCATCAAGAGAGATGCTTCTCTTTCATATTGTCATGATAAGATCTTCTTATATTGATTTTTTTTTTTTTTGGTCTTTTTGAGACAGGGTCTCTCTGAAGCATCAGCTGACCTGAAACTTGCTATGTAGACCAGACTGGCCTCGAACTCACAGAGCTCTGCCTGCCTCTGCCTCCCAAGTGCTGGGATTAAAGGCCTGAGCCACCATGCCCACCTGGTATTTATACTGATTCTTTAATCCAGCTCACACCATCTCCCTTCTGGGGCACAGCAAGTCAGGGGGGTGGAGGGTGGTCATAGATGATATTGGCAAAAGAGCTGATGTGGAGCCAGACAATCTGAGTCACTAGGAAATGATGACTGAGGAGTCCCAATACTTCTGAGGAAGAAGCCTCGGAAGTGTGAAACCTGGGAGACGATCCCCTTCATCATCAGCTCCCATCCTCTTCTGCTTCACTAGGCACACATGGGAGCAGGCATGTGCTCCTGCCCCTCTCTCGCTTGCTCCCTGCATCTCTTTCAGGGTCCCGGTTTCTTTTCCCATGCTTTCCCTTCCTCTTGCTTACCAATCCTTTTAAGACATTTTCTCTCTCCAAACCTTTCCAAGTTGCTGAAAGAAAGAGCCAAAGAGGGGACAGTCCAGGCCCAGGAATGGTGCCACCTCACTGGAAGGCTCAGCCATGACAATAACAAAAATTATTTACCTAAGAGTTATTAGCACATCAACTGTTCTCCCCTTTACTGTTTAGTCATGTCATTCAGCACTAATGGACTTTTCCAATGGCAAACAGAAGGAGGAGAAAGAAAACAAATGGTGTATTCATACTAGACAGAGGTGGTGATCCCTGCCAAAGCTGTGAAAACAGGTGATCTCCCAAGTTTAACCTGAAGACACGTCTCACCTGAATGGACATTTGCAGGATTCTGGGCTCTTGTTGAACTCTACTGAAGTTTCTTGTTCAGGGAAAGCAGGAAGACTGAAGGACATGGTTTCATGGTAGAAGGGAAAAAAAAGCACTTCATTTTTTCAACAACTTGCAACTAGGTATTGATGATGGCCAATGGCTAGGCACAGCACTGGGTATGCACCAGGCACACTGAAGACAAGGTCAAGTGACTTCTCCAAGCTTATACAGTAGGTCACTCTGACAGCCCAGTGCTACTCCATCACTTTACCTTTGTTAATGAGCATTGTTTAGGAAAAAGAACAACCTTCTATCACCAGGACTGGAAAACAGGCTCACAGTGTAAAACACAAGGGCCTTTGGGTTGGGAGAAGTTCCACTTCTCATATAATCACTAATAATCTGGGTGACCTTGGCCAGACAACTTAATTCGGTAAACTTCAGCTTCTTCATCAATGAGCAAAGAGTTTTAAGTTGGAGGGTATACTGTGTGTGGGAGGCAGCCAAATTGTGATTGATATCAGTCAACTGAGGGGAGACGGCACCAGTCCTGGCTTCTAGTCATGGCTCTGCTGCTAACATTAGGCAAGTCTCTGAAACTTTCTTGACATAGTTTCTTCATTTGCAAAACGATGGGTGGTTGGGTTGGACCAGATAACCTCTGAGGTTGTTTCAAATAGAAAGTGCCAGAATTTGTGAAAGTAAGTTTGAGTTCAGTCCTATATTCATTTACAAGCTGTTATTCAGCTAAACAGATTAGAGATGGTGCCTTTCATTTGCCTGGCCTGAACTGGGGAGCGGAAGTGATATTGAGTCATATGTGGGGGTGGCAGTGCACTGTAGCGTTGGAGGAGAATGAAGGCAAATGCCGCCAACCCCGGATCCCTGGACATATAGCCATCTCTAGGGTAGGTAGCCCTTTTGGATTTGAGAATTTTGTCTATCTGGTAAAGCTGCCCCAGGGACCTGGCTCTCAGGCAACAGGGTTAGCTGATATTCATTATTATGAAGCCTGCTATGGGTAGTGTCCTGTACTTTATCAGAATGGTTTTATTTAGTCCGTGGAGGCAGCTACTATCTTTCTCTCAGGATGAGGACTAAATTTTAGAATGATTAAAATTCTGTCAAATGGCAAAATGGAGACTTGAACCTCGATCCTAATCACTGTCCTTTCTTTCCACTGAATTCTTAAGTGCTAAAGGAAGCTCATCTAGGGCTTGAGGATCCAAATGAAGAGCCTCCTTTCTTTGAGACTGCTTTCCTAGAAACAGGAAATACAGCTTTGCCAAAAGCACAAATAATAATTTGAAATTCAAAACTCACGAACGATGCTTTCTTTTCTTGAGTCTGAGGAGTTCTGGAAGTAGCAGTGCTGGCAGTGGGTCCTCATCTCTGGTGACGTCAGTGGCCTAGACCAGATGGAACCACATTTGAAGTGTGCCCAACTACACGACGTTTTAGCTGTAGAGCCAGTGTTCTTATTTTAGGTGGTCTATGTTAATTGTAAGATGAAGAATACTAGTTAACACTAGGTGACAGGAACTTAGGGGAAATTCATTCTCTAGAGGAAATGCTGAGAACAAAACTTTTGGAAGAAGGAACTGAAAGCACGTGGTCCAATCTTTGAGTGTGACTTTTTCTCAATGTTAAAAGGGACTTGTTCTAAAGGAGGCCTGGATCACTGAGGCAGTAGCTAGTTGATCTTGGTCTATCATAGGAAGCATTAACCTGCAGCTGACAGTATATAAAGGGACCAAGAGGAGCATGTGGGGAAAGGGATTGTCCTGGGGAATGAATGGAGCCCATTTGATTCTTCTGTAGTGTGTTCAAGGCATGGGGTACTTTGCAATACTGGAACCAAGAGACAAAATCCCTAGTAAAAGAAATCTGAACTCATATTAATGAAGCTTTTTGTCAAAAATTTGACTTTAGATGTCTGTGGAACAAATCCCTCTCCTGCAACCTCCTGAGAGTCCAGCTTTCAGGAGCATCAGCTCTGATCTTATAGAAACTACAAGTCAGGGCAGCTGCAGGGCTTGGGTGACCCCAAAAGGATCCCGGTGGACTCCAAGCTGCCCTATGCAATGGTGCTTTCTAGTAGTCTTTTGGGAATAGTCGAGTTGGGGAATTAATCAATAGTCTCTTGATTCAGAGAGAAAGAAAAAATATTGAAGTAGGTTCATCTTTGGCTCCAGGACCAGATTGTCTACATTTGAATCTTGGATCAGCTGTAACACTAAAATCATATTTAATCTGTATAACTATGTGGTTATGAGTATTCTCATTTTGAGGATGAAAAAAAAAGTTCAAGAAAGTTGTCATCTTCCACCTTACCAAATTCATGCAATTAATTAGCATCAGAGACAGGATATAAACCAAGTTCTGTCTGAATTTTTATCCCTTCTGTTAGGAGGTGTTTGCCTGTAAGCACAAGGTTGTAGAGTGAACACTTTTCTCTGATTTTTCCTAAGCAAGACATAGGGACCTGAAGGGTTGGTCATTTCTCAAACAAAGAGAAGTAGGGAAACAATTCCTGGTATCCCTATTTTTTATCTCTCTCATATCCATTCTATGCCCTCCACCTCCGCCATCATAAATCACAAACGTACAGCTCTGGTCCTGCCATCTCTGAGCTGTGAGGTATTCAAAGCTTCCCATTATCTAAAGGTCAAATTCTTGAAATATAGTTCCCATTCTTACCTTTCATAAAAACCAAACAAAATTGTATGTTCCCATGAATTTAAACAATACTGAAAACTGCACTTCTAATTGTGCTACAATGTCTCTTATCAAACTAACTAGAAAAGTTACTGAGCATTAAGAGTTGCTCAGGCAAGCAAGGAGTGAGGGAGAAAAACCCTAAGAAAAAAAGGAATTATGCAGAAAGGTTAATTGAAATTTTAAACGACTTTTAATCCAAGGATACTTTTTCAGTTTGAATTTGTCTATTTTGTGAATAATTCCACTGGTATTTTGGTGGGGGATTGCATTGAATCCGTAGATCACTTTGCTTCTTATGAATATTTTAATTCTTTCAGTTCGTAAATATGGATGTCTTTCCACTTTTTGTGTCTTAATTTTTAAAAAATTTATTTATCTATTATTTTTATTTTATGTGTATGTGTATATTGCCTGCATGTAGTAAGTGCACCCATGTCCTGGAATGCCCAAGGACAGAAGCGGTTGTGGGATCCTCTGGAACTGGAATTACCTACTGTTGTTAGCTGCCATGTGGGTCCTGGGATTCGAACCAGTGTCTTCTGCAAGAACAGCCAGTGTTCTTAACCGCTGAGCCATCTCTCCAGCCCTTGTGCCTTACATTTTAAACCAGTATTTCGTAGTTTTCATTGTAGAGATCGTTTGCTTCATTCACTAAATTTCTCCCTTGATATATTTTTGGGGAGTTGCTGTGAATGAGATTGTTTCCTTGATTTTTTTTTTCACTAAGTTCATTATTGGCATATAAAATATTAATATGCATGATTATAAGTAGGTGTGGTATGGGTTTAGGCTATGAAGTTAGAACGGCAACATTTAGAAGGGAAAAGAGGTGTTGAGGGAGAGGGGCTGTAGGACACGTGACACGGGAGTGGAAAGGAGACTGAAGGGTCCGGGAGGAGGGGCGAGGAATGGCGGTAAAAGACTGGCAGAAGAACAAAAACCAGTTTTGTTTGCAAGTGACATAATGAAACCAAATACTTTATATGTTAATTAAAATAAATTAATTAAAAACCCGCTGTTACTGACTTGTGTGTGTCGATTGAGTACACTGCACTTCTCACTACCAGTTTTCACCACATTTTGGTGGAATCTTTATATTTCCTATATACAAACATCCACAAACCGGGATATTTTGCTTTTACTTGGCCTGTTTGGAGTCCCCATTACAACTTCTAATTCTGTGTTGAATAAGAGTGATAAAATAGGCATCTTTATTTTATACCAGATCTTTGAGAAAATGCTTTTGTATTGTGAGTTTGTTATGCAGACTTGATTGTGGTAAAGAATGTCCTATTTATAACTAATTCTCTGGAGGTTTTATTAGGAAAAGAGGATGAATCTTACTGAATTCTTTCATATGTACATTGGTAAAAGGTGAAAGATTTACAGGATATGAAGAGAAACCAGAGTATTTTCTGTCTCTCTTGGAATGATCTTAGGGTTTTGATTCTTTTCTCATGGTGATATGCACTTATATATTGAACTAGAGAATAAAGCTTACTCCACACTGTCAGGAAGAAGTAAGAACAAAAGGCCCATCAGCTCCCATCATTACTGGGGACCAGTGGTTTTAACTCTGATGAGTTCCACAGTCTTCATAGGTTTTGCCCCTGTGAAAGTTTGAGGAGCTACCTGAGGTCCATATGGTGATTTACTCCAGAAAACAATTCAAGTTAGTCAGCTCTCCAACCTCAGAGCCCAACTGCTGCTGGATGGTGTCATTAGGAGGATGGAGGCATGCTAGATGCTGTCTGCCCTAGGACCAGTAGCCACCGGATCTGTGCACTTAGCCTACATGCCTGGGATAAATTTCACTTGATCCTAGTGTGTAATCTTTTGATATATTGTTGGATTAGGTTTGCTTGTGTTTTCCTGAGAAATTTTGCAATTATGTGTCAGGTAAATTGATCTTCAGTTTTTGTTTCTGTTTTGGCAATAAGGTAAGAATGGGTTTTTCAGATTTCCTTTAAAATTTTTTTGAAATACTTTGCAAACAAAAACAATTCTAAAATTCATATGGAAACACAGAAGACTCCAAATAGTCAAACCAATACTGAGAAAAAGAAAAAGAGCAGAGCCAAAAAGATGAAACTACCTGATTTCAACATAGTCTAAGAACCTACAGTTAACAAAAGCAGCATTATGCTGCCATAAACACCAACAGTTGCACCAATGGATCAGAATATAGAACCGAGAAATAAATTCATGTATTACAGCCAACAGATTTTTGACAAAGATATCAAGAACACTCATTAGGGACTGGTGAGATGGCTCAGTGGTTAAGAGCACATATTGCTCTTACGGAGGACTGGAGTTCAGTTCACCCGTGTCAAGTGGCTCACAAACTTCTGTAATTCCAGTTCCAAAGGATTCCATACCTCGCTAACCTCCACAGGCACCTGTATTGATGCGTACATACCCCCCATACACAGACACACACATACACACACACACATGCACACACACAGACATACACAGACACAGACACACACATACATACACACACATACACACACCCCATACAATAAAAATAAAAATAAAACTTAAAAAAGAACATCCATTGGAGAAAGGAAATCTTTTTAGTAAATGGTGTTAATGAACTTGGATACACATATAGGCATATATACATTTGCAGAAAAATTAAACTAGACCCCTATCTCTCATCACATACAAAAATCAACTCAAACTGAATCAAAGTCATAAATGTAAGACTTGAACTATGAAACTACCATGTGAAAGCACTGGAGTAACAAATCAGGACATTGTTATAGGCAAAAGAAAAAAAATTGGGTAAGACCAACAGCATAGACAGTAAGTAAAAAGTAGACAAGTGGGGCTCTATTTGTGGACACCAGAAAGGGAACAATGGATAATGTGAGAGAACACTGGAAATTATTCATCTGTCAAGAAACTAATGATACCCAGAATATCTTAGCAACTCAAAAAACTCAGCGTCAAAAATTAATCCAGTTTAAAAAAATGGGTGCTTGATCTGAAGACATATATCTTAAAACATACAAATTGCCAAAGTGTACAAAATGTTTAACTTGTTACCTTTAGAATCTCATCCTGATAAAATTATCTTTTCATCTGTTTTCATTGATTTTTTTCCTCAAGCTTGTCCGTCCTATTTTAAAGTCCTTATCTGAATTTCTTATCAATCTTCTTTTATTCCTAATTTTTCTCCTGGTTTTGGTCATTTGGCTGTAGTAACTTTTGATTGGTAGATGAAAAATGTGTCAAGGCTCTGAATAATGTTAACTTAAAAAAATCCATTAAGCTGGGCGTGGTGGTACATGCCTTTAATTCCAGCTTTTGGGAGGCAGAGGCAGGCAGATCTCTGCAAGATAAAAAACAGCTGGGGCTACTGGGAGACCCTGTGTCAAAAACAACAACGACAGCAACAACAACAACAAACGGAACCATCTAAACATTTTGACTGGAAATTTAATTCATTTACATTCAAGATTATTATTGGTGGCTAAGAATGTCTTCCTCCCACTTGCTGATGGTTTCTGTTCCTTTGTGTGTTTGTTGTTCCTTTCCGTCTCTTTTTATCATTTGGTGGTTTCCTGTAGTAATAAGTTTTTATTCTTTTCTTTCAGTCATTTGTATGTCTGCTTTTCCTATAAGTTCTTTTCTTTTGTGTATTTTCATGAGGGTGGCTATTATTCTTTTCCATCAATGTCTGAAACCACTTCAAGTATTTATTGTAAGACCTGTCACTGGTGATAAATTCCTTCAGTTTTTCTTGTCTGGGAAAGCTTTTACTTCTCCTTTGTTTATCAAGGATAGCTTTGGTTGACAGTTTTTGTGTTCTTTCAAGATTTGAGTATATGACTTTAATCTTTTCTTGCTTGTGAGATGTCTGCAAGCAGATCTCCCACCAGCCTAGTGGTGATTCCTTTACCTGTGACTTGCGTTTCTCTTGCTGTTTTAAAATTTTGTCTTTGACTTTTGAAAATGTACTTGTCATATACCTTAGACAGCTCTGCTTCGAGTCTGGGTGAGTCCTGTGAGCTTTGTGGATCTGCATGCCCATGTCTCTTTAAGACTTGGAAGTTCCGTTTTGATTTTGTTGTGTAGGTTTTCAGTGACTTGCCGTTCCTTTTCTCCCATTGATATCATGCAAATATTTGTTCATTTCATCGCTGTTAAGATCGGAAGTAACTCTTTTTCTTTCTTTCCTCGTCTTTTTAAAAAATCTGATTGGGTTATCTCAAAAAATTTTTCTTCGAGTTCAGAAGTTCTTCTGTTAGAGTCTGTTGTCAAGGCTCTCAGTTCAGTATTTCAGTTTGCAGCTATTTAGCATCAATGTTTCCACTTTTTTTTTAAATGACTTTGCTGCCTATTCTGTAAAATTTCTCACTCAGATAATGAATTCTTTTCTCATTTTACCAAATTTTGTGTCTGATTTCTTTTGTACATCTGAGTTTCCTTAAGGTCATTATTTTAAATTCTTTTTCAGGCATTTTGCAAATTTCGTTTACGTTGGGGTTTGTCTATTGATTTTTTTTTTGTCCTCCTCCTCCTCCTTTATGTCCATTTTCATCTTCATCTTCTTCCAGAATCTCACCGTGTAGCTTGATCTGAGCTTGAATCTGTTCTGTGGCCCAAGCTGGATCCGACTTGCAATCCTCCTGCTTTAGCCTTTAGCCTTCCAGGTTCTTGGACTACAGGTGTGTGTCACCACCTGGACCCTTCAGACTTCTCTTGTCCCTACATTGAGTTATGGACTTTGGGCATAACACTGGATCCTTCTAATGATATTGAGTAAGTTTTTGTAGGGAAAACATATTTCTTTTAAATTATTTGTTTGGATAGGGGCTTTGCTGTGATTCTGAGTGGTCACAAAAGTATGTCTTTGTGAATTTTTTTTTTTTTTTTTAGCTATAGTAAATGTCAGGGGTATCTGCAAATGCTTCAGCATGGGAAAAAATTTTTTTTTTAAATATTTTTTTTGGTAGGGGGCTTGGTGTTGATTTTGAGGGGTCCCAAAATATTTTTTTTTTGATTTTTTTTTTTTTTTTTAGCTATAGTAAATGTCAGTGGTATCTGCAAATGCTTCAGCATGTGTGTGTGTGTGTGGGGGGGTTGTGGGGCTCTGAGGAAGGACAGATGCAGTGGCTACTGGTCCCTAGGGCATATAGAATCCAACAGTGCCTCTGTCGTCCTAATGACACCATACAGTAGCAGTTGGGCTCTGGGGTTGGAGAAGTGACTAACTTGAATTGTTTTCTTGAGTAAAGCGGTTGTATAGACCTCAGGTAGCTCCTCAAACTTTGACGGGGCAAAGTTCGTGAAGGCCGTGGAACTCAGCAGAGTTAAGACTACTGGTCCCCAGTAATGATGGGAGCTGATGGCCTATATTAGTCACTTTTCTGCTGCTGTGATAGAAACACCGACCCAAGAAATTTATAGAAGGAAGAGTTTATTTGCGCTTACGATTCCCAGGAATTACAGTCCGTCATAGCAGGGAGGCATGGTGGCTGGAGGTGGCTGGAGCAGGAGCAGCACAAGTGAAGCTCTCACATCATCACACAGGCACAGGAAGCAAGAGAGCATCTGGAGATCTGGCAAGGCTTAAGAACTCTCTAAGCCCACCCCCAGTGACGTGTTTCCTCCAGGATAGCCACACCTTCTGAAACTTCCCAAAACAGCGCCATCATCTGGGGACAAAATGTCCAAATACTTGGAGCCTATGGGGGACATTTTCATTCAAACCATCACATGGCCTTTTGCTCTTACTTTTCCCTAACAGTGTAGAATGAGTTTTATTCTTCTTTCTGGAATTCCAGCCAGAGTTTCCAGGCTGCTTGGCTCTCCTGGCACTTCTTTCCTGACGTGCAGAGCTCTCTCTCATTTGCCTTTAAATGTAGTCACTCATCTGTTGCCCTAGTTCTCTTCTGTGACAGAGCAAATACTGGACACGTTTATTTGCCATTCTTGGATCCTCTTCCTTCTTAGATGATAATAATAAATGATGATGATTTGTATGTACACATGTGTGTAAATGCACATGCACAGATCTGTGGAGGCCAGAGGTCAATGTCAGGTGTCATCCTCAATCATTCTCTATTTTTTTGTAACAGAGTTTCTTATTGAAAAGGAGTTTGCTGAGTTAATTAGATTGGTTGGCCAGTGAGCCCCAGGGATTCTCCTGTCTCTGCTTCCCAGTGTGTCTATGCTCACCTTTTTAGTTTTTTTTTTTTTTTTAATATTATGTGTATGGGTGCATTGCCTGCATGTGTGTAAGTGCACTCGTATCATGAGATGCCCCTAGAACTGGAGTTGTGATTGGTTGTTAGCTGCCATGTAGGTGCTGGGGATCGAACCTGGGTCCTCTGCAAGAGCAGTCAGTGCTCTTAACTGCTGTGCCATCTCTCCAGCCCCTATGTCAGCTTTTTACATGGGTTCTGGGAGTGGGGATCAAATTCAGGTCCTCATATTTATATAGCAAACACTTTACCAATTGGGCAATCGCTCCAGCCCTCCCTTGGATTATTTTTTAAACTTTCTTTTCTTTTTATTGTTTGAGAACATGCATATAATGTGTTTTGATCAAATCCACTCCTCATTCCCTCCACTTCATCACCTACCCTCCCCCCACACTCTTCCCTCCCAATTTCATGTGCTCTTTTTAAAAACCCACTGAGTCTACTTGATGCTGCCCATATGTGCTTGGGTGTAGGGCCATCTACTGGAGCCTGGGTAGCCTATCAGGGAACACATCCCTGAAGAAATCTGATTCTCCCTCTCCCAGAAGCCATCAATTGCAGATAGCTCTTTAGCTAGGGGTGGCATTTGTGACCTCTCCCTCATCCATGCTGAGATTTTGTCTGACTGGATCTTGCACAGGTCTTACGCCTGCAGTCACAGCTGCTGTGAGTTCATGTGTGCTACTGCCCTGTGTTATCACAGTAACAATGTTCTGCTATATATTCTACTTCTGGCTCTTATGGTTCTGTCCTGTCTTCCATGATTACCCCCGAGGGAGAAGGGTGTGTGAAATAGAAATTCCGTTTAGGGCTGAGCACTCCACAGTCTCTTTTTCCTCAAATTATTTCATATATATATATATATATATATATATATACATACATATGCACCCATGTTGTGCAGTGCTTGTAGAGGTCAGAAGAGAGCGTCAGATCCCCTGGAACTGAAGTTAAGGATGGTTGTTAGCCACCATGTAGGCTGAGAATTGAACCCAGATCCTTTGGCCTGCCTCTGCCTCCTGAATGCTGGGATTAAAGGCATGCGCCACCACGCCCGGCCAAATTATTTTTTTTAAATCAATGTTTCTGACAGAGACTAGAGATCAAAATTATGGATTATTATTTTTTTGAAAGTTGCTACCATATTCTCCCCTATTTCTTTGTTTTCTAACATTCTTTGTAAATGAGCTCCATCTCTCTCCCCAGTCTCTGATGACCCCTCCTCTGCTTCTATGAGTTTGACATTTTTAGGTTTCACAACTGAAGAAGATCATATGGTCTTAACCTTCTGTGCCTGACTCATTTCATTTAATATAAAGTCCTCTAGATTCATCTATGTTTCCACAAATAATTTTCTGAGTCGCAGTGGTGTTCCTCTGTGTATATATACCATATTTTATTTCTCCATTCATGTGTGGACATAGGTTGATTCCGTATCTTGACTCTCATGAATCAAGAGAGTCATGGGTCTGGGAGGATGGATAGTTCTTTGACATTATGATTCCATGTTCTTTGGCTATGTTCCCACTAGCTGAACTGCTGGATCAGATGCAGTTCTATTTTTAGTTTTCTAAGCAACCTCTATACTGTTTTCTGCAACACTTTTACTAACTTATATTCCCATCAACAAAGCTTCCTCACTCTTCCCAATCTTGCCCGTACTTGTTATCATTAATCCCTTTGATAATAGCCATTCAAAGAATTGTGGAGTGGAGTCTCTTTGTTTAGTTCACATTTTCCTGATGATCACTGAGACTGAGCAGCTTGCCATGTATGTGTTGGCTGTTTGTGTGACTTTTCTTGAAAAAATGTTGATCAAGTCTTTTGCTCCCTTAACAATGGTATTATTTACATTCCTATTGAGTTGTTGAGTTCCTTGTATATTTTGAATGGTAATCCTGTAGAGTTTTCAAATATTTCATTTCATTCCCTATGTTGTCTTTTATTTCAATGATTGTTTCTTTTGCTGTGGAAGACTTGCAGTGTGATACAGTTCCGTTTGTGTTTTTCCCCCTGTGCTTTGAGGTCCTATCAGAAAAGAATCATTGCCTAGATTAGTGTCATGGAGATTCCCCATATTTTTCCCAGTAGCTTTATAGTTCAGGTCTTACATTTAAATCTCCAATCTCTTTCAGGCTTTTTGTTCATAGTATGAAATGAAAGTATCATATATAATATTCTTCTGTGTGTGAATATTCAGTTTTCCCAGTATCATTTATTGAACAGACTCTTCTTCCCCATCATGTGTTACTGGCATCTTTGTCAAACATCAACTGACTTGAATGTCTAAGTCCACCTTTGTCTTATGCTGCTCTTCTTGTCTTTGTATCTATTTTTAATGTTACTGCAACGCTATTTTGATTACTGTATTTTGCAATTGGATAGTTTGATGCACCTGGATTTGTTCATTTTGTTCACGGTTATCTGTTTGGAGTCCTTTGTGGTGCCATATGAGTTTTACAATAACATTGACTATTTCCATGAAAAATGTTGGAAATTTGACAGGCACGCCATTGAATCTGTAAATTGCTTTGCATAGTATGTAGAATTTACAATGTTAATTCTTCTAGACCATAAACTGAATATTTTCCTATTTTTTGCATCTTCAATTTTTTCATCATATCTGGGAGTTGGGTAAGACTTGGGACCACATTTTTCCCAGGAACTTTGAGACTGTGACAATAATTTGGATTTTCTAAAACTTTCTGGAACAGATAATATTAAGCATTACCTGTTTGCAGGACATTTTTACTTTACCTGTGCTCTCTTAAACTTTAAATACACAATACATTGGTGAATTTTTATGTGCTAGTTAAGCTTGTTGAAAGTGGACTCTGGGAGTGAGGCGGCCCTCCCTTGTCTTAGACAAGCAAGCTTATGTCAAGTGTATTTCAAAACCCTCTGTCCTGGGTCAGGCTGACCCCTTGGCCCTGTGACAAGGAGAAAGAAGAGTAAAATAACCCAAGAGTAAAAGAAAAAATATGCCCTTGAGAGCAGTCAGAAGGTAAACCATTTTCAATAGACATTACTGTTATTTATACTGCAGTATGAAAATGCCTGTTGTGCGAATTCTTTTTTTCTTTTCTTTTCTTTTTTTCTTTTTTTTTTTTTTTTTTTTTTTTTTTTTGAGCTGGTCTGGAACTCAGTGTGAAGACCAGGCTGGCCTTGAACTCACAGAGATCCACCTGCCTCTGCCTCCCGAGTGCTGCTGCCTGGCTCTGTTGTGGGACTTCTTAATTGGGAACTCCAACTGGCTGCTTCAGTGTGACTTTAGCAGCTGATTCCTGCTGGACGTTGTTAAGAACCAATTTGATAATGTTATTTTTGTTTGCTTTCCCAATTGGGCTACTCCAGTAATCTCTGCTGAGTGTCGTCTATCTGCTCCTTGGTATTTGTTCTTTTACTTTTGCTTGCCAAATGCTTGATAAACTCAGTCACTGGAAACTGAAAGCACAGCTGTTAGAGATCATTCTCTGGACCATGCAAAGCAAACTTCAAGAGCATCTGAGTGATCATTTTCTTCTATAGAATTCTTCCTATGGAGAAGCTCTTATGTATAATTCTTCAAACTATAATCCTTGTGGCCCAGGCTCAATGTATTATTGAAAATAATTATTATTGGACTCTTTAGAGTCCAAAAAGTGATTAGAAAACAACGTGTGTGTGTGTTGCAAGCATGTGTGTGTGTGTGTTTTTTTTCTTTCACTTATGTGTGCACATGTAGAGGCCAGAGGAAGATATTAGCCTTAGTGCCTTAAGACAGGGTCTCCTCTGAACTAGAAGCTGACCATTTCTGCTAAGAGGGGGGCCAGAGAACTCCCAGCATCTGCCTGTCTCCACCTCCCACTGCTGGGGTTACAGGTATCAGCCATACCTACCTGACTTTTTATATAGGTACTTAGGATTTGAACTTAGATCCTATGTTTCCACAGCAAGTGCTCAATCTCCCCCAGTTCCTTCAAATAACTCAGATATTCAAGTTATGTTTCTGACATCTCACCTGCTAAGGGTACATGTTCATAACAACTTTTAAGACTTTTTTTTGTGTTCTATCCATTTCTCTCAGAATAGTGGCTAGTCTCTTTTAAACTCGTGTAACCTTCCTTTCTATCATAAATTTGTTCTAACCCTAGCCAGTCCTTTTAACTCTCATCATCTCACACTCTTTTTCTGATTCTGATCTCAACTGTCTGACTCTTCTGGCAATGGAAGAATTCTTCTCCAAATATTGGTCCTGGGAAACAGTTCAGTAACCCAAATCAAAGTAATCATTTGCAGGCAGAGGACTGGGAAAAACTTGAAACTGTTGAATATTAACAAAGCTATTTGCTCACATAAATCTTTCATGCAGAGTAAGCACTCTGAAAATATGTGTGTGTATATGTGCCTGCATGTGTTTGTATGACTTTTCTCCCAGACTGTGGCTGTTCATCCTTTGCTACTCTATTACTTTGAAAATAAGTTGCAGGGATATAGCTTTTGTTTTGTTTGGTTTTGTTTTAAATGAAGTCCTAGGTGTTTCAGAAAACCTGAGTTTCTTTTGTTCTTTATTTTTTCATCAACAAGATGTTGATGGCTAACAATAGCTTTGACTTTGGAACTAGAGAGTGTTGCATCCCAAGTCTGACTGTATCACCCATTATCATTATATATTTGGGCACACCTCTGCAGTCTGGTGATCCTCATCACTACAAATGGCAGCAACACTTATTCTGCACTGTTTTTTTGAAGGTTTAATTAGATAGTCTCATCAATAAATATCTATGGACGGCCTCTGCTACCACAGTCCTACTCTTCTAGGCACTATTCTCAAAATTCACTGCTCTCAAGTAGCCTAGAGCCCAGGGGTCGTCTATATACACATGGCCTGATACAAAGTGAGCATCCAGTAATGAAATAACAAACATAATTTACTAGGCTTTATATAGTTATTTGCTTTTCTGGTTTTGTTGGCTGAAAGAAAATAGAATGTTTTCTTCTCTCTCTCTCTCTCTCTCTCTCTCTCTCTCTCTGTGTGTGTGTGTTTGGGTGTGTGTGTGTTTGTGTTCATGGAGGCCAGAGGACAGTCTCAGATGTAGTTCCTCAGGTATAATGCACCTCCTCCCCCAGACATGGTCTCTTACTAGCCTGGAACTCACCAAGCAGTCTAGGCTGGCTGTCTTAGAATTAGGAAATATCTAAGTTGGAAGGGCTGTTGTCTGGCTCACTGTTTCAGACAAGACTATCACTGTGATCTCCTGCCTCTAAGATCAGCCCTCAGTGACTGTTTCCTGGTGGTCATTCCTCACTCAGTCTCCTTCTGTAATGTGCCAGGTTTAGTCTCTGAGACTTCAGGCTGTAGAAGACACAGCAGCTTCTGTCTTGAGCATTCTCTTTCTACCTCTCAGATTACTTGCTCTGAGGGAGACTTGTTGTTATGCCACATGTAGTATAATGGTAAGATCCTCCCACATAGGGAGGAGCTGAGGTCATCCAACAAAGGCCAAGTCAGGGAACTTGGAAGTGAATACCACAGCCTCAATCAGTCTATTAGATAATTACATCCTTGGCTTACAGTGATAACAACTTTATGGGAGGCCCTATGCAAGACCCACCCATTTAAATAGCTCTCACACTATTGATCCTCAGGAACTATTAGAAAATAAATGCTTATTTCTTTGAGCGGTTACCGTTTGAACATTCTTGATCATGGTGCCTCCCAGGTCTGTTCTCCTTATTCCCTGCCTTGAGCCAGGTGGGTCAAGAGGGTTAGCCTCTGGGTTCTTGGATTTGGGTTGGTCCTTCAGTACCAGCCATGACTGAGCCTTTCTTCCTTAACAGATAATAATCCTGGCTGTATTGCACATCCAGAAGTCATGCGAACATTTGCTTCTCCTCTGGGCCTATTTTCTCTACACATTTCAACATATCATTCAGCTTCCACCTGAGCCCCTGAGGAAAGTGTCACTTTAAAACAGTTTCATTGCCATCTTTACATTTCTTCCTGGAGATTAGGTTCAAGGGTGTGGGGTACTCATGGTACAGAAGGTGCTATCTTCTGGTTGACTTGTTAGGGCATGACCGAGAATATCAAGGCAGAGGTTGATAATGAATTCCAGGGTCAAAACAGATCCTGGAGCCAGAGAGAATCAGAATTTAAGACCTTAGGCAGGTTCTGACTCCTCTGAGAAGCCTCTAGAATTCATCTTGCTGTGATTAAAGCCAATTCAGGACTGTCCAGTGTCTAAGATGCCACATGGGTACATTTGCCATGCTGTGCCAGTTTGGGATTGTGTGTGTCTGCATTTATGTGGTCTTGTGTGTTAGACATCAGGTAGGTACTAGGTCACATTTCTTTTTATTTTTTAGTGTGCGTGTGTGTGTGTGTGTGTGTGTGTGTGTGTGTGTGTGTGTGTGTGTTGTGTTATGTTCCTGCTCGTGTGGGTGAATGCAGGTGGGCACCTGTCACAACATGCATGTGTGAGTCAGAAGACAACCTTGACATCGGGCCTCACCTTCTACCTTGTTTGAAGCAGGGTCTCTTAATTTTTACTGCTGTCTAAAGCAGGCTTAGCTATCTCAAATGCTCCAGGGGATTTTCTTGTCCCTGCTTCCCATCTTGACATAGGAATGTTAGGATTCACCAACCTGCACTGCTGCGTCTGACTTTATGTGGATCTGGGGATCTAAATATTTGTGCATCAAGTGCTTTACCTAGGAACCATCTCCCCACTCCTAGGTCACATTTCTTTTCTTTTTGGGGGGAAGTGGAGTCGAAACAGTGTATCCCTGTTGCCCCCGCTGGCCTGAAACTCTCTATGTAGACCAGGATGTCCTCCATCTCATAAAGATCCACCTGCCTCTGCCTCCTGAGTGCTGGGACCAAAGGCGTGTGCCAACATGGTCTGCTAAGGTCACATTTCTTGCTCCAGCTCAGTACCACACACTTCTGGGCATACAAAAAGTAGTGGAAGATGGCACAGTTGTGTGTTTTCCAGTTTCTTAAATGCTTAAGCCTTACTTTTCTTATTAATTTTAGTAGTAAAGAAATCTTTTCTTCACTCTGCAAAACCAAACAAATCCAAAATAACCTGCATTATCTGATAACTGCCTTTTAAAAGCTTCCATGTGTTATATACTATGTGAAGCTAGTCTGATATACTGCGTTTGTTTCCTTCTTGACTTCACATCACAGTCCAGTTTTCAGAAAGATTACCTTTCTTCTTCAAATCTCATACTTCATAATGGGCAGAGGTAAGATTTGAAGGTACGATGTGCAGACTTCAAAGGCCTTTCACTTTGCACCTGCACAGGTGGATGCTTCATCCACCTGTGTGCTGCTGACATGGTCCTTCACATTCTAGCTGTGTGGCCACTCTCTTAGCAAAGAGCTGATGTGAGTGCCAGAGCTCCTCAGAGGAGACAAGGCTCTGGGCTGCCCATTCATTCTCAGCAGGGTGGTTCCACTTTACTTGGCTTTCCATCTGGGCTCTTCTATAACATTTCCTTTAAACAAAACATTTCAAAGCAAAACCAAACCAAATCAAGCTAGAAAAATCAGTGCACCAACCTTGATGACCAGGCAACCTCTAAGGCCCTGACTTGGAAGTGCCAGCCCAGTTCTTTCCTTCCAGAGCCATCTGCATACAGGCTGGGGCTCTTGGTAAAAAGAGGAAGGTGGAGTGATGGCTCTGCGGTTAAGAGCACTGACTGCTCTTGCAGAGGACCCAGGTTCAATTCCCAGCACCACATGGCAGCTACGAAATGTCCTTAACTCCAGTTCCAGGGGAATCCGAAGCTCTCTTCTGACATTTGTGGCATTGCATGACATGAATGTACTCACATACGTGCAGGCAGTACACTCATACACATAAAATAAAAATAATGACTAAAATATAAAAGAAAGAAGGTCAATGCAAGACCTGATACAAGATAGCACCTATTCTCCTCCAGCTAACCTCAGCTTCAGGATTTGGCAAAGAGAGGAGAGCCTAGGCAACATTAGGCTGAGAAGATTTAGCATATCACAACTTTATTGCCAGACCTGGGACCCAGTAGGTCTTAATGACTGGGTACCAGCTTTGAACACAGATGTATCTAGATTGTAGCTAAAATCTGATTGATTTCTAGCTTTTCTAGACCTCAGGGAAGTTCCTCCATCTCCATCAGGGATCCTCGGTGGTAAAGTGGAAATCATAGTATTGATCATTTCACAAAGCTGTTACAGAGATCAATAGAGAAGCCACAGGGAAAGCGTTGGCAACTGATGTGTTTTGAGTATTCACTGTATGTGCAGGTGCTCTGTTGAGAGTCCACATTCACTGCCCTAGTTCATCTGCATAGCAAACCTGTGAAGAGGATGAATTTGACCAATGACTAGTTACCTAAGAAGCAGCCAGCAAGTGGGAGTTGTCATTATTATTACTGGGCTGGGCCCTCCCACCTGCTGCCTTCACCAGCTTTTTTGGCTGAGGAGGAGGATGGCACCTGCCCAGCACCAAGGGCTTCTCCATGAGCTCTTCCTGTTGAGATTTTTTTCTCTCTCTTGGTATGAGTAACTACTACTCTTTCTTGAGCTCCAGTCCTGATCAGCTTCCCCTGATCCCAGCTGACATTGGTGGGCAAGAAGGGAGAAGGAATTTTTTAGAAAATGCATTAAATTTGTGTGTATACATGTTTGTGTGTGTGCATGTGCGTGCGTGTGTGTGTGTGTGTGTGTGTGTGTGTGTGTGTGTGTGTGCGCACATTCGGAGTCCTGAAGGTCAATGTCCGATCTCTTCCTTAATTGCTCTCCAGCTTACTTTTTAAAACAGGATCTCGCTAACCCTGGAGCTCACAGATTTGGCTAGACTGGCTGGCCAGGGATCTTCCTGTCCCTGCCTCCTGAGCACTGGGATTGGGATTACAGGTGTGTGTCTCCCTACTGGCATTTTTAAATATGAATTCTGGGGATCTAAATCTGGGTCTTATGTTTTGTAACAGTGCTTTACTGAGTGAGCCCCCAGCCTCAAAAAAACAAAACAAAACAAAAAAACAAACAAACAAAAAACCCCATCAGATTTCAAAACCAAGAAACTAGATTCTAATTCTAGTTCCTCCACTTTAGATAGAGCAGGTTGTCTGCCATTTGCCATTGGTGTGGGAGAGTGCAGGATCATAGTGCTTTGTTAAGCCTAAATCTCCCTATCTTGAAAAAGTGAAAAGAGAATGGATAAGAAATGAAACACTTATTGAGCACTGGCTACTTGCCAAGGGAACCGTATGCATTGTCTCAACTGTTTAATACCTTGGATTATTGTCACCATTTTACAGATGCTAAAAACTATGGCTCAGGGATGTTGAGACTCATCTGCTATTGACCTGAGTCCTATGCTCTTATGATCACATTACTGACATTTCCAAAGGCTACCCTCCAGCAGCCTCTCAGCTCTCCCTCTGGCCATATGTGAACACAAATTCTCCTACTTTCTTGGCCATTTCATTGGTAAATATCTGTAAACTACTTCTGTACTGGGGGACACTTGGCTGTTGCCATCCATTGCACTCGTAAGGCTACACTGCCACCACCTGCAGACCACCAGGCATGGTACTTTTTGAAGGTAATGAGAGATTTTGTTTAGTTCCTAATGTGGCTTCCTCTCTGAATCTTCAGGCTTAAACAAAAATGTAGCTTTGATCCCTGTAAACAAACACTGTGTCACAGCCATGTGAGTCACCCACCACTCATTTCCAGTGGCTTTCTACAGCCTGGGCACGGCACAGTACTGACCACTTATTTTGTCTCCCTGGAATCTGGTTATGAGAACACGCCTGGGAAAAGTAGTTCATGTGTTGGCCACCTGTGTTGTGCCATCCTGTCAGTACAGATTAAGGAAACGAGGGACATCTGCTAATAAGAAAGGCGTCTCTTTCTGTCTGGAGATATTAATCACTGGACAATCAATTGATTTACAGTCTGCAGAGAGCCAGGTTCCCGGAATACCAATAAATAAATAAATAAAATAAAGGAAAGGAGGATGAGTCAGGGTCTTTGAAGATGAGACCAAAGTTGGAACACGTTTGAGTGATATAAGTAGGAGACTATTCAACATTACAAATTGGTAGAAAAATTCAAGATAATGTTACAGATTGAAGATATGAAACTGTGCTGTTAATCTTATAATCTCTTGGTAAAGAAAATCAAGTAGCTTGGATAGAAGATTCTCTTTCAGATTTCTACTCCCATGTATTGGCCACCTACAAGTCTACCTTGAGATCTTAGCATATAAATATCTTGGTGAGGAATGTGTGAGTTTGGGAATAGGCTTCTCCTAGGGTGCTGTCTCTGCTGACCAGAAGAGAAACAGTGGGTTACTATACTGAAATCTCTGATAGGAGTCAATGCAAAGGAAAGAACTTCTTTCCTTGTCTGGAACAAGAAGTGGTAGAGTAGGTGTTATGTAGACACATCTGTTTACCTTTGGTAAATGTATTTATTTAAAAAATGGGGGTACTCTTTCATCAAGGAGTCAAAGGGGAGTCATTTACCCCTCCCTCCCAGTCGACCTTAGCTGCATGTGGGGGGAGGGGCAAAAGATATATAAGCCGAGAACACCAAGAGGCACCTCTCTCACAATTTTGTGTGGCTGTCGGGTGGTCACTGGATCTGTATTTGAGTGTGGACTTTACAGCATAGCCGTAAATGTGGGGCATCCACTCTTCTGTAAATAAACCCCTACCCTATGTTAAAAAACTAATAATTATACATAGAATATTTTTTAAAATGGTGTTAATTTGGTGTGAAAGAAACACCTAGAATCAAATCACAAAACAACCAAAACACTTTTCCTATTAAAATTAATATTTTAGATAATTTAGAAAGTCAGAAAAAATGAGTATTTGAAATTAAAAAAAACCCCTAGTTTCATTTCTTCCAGGTACATATTTTATGTGTTAACAAATGTGTCAAAGTTTCGGTATATAGTCACCCTTTGGCATTCAGGGAGGACTGGTTTCAGGAACTCCCTTAGATACAAAACTCTGTGCACACTCAAATTCTTGTGTGAAATTATATCACATTTATATGTAGCCTACGCACATCTTCCTGTGTACTTAAGCTCATCTTTAGATTACTTATAGTACCTAATACAGTGCAAATACTATGTACATAGTTGTTATACTATTAATGTCCAGGGAAGACTAAAAAGTAAAAATGTCTGCACATGCTCAGTAAGGCACTTTTTTCTAAACAGTTTTGATCTGTGGTTTGTTGAATCGACAGATGTGGAAACCTTGGATGCAGTGGGTCAACTGTATTTCTAACATTCTTGTTTTGCATATTATTTTTTAAAACATAACTTGGCCGGGCGTGGTGGTGCATGCCTTTAATCCCAGCACCTGGGAGGCAGAGGCAGGTGGATCTCTGTGAGTTCAAGGCCAGCCTGGTCTACATAGTGAATTCCAGGACAGCTGGGGCTACAGGGAGACCCTGTTTCAAAAAGACCAAAAAAACCCCCCAAAACCTAAGATTAAATTATAGTATAATTTTTAATCTAGTTTTTTTTTGCTATCACTAGCAAAAAAAGTGATTACACTTTGCACATTATTGCAAATTTTTATTAATGCTAAAATAGCTAACATATTCAAGTGATGTTGATTGGTACATATGTACACTTTACGTTTGCTATCTCATTTAATCCCCATGTAAGTTAGCAGATTCTGCTACCATTCTTGTTTAACACAAAGACTGACACTGAGGCATAGTGAGATCAGTTCACTTATTTACAATACTCAATTAAAAGCATGAGTGGAGGTATCAACTTGGGTTTGCCATGCTGCTGAACATGGACTACTCTATTGTTAAAGGATGACACTGAGTCACTGTTTCACTGACTGCTTTTTTCTTACTGAATGATACATAAAATATGATGTATCTTACCATCAGTGACACTTTTGTATATATGAAGTTAGTGATATTATGCCCAAACTACTCATTCTATCTCTATACCACTATAAATATATATACCCTCATTCAGTCTTTACAAAAATATATTTTAGGGACTGGGAAAATGGTTCAGTAGGTAAAGTGATTGAGTTCAATATCTAGCATCCATGTTTTTTTGAAATCAGGCATAGTGGCATGCATCTGTAGTTCCAGGGCTAGGAAGGCAGAGGCAGTAGACTAGTAGCCTCCCTGGGGCTTTCTGGCCAGGCGGTTTCACCACATCAATGAACTCTAGGTTCATTGAGAGACCTTGTTAAATAATAAGCTGGGGAATCATTGAGGAAGACAACCAACGTTAGCCTCTTGCTTCCTCATGGTTGCATGTGCATACATACACATGAATACATACACAGAAATGTATTTTCTATTTTACTCCACATGTGACCTGCTATTGTCAACAACAAGCATTCTGGATTCTCAGAGGACTAGTAGAAGTATGGAATCTGTTTAATTAAGTGTTTTGTAGTGCAGAAGAGAGGAAACACTGGGGTTACCAACCCAACAGTTCACCAGGGGGAAACTGAGCTCTGTGCACCGTCCTCCTCCTTGATGCTCTCGGTCGTCTTCTCTTTTAACATTATTTTCATGACTTCAAAATCCAGTGGGAAGAATGGCTACTTGATGGTTTCCCTATTTATGGATATTTCTGTTATTTAATCATTTTGCCATATAATTAAGAGTGGAACAGATATTAGAAGAAGACAGGAGAAACTCAAGAGGGAAAAAAAGAGTACAGAAAAGTTGTTCATTTTCTGTTGATACTATGTCCTTATGCAGGCTCATCAAGGAAGTCTAGAAACAGGCAAGTGTGCATAGCAAGTGTTTTATTGATAGGAGATGCAATAGACGACAGGTTCACTGTGCCATCCTCCATTATCAAAGGCCAATGAACACTGCAGTGACTGCAATACTCTTTTAAAAATATTTTATTTATTATTTTTATTTTATGTATATGAGTGTTTTGCCTGCATATGTGTAAGTGCATCTGTGTTGTGCAAAACCCAAAGAGGCCAGAAGAGGGCATCAGATCTCCTAGAACTGGAGTTATGGATGGTTGTTAAATGGCATGTGGGTGCTAGGAATTAAACCCAGTTCCTCTATAAGAACATCAAGTATTCTTTTTTAAAAAAATTATTTATTTAATAATCACATGATTAGAAGAAGGATTTCTATACAGCATTAGCATATTCAATACAATTTCTAGAGCAAAGATACACCCCTTTCAAAATTGGCTGTAAATTTTTAGGTTCACAGTTGAATTAATAGTTATACAATATTGAACTCAGTATAAACCCTATAAGACATAAAATTGAATGAGGTTTTAACTTTTTAAAAAGATCTCCATTTCACTTTAAAATATACTAAGAACAGCAAGTGTTCTTCATGGATGAGCCATCTCTCCAGCCCCAACTGCAGCGCTCTTAAAGCCTACCCATCTGTTCCTCATTCATATGTGACGTGCTGCCTCAGAGAACTTGTGCCCAGATTTTCACTGAATGAGGTATTCTGTTACTAGACTCCCAGAGGAAGAAATGTGGGAGTTCCATCTTGAAAAAAGAGATGCTGGTCCCTCTACATTTTATTTTATTATAGCTTGTGCTGACTTTATAGAAGCATCTATATTCTGATTGTGTCCCCTTTGCTACAAATCATGTGAAGATCTCACTGCAGGTAAAATTCCTTCTAAGTAAAACACTGCACAATTAGAGGGCAAGAATCTCCTCACTGGCAGAGCTAATTCCACTCAGCAGTTTATTATTTTTCCTTTTCATACCTATTTCCATATTCACATCTATGCCTACGGGTGACTATTTCATTTTATTTTATGTGTTTATTTCTGTGGCTCACATTTAGGTCTTTTGAAGAAGTTATTTATGATGTATTTATTTACTTATTTTTGAGACAGGATCTTACTACATAGCCCAGGCTTGCCTGGGACTTGCAATCCTCCTACATCGGCCTCCTGAGGGCCAGATTACAGGCATGTGCCACCATGTCCAGCCTGCCAGGTCTTTTATTTAGTATATGTTATTTGAATATATTTCTACAAATGTACCTTATTTCAATTATATGCAAATTGTATTTAAATGAACATCTCAGTCTATTTTCTTTACTTTTCCACTAAGTGGGGCATTTGTAAGGCTCTCCTCATGTTTATTTTATCTGTCAGTCAGCTGCTCTAAGTCACTGTTCTCTACACCATAGAGACTGTAGTTTCTAATAATGAGTTGTATATTTGAAAATAGCTGAGAGCAGGTATAAAGTATTCTCACCAAGGATAAAGGATATGTGGTGATTCCTCCAACCTAGCTCTGCTGAGCCACTCCACAAGGTATGAAGACCTTAAAACATCATGTCATTCACCATGCATACATATATATGTGCATATATATATGTACATAATTTTGCCATTCAAAAGACTAAGTTTAAAATGAAGGGCTAGGAATGTGGCTTGTTGTTTGCTGCAGTGCTTCTCTAGCAGGTACCATGATTTGGCTGAGAATGAAAAGTAAATAATCTTTTCTCTGATTACTAATAGTTTTGATTGTCTTTCAAATGCTAAATAATGTATTTCCTTTTATTTTTCATGTGTATGTATGTGGGGATGCCTATATGTGCGGTGTGCATACGTGTGTGTGTGTGTGTGTGTGTGTGTGTGTGTGTGTCCATGCACACAGAGGCCGAAGACAACTCCAGGTGTCATTCCTCAGGATCTGTCCACATTATTTCTTAAGACAGGGTCTTTCACTGGCCTGTAATTCATCAACTAAGCTAGGTGGCAAGCCCAGGGATTTGCCTGTCTCCATTGGGATTACAAGCATTGCCATATCTGGCTTTTTTACATGTGTTCTGGGGATGGAACTCAGGTCTTGTTTTCTGCATGGCAAGCACTTTACTAACTAGGCTATCTCCCCAGTCCTGTGTATCCTTTTCTAGAAATGACTTTTTCATATGCTTTATTGTCCTATTGGGAATATTGTCTTTTACTGAATTTTCTTTCATATTTTAGATATTGGTTTTAGAGATTGCTGATATCTTCAAGATACTCTCTAACATTCATTTTAAAGGTTTGCCATTTACTACTACTACTACTACTACTACTACTACTACTACTACTAGTACTACCACCATCATTATTATTATTGTTCGTCTTTTTGAGACAGAGTATTTCTGTAACCCCAGTTGGCCTGGACTTGCTGTGGAGACCAGGCTGGCCTCGATTTCACAGAGATCCACCTGCCTCTGCCTCCCGAGGACTGAGAATAAAGGTGTGTGCCATCACACCTGGTTTTACTATTATTTTTTATAGTGTCCCCAATAATTAAAAATCATTAATTTTGTTATAGGCACATGGTAATTTTTTTTCTGAGACAAGATCTTATCTAACTATTAACACAGGTTGGCTTTGAACTTGTAATCTTCCTGCCTTAGCCTCTTGAATATTCTTGATTCGTTTTGTTATGTTCTCTCTCTCTCTCCCCCCCTTCTGTGTCTCTCATTTCTCTTCCTCTCTTTTCTTATTCTTTGTCACATAGTAAAATTCAAAGGTCACAGTGGTATTTTGTGTTTTCTTCTATGCACTCTAGTTTTACAGATCACGCTTAACTAGCTTTTCAATCCATCTAGATTCTACTCTTGATTATATAGTTAGATAGGGCTCTAATTTTCTTCATACTATAGTTTTCTAATTTCCTGGTGGCCTTTGTTGATCAAGCATTGTGGTCACTCTATATGTTATCTATTAGTCTATTTCTGTCTGACACTATCTTCTCTTCAGTTGGCTGGTTGGTTTGTTTCTGAACCAATACTGAAGTTTTCATTATTGATCTTCTAATATTTCCTAAAATTAATATTCTCTTGGTCATTCGTGAGTCAGTATGAATTTCTGATGATCAAGTTCCTCAAAATCATCCAGTTGAAATTTTAATTGGATCACATTCATTGTATACCTGAAATCCAAGAGAAGTTCTGGCTGTGGGTGACCTTGTGACCGCTGGTTTCAGGTCAGCCATGGTACCTGGGGTTGGAGATGCCAACACATCTGGTGAAGCCTGCACTTCAAGGCACTCCTCGGCTCCTGGAAATCCTCGCCATGGAGATGACTCACGGTTTCGTGAAAAGCTGCTGATCTCATGAGTTTCAGAAACCATTGCATGGCTGGGCAGGGACTCTCGGCAGGATGCCCTGTTGAAGGTGGCCCAGAAGCAACACCTCTCACTTCTCCTGAGGTGGTGACATAGTTAGAAACTGGTTCCCATCTAAACCCTGGAAACCACCATGGGCGAGGTCATGACCACACAAGCCAAGACCTTTCTGAGATTGTTATCATCATCCTCCCCAAACCACTTTTCCACCAAACCCTCTAAGTGATGGATGAACAAAAAATTAATTCCAATTGTGTTAACTTTCATTGTTTGTTGTTACTCAAGGAATACATGTTAACCACACCTCGGGAAAAACTTAATTACTTCATTTTTAGAAAGGAATGAATTGGTCTTTCTGAACAACAAAGAAAAAGGCAAAGAAATAAGTCCTGAAACAAAGAAACAAAACCAGAATAATGAGATGACCGATGCTAAAACCTTGACTTTACTCTCTTGATTTCTAAATCATTGTAAAATGTTTCAAACACAGGGGAATTCTGAAGAGTTTTTCTTTGTTTTTGAGAAACAAAAAGTCAAAATGACAGACCCAGCTGGGGACCACAGGGTCCCCTAGGCCCAGTCCTAGTCTCCTGTTTATCTTCTGAGAGATGACTAGCATTCTGAATTCCCTTGCTTATAATAATAATAATAATAATAATAATAATAATAATAATTATTATTATTATTATTATTATTATTATTTTGGTCTCTTTGAGACAGGGTTTCCCCATAGCCCCAGCTGGCCTGGAATTCATCATGTAGACCAGGCTGGCCTTGAACTCACAGAGATCCACCTGCCTCTGCCTCCTGAGTGCTGGGATTAAAGGAGTGTGCCATCACTACTTTTGCAATGTTTATATGCATGCCTATATTCAAAGCAGTAAAATTTTCTGCACTTAAGGACTCTGTATGTGTAACCTTATGTTGTCTGTATCATCATACAATTTGTATTTCACCAATACTGATGTATGCTGTTCTCATACTGTTATTTTAATAAATGCTATTTTAATAAAATGCTGAATAGTAGTCTATTATATAAAAAAGTATTATCACAATTTTTCCACTTTATTGATATTGAAATCATTACTAAATGATTTCAGTGCCTACAAAAAATATCCAATAAATACTGATCTCTTTCTATATGTGTGAGTGTATTATGTACATGTTAATGTGTGTGCACACGTGTGTGCAGGTACATACATGTTTACATGTGTTGAGGATATAAGTCGATGTCAGGGTCCTCCTTGATATATCTTCACTATATATTTTGAGACAAGGTTTCTCACTGAACCTGGAGCTTGCCCCTTGACCACTGGATAACCAGAAAGGACCAGGTACCATTTGTCTGTTTCCCAGTACTGGAACTACAGGTGGTGCTGCTGCCCTCACATGGGTGTTGGGGATCCAAACGTAAGTCCTCATGTTTGAACAACAGGCACTTTATCAACTTGGCCATCTCCCCACCACCCAATAAATAGTTTTTCCACATTTACTTGTATGTGCATGTGAGAGTGTCTTTAGAACATAATTTTGGAGCTTAGGCATCTTTAGAGTACTTGGGTAAGACCAAATTGTTTCCAAGTAGAGGAATCAATTTACCCTCCCACCAGCATGCATAAATATTACCATCAACCCAGGTCCTTGCCAACACCTGACATTATTCTAACTTTGAATTTTTATGAATCTAATGAATGTGAAATGGATTCTTATTGCTGTTATAATTTCCATTGTAAAAATAGTAATGAGATTCAGCAGTTTTCATTTACTTATCTTTTCAGCTTTTCTTTCCTTTGAATTTGCTATTTGTATTATCAGTCCATTTCTATTGTGTTAGTTTTTCCCTTGTTTATTTGTATAAACTTTAAAAAATGTAGTTTGATTATAATCCTTGTTTTGTTTTATAATTTGTAAGTGTCTACACTTAGCACCTGGCTTGTCTTTTATTTTGTTTAAGAAATCTTCTGTTCTATAGAAGTTAGAAAATGTAACATAGTTAAATGTATCATTCTTTTTCTTTATGCTTTATTGTCTTATGTTGTGTTTGAGAAATAAATATTTCTATGCTGAAGTTATAAATATGTTCTCTTCAATTGTACAACTTTGTCACTTTTGCTTTTAAAAGTTTTCATCTGGAACTTATCATTCTATAGGGTGATGCAAAGAATGATTGTGGGAACCCTACCTGCCCTATCTTTCCTCCCTATGTGATTCCTGGAAACCTTGAAGGAGCAGCTTCTCCTTGGCACAGCATTCTGCCCTGCCACAGGTACAAAAAAAGCAAAGGAACCAAATAGCTATGGATGGAAACTTCTGGAACTGAGCCAAAATAAGCATTTCCTCCTTTAAAGTTGTTTCTACCGTTTATTTTGTCACAGCAATAGACAGCTGACTAAGCTACATTAGAAGTGTAATTACTCCAAAGAAAAGGTAACTTCACAGGAGGCAGAAAATTTGTTGAATGGAATGATAATTTGCTACACATACTTATGTTGTTGCAGTGAAGTCCAAAGTTAGTCAACACATCATATGCTGACACATATTCCTTTCTGTCTTCCAATAGCATCACAGCCCTTGATTTCCTCCCAGAACTTGAAGGTAAGATCCTATTGCTGAAGACAGGACATACTTCAGACACAGGACTTAGAGCAATGGAGCTGGAACTAACCTGGAAACCTTCTTCCTGAACATTAGCTCTCATCATTATAGAGGTTATTATGTGAGCTACTGAGGGAGAAAATCAATCAATGATTTTCTCTAAAACCTAATAACCACAATGACTGACACAGCAAACTATCTCTATTGGAGCAATAGTGGCATTTTTACCTAGGGGGTAATCAAAAGCTATCTAACTGGAATTAAAGTTCTCTCAGTGGGAGTGAACTCATAGGTGGCACTGTAAATATAGCCAAATACATATGGCTGGAGAGGTCATAGATCCTAGAGAAAATCCTATCTCTGTCATATCGCTAGAAAATGAAATTCCTTACTGTATGCTAAATATGGATCCTTATATTTACAGACAATTATATCATACATCACTCATCAAGAAGCTTCTTTTTGTAACACATGGAAACTATTACAGAGTTCCACAACTGGTCACACACAGAGAATACTGGGAGATGCTCATCCCTAAGTGATACATCTATAGTAGAACCTCTATACCTAAGGCTCTTGAAACATAGTGGAACAGGGAGTAGAGAGAATACTAATGCTTCTCTCAACTCTCACCAGCAAAGCTTCCTCATATGACAAAATGTGATGCAAACAGAAGGCCACAACTGGCTAAGTTTTAGAGTACAAGAGACTGCAGAGTGTGTATCCCTGGATAGGACTCCTTTTTTAAAACACACCCACCCACAGCTCAGGGACCATTGCAGAGCAGGGGGAGGAAAGAATGTAAGAGCCAGGGTTGGTGCATGAACGTAAGGAAACAGAGACTTACAGACCATTGGGAACTTGTTTATATGACCTTGCAACAATGGTGACAGCATGTACAAGACCCATGCTGACTCAATCAGACAAAAATCCAGTATAGAAATAGGGAAATGAGCAGCAGGCCCCAACTCTAGCCAAAGAACTATTGGCAACTGATTACTGCTGGGCTGGAGAGATGGCTCAGCAAATAAGAACATTTACTGTTCTTCCAGAGGATTCAGTTTTGGTTCCTAGCACCTACATGGTGACTAACAGCTGTTCATAAATTCAGTTCCAGGGCATCCATCATCCTCTTCTGGTCTTCATGGGTACTGCATGCATGTGATATATATATATATGTGTGTGTGTGTGTGCAAAACACTCAAAATAAAAATAAATACATTTTTTATTTATTTTTAATTAAAAGAAGCATTTCATTACAGCAGCATTAACCTATTCAATAACATTTTTCTGAGCTAGGGTACATCTCTTTCAAAATTGGCTGTACATTTCTAGGTTTACAGATGAATTATTACGCTTACAAAATCTTATACTCATTATAAACTCTCTAAGAGATAAAATTAAATTAGGTTCCAATGTTTAAAAAAGATCTCCACTGCGTTGTCAAAACACACAGTTTCATACAGAAAAATTCATTCCAGGGCCCTTGACATTGAGACGTTTTCCCATGCATTTCTAATCTCTATATACATGACTATCACTGGTCACAGTCACCCACCTTCTGAGCTCCTCGGCATCTGAGCATGAATACAAACTCGTCAGGTAGACAGCCTTCCTCTCCCACTAGAGCCCC
>NW_008355275.1:736950-747103 GCF_000622305.1 Nannospalax galili
TGTCTTCAATTTTGTTCCATTGGTCTATGGGTCTATTTTTATGCCAGTACCATATTGTTTTTATGACTATAGCTCTGTAGTAGAGCTTTTTAAATAAAAAAGAGAAGAGTGGGCTTTCAGTTACTTCTTGAAAACCATCCAGAGGACAATGGGACTGGAGACTTATAGAGATCTCTTCTTTTGAATATAGATCTTATCCAGGTTTTGTGGTACTTGCCTATAATCCCAGTTACTTAGAAGACAGGCAAGAGGATCACAAATTGAAGGCCACTTAGGCAACTTAGAGAGATCCCGTTTCAAAATGAAGTTATTAGGAGAAAGTGCAGGTACTGTAGCTCATGTGGTAGAGCACTTAACAGGTGTGAGAACTTAGCTTCAAGATTCTTCAGTATTGCAAAAACAAAGCACAGTCCTTGCCTTCTTTTGCAGTTCCAGACCTTAGATTTCAATTCCCCGTGGATTTATTTGTTAAAATGCATCAATTGAGCCATCAGGGTTAAAATTCCTTTCTGTCTTCCAATAGCATCACAGGACTAGACTAGTGCCCCACAAGGTGATTCTCCAAAGGAACCTGGTAACTGATCACGGCATTCAGTTTGCAGATACTTAGTTTTTCCTTCAGGATTTAAAAAAAAAAAAAAAAAATTGAACCAGGGGGGGGGGAAGGGTGGGGGGTAGGGTGGGGCTGCAGAGATGTTTCAGCAGTTAAGACCACTGACTTCTTGCCAGAGACCTAGGTTCAAATCCCAGCACCCACATGGCAGTTAACAACTATCTGTGACTCCAGTTCCAGGAGATCCAATGCCCTCTTCTGTCCTCCATGGAACACTGCACAACACAGGTACACTTACATACATGCAGACAAAACACTCATATACATAAAATAAAAATATTAAATAAAAAATATAAAAATTTGAGCTGGAGCTAACATTTAAAGGCACACACATTTTGTATTTGAAAATCTGATTACAGCTACTCCTTGAACATAAGGCCACATTCCCACAGTGACTTCTCACTGGGTCAGGGTGGCGACTCTTCCAAGCAAACTCTTGGAACCCTGCTCTCCACAGTCTCCCCCAGCTTACTTCACTCGTATATGTTATCTGCTTCTTATCTGAGCTTGAGATCTCTGCTGCACAGACTAAGCATGAAATTTATTGAGAAAGATACAGAAGTAACCAATTGTTCTCTGACTGGGTTGGAGGATGACATCACAGGAAGGAATCCCTACCTAGGACTGTAAACCTGGTCACAAACCCATGGCCGGGGAGGTCATAGCCCTAAGAGGGAGCTGAATACTGCCATTTAGCTAAATTGACATAGTGTCAAAGTGCTTTCTAAATATTGTTTTATACTCACAGACAAATGCTACTCCAAGCCCAAATCTGAGAAGTTTCTCCTTTCAGTGAACAGTGGGAATGCAGATTCATTGCTGCGTAAGTTGTTGAGACTAAGTGATGGATGAGGGCTCAGCCCTACATAAGCCACTTGCACCACCCCTCTAAGGCTTAGAGAACATTGAGGAAGAGCAGCCAGAAAGAATCTAAGAGCTGGACCATAGGGAGAAGAGCTGCACAGTACCATCTTCTGAGCAAGGCACAGCCACCGCCATCATGAACTCGCAGCGGTGTGGATGGATCTGCACAAGAATGGGTTACCAATGGTCAGGCATGGATGGAGGAGGGACTCAGGGGGCCCTACTTTTTACTGTTGAACTATTTCCTAGAGTTGGACTCAAGGGGAGGCCAAGTCATGGCCTTCATTGCGTACCCACTGTGACCCCACCAGGCTCTAATAGACAGTTCCAATACAGTGGTCACACAAATGGCCCTGGTTAAACTAAATGAGTTACAAAAAAATCCAAAATATAAAGGAAAGGGACTAGTAGGAAAGAAGGGGTGGGGTGGGTAATAGGGACAGGAGCAAGGTAAGAAGCGGGGGAGCATAATCACAATGCTTACATGTGCATAAAATTGTCGAAAATCAAGCAATAAAAAGTTTCAGGGAATGGAGAAATGACTCAGTGGTTAAGAGTGTGCACTGCTCTTATAGAGGACCTGAATTTGGTTCTCAGTACTCACGGTGAGCAACTCACAACCATCTGTAACTCTAGCTCTGGGGGATCTGATGCTCTCTTCTGGTCTTCATGGGCACCAGCATGTGCGTGCGCGCGTGCACACACACACACACACAGAGAGACACACACACAAATAAAAATAAATTTATAAATAATATTTTCTATAAAACAATAGCAAAATAAAGCTATATCATAAGAATATCATCCTCCATAACTGATAAAGTAAAATAAGAGTTTTAAAATATTTTATTTTTTTATGTGTATGAGCGTATTGCCTACATGTATGTAGGTGCACCCATGTTGTGCAGTGCCCACGGAGTTCAGAAGAGGGCATCAAATCCCCTGGAACTGGAATCACAGATGGTTGTTAGCTGCCATGTGAGTGCTGGGATGGAACCTGAGTCCTCTGCAAGAGCAGCCAGTGCTCTTAATTGTTATGTTATATCTTTAGCTCTACCCCAAAGAGCTTTGAAAGAAGCTATGTCCCAAAGAACATAATTCCATGTCAGAAACTTCAAAAGACAGAAACAAGAAAGGGAGAAATTCCTGAGCTGGTTAAGCCTTATCCTAGTCTTATTACTAGCCTGAATAAGCAATGTTGGAGAAAGAATGGGACACATTCCTGAGGTTCCTTCCGATGATTACTCAGCATAGAGAAAAGCAAAGTGGGACAGAAGTGCGGCAGCTGAGGAAAGTTCTGTGAAACACTAAAGAGCGAAGAAACCCCTGGCTGCCTCTGTAGATCAGCATCTGTGAAGGCAGACCAGCTCCTGTTTGTCTACCATGTCCCAGGGTCTCACACTGAAGGGAGAAGGATTGTACTACTTAAAACACAGCTGATGATAATATGATAATGTTTGGTATAAAAGCACTCAGAGCAGAAAGGAATACATAAAGCTCGCCACCTTTTAGATTAAAATTTTCTTTGATAGCACATCCCAAGAACTCTAGGAAAATAACCATTATAACTAATATATGAATTTAACAAGTTCGTAAGATAAAAAGTTAATGTATAAAAATCGTGTATACTTTACATATTAAGAATCAATCATTGGAGTTTAATTTTTTATTTTATTATATATATAGCCCGGCAATTAACTTTCTTTTTAAAAAAGGTATTTTATATATATATATATGAGTGTATTTCCTGCATGTATATAAGTGCACCCATATCATGCAATGCCCATGGAGGTCAGAAGAGGGCACTGGATCCCCTGGAGCTGGAGGTATGAACGATTATTGGCTGCCATGTGGATGCTAGGAACTGAACCCAGGTCTCTGCAAAAGAGCAGCCAGTGCTCTTAACTGCTGAGCCATCTCTCCAGCCCTGGAGAGTATAATTTAAAAAATACTTTTGTTAAAAACAGCAGGAAAGAACATGAAATTTAGTGAAAGATGTGTATAAGACTTCTACACTAAAAACTGCACAACACCTACAAGCAAAAGAAGAATTAAATGTAAAACTTAATAAAGTACCATCGTCTCTAAATCGATCTAAACTATACATTCAATGCAATCCTAGCCATGATCTCAATAGACTTTACTTTTAGAAATTAACAAGGTATTTCTAAAATACATATGGAAATGCAAATGACGTAGATGATCCAGAGCAGTCACGTAAACGTCACACTGACAGGATATACGTAAAGTGAGAAAACTATGACTAAGCTACCGTAATTAACACTATGCTGTAGGGATTGTGTTAATTTCTTAGGGTTATGTACAGAGTGTTCTCTATATTAACAGACATCCAATTACTGTATTAGGTTACTAAGCTGTAACCAATGTACTTTTAAGGCTTGAACATTCTAGTGTATACAAGCTTTGCTTTGAAGGGAAAATTCTGTAAGCAAATACAGAAGTCTAGCTAGTGAGTTGACCAGAAGAAGAGACATAATCTAATGTTCCAAAAGGCTGACTTTGGCAGCTCTGTTGAGAAGAGATGGGTAGTGGTGGGAGTGAGAACACATTCGTTCCAAGGGCAGATTCATAATGATCCTAGTAGGGGATCATGGTGACTTGAACCACAAGAGGATAAAAGACAGGTGGTGATAAGGTGGTGCAATCAGATTCCAGGTATATCTTGAAGGTAAATGCCATGATTAGTTGCTGGATATAAGGGACAAGGAGGTGAGGGATACTAAGGATTTCAGCTGGAGAAAACGAAAGGATGGAGCTCTCAGTGTCTGAAACCTGGAAGATGTGAGGCAGGTTCAGATGCCTGATGTGAGGCAGTTCAGATGTGAGGCAGGTTCAGACATTCAAGTGGAGCTGTTAAGTAGGTGGTGGGATACATAAGCCTGGAATCATAGACATGTGAGCTCCTAACACATACTTCAGAGTTGTCAAAACAGAACTGATACCATCGAGAGCTCCAAAATCAGATGAGATTATTTGAGGAGTGACTATAAATGAAGATACCTGATAAGGAAGCCTTGACTGTTCAACCTTTGCAAGCATGTGGGGCTGATCTGGAAGAATCAGGGAAGAAAACTGGAAAGGGCTGACCAGAAAGATGAGAAGAAAACTAAGCAAAAGTGATGCTCACTTACGGGAGTGATCATCCACATCAAATACCACTAGAGAGGCAAGTGAGAATTGACCACAGGATTAGTGACATGGTGATCACTGCTTACTTTGATGTATAGCAGAGAGAGATCAGGAGGTTGGGAACAGTTGCTTCAGGTTTCACTGTAAAGAGAGCAGGGGTTAGCGATGTGGGTGAATATAAGTCCAGAAGAGAAGGGAGTTAAAAACTGATGGCAATGTCCAGTGCAGAGCAATGTGGCAATGTGGAAGAGAGTGGACTACTGAGTGCATTTCTGCAGCAGCGAGAGTGATACTCTCAGGTATAAATAAAGGACTTGCTCACCATTGGGAACAAGGAGAAAGGCAGAGTAGACAGGTTCAGGTGTGAGAGGCTAGAGACGACAAAGCCAAAGGTATCTTCCAAATACTTTGTTCTTGTGGAAAGGCAAAAGGATCATCAGGAAACAGCGAGTGAGAATGAGGTTCACATAAAGATGTGTAAGAGGCCTCTTGCTGGGCATGGTGATGAATATAGACCTAGCTACTTAGGAAGCTGAAGCAGGAGGACTAATGAGCCAAGGAGTTTGAGGTCAGCCTGGGCAATACAGAAAAACACAATCTCAAAAACAAAACAAAACAAAAAACAATCAGTCCCCAATACCCCAAACCCAATAAACTAAAGACAAGAAAAGCCTCTGCCCTGAGAGCTTACAATTTTGTGGGGGAACAGAGCTAGAGCTAGAGATGAGATTGAGATAGAGATAGAGACAGAGACAGAGAGAGAGAGAGAGAGAGAGAGAGAGAGAGAGAGAAAGAGAGACAGAGAGACAGAGAGACAGAGAGACAGAGAGGAGAAATACCACCAGTTAGTTCCACAGTGAGTCAGAAAATGGAGAATTAAGGTCAGGCATGGTGGTGCATGGCTTTAATTCCAGCACTCTGGAGGCAGAGGCAGGCACATCTCTGAATTCAAGGCCAGTCTAGTCTAGGTAGTGCGTTCTAGGCCAGCTGGGGCTACAGGAAGACCCAGTCTCAAAATGAGAAAAAAAAAAGGAAAAAAAAAAAAAAAAAGAAAATGGAGATTTAAACAACGCTCCTTGAGAATACAGCGGTGCAGGGGAGCGGATGAACTGTCACGTGACCAAGTCTTTACATAGGGTTAACATTCTCCAGGCAGTGAATTTTTTTAGGAGAAAAGAAATGTCACAAGTAATACTCTCTGCACCCTTGCCTTCCCATGCCAATAGGCTATTTAAAATAGCTTTGATTGACTTAATTTTTATTTATTTATTTTTATTTTATGTGTATGATTGTTTTCCCTGCAGGATTATATAAGTGCACCTGTGTCATACAATGTCTGTGGAGGCCAGAAGAGGGTGTTGGATCCCCTGGAACTGGAGTTATGGATGCTAGTTAGCTGCCATGTGGATGTTGGGAACTGAACCCAGGTCCTTTGCGAGGTCAGTGCTGGTAAGCACTGAGCGTCTTTCCAGCCCTTGATAGGCTATTTTAAACTATACCGTAGTGAACGTCCTGGTAGCAGAATCCTTACTTGCTTCCTTAACTATTTCCTCAAGATACATTTCCAAAAGCAGAATTGCTGGGTTGAAAGCTGACATTTTTCAGTTTTTTATATATTCAACAAGGCTGCTGATTTTTTCCTCTGATTTTTTAAATTGAGTTCTTGTGCATTTCAAATAATACATCTTAATCAAATTTAGACTCCCCACATCCCATACCCCACCCCCACCAGATTTCAGGAATTCTGTTAATATACATTGAGTCCTATCTGGCCAAGCATTTCTATCCAGGTGCTCCTCAGTGCAAGTTCATCCACTGGAGTCTAGTCAGCCTATCTTGAGTCACTTCCTTAAAGAAGATCTACTCGCCCTCACCTCACAGTAATCATTTCTTAATAGTTTCTTGGTGAGGGTTGGGGCCTGCTGCCCATTTCCCTCACTCCGTGCTGGGTTTTTGCCTGATTGAATCAGCATGGGTCTTGCATGCTGTCACCGTTGCTGCAAGTTCATATGAACAAGTTTCCAGTGGCCTGAAAGCCTCTGTTTGTTATGTTCATGCACCAACCCTGGCTCTTAAAATCTTTACTCCCTCTCTTCCAAAATGGTCCCTGAGCCATGGGTGGGTGTGGTTTAATGTAGGAGTCCTATTCAGGGACACAAGCCTACTGATTTTACAATTTAAAATTTCATGAATAGTTTTGATAAAGTTTTGCAAATCAGTTTGCCAATAAGGGGTAGGAAATTTTGTGTTAAGTCCTTTCTTTACTCAGCAGTAAAGAAAGATGAAATCATAAAATTTGCAGGTAAATGAATGGAACTAGAAACTGTTATACTAAGTGAAGTAACAGACTCAGAAACAAAACAAAACAAAACAAAACGACGTATGTTCTCTCTCATATGTGGATCCTAGCACCAAATCCTGGTAAGTGAGTATGTATCCAGACATTACTACAGGAACCAGGATAATGAAAAGGAACCAGGGAGGTAAAGGAAAAGAAAGAATCTGAAAGAGAAGAACAGTAGAAAATAGGTGTTAACAAGGGAGATATGGATAAAAATGGGTTTTAAAAATTTTTTCCAGTTAATTATTTATTTAATAACCATATACTTAGAAGAAGCATTTCATTACAACAGCATTGACATATTCAATAACAATTTTCTGAGCTAAGATGCATCTTTTTCAAAATTGGCTGTAAATTTTTAGGTTTACAGTTGAATTATTACAGTTATACAATATTGTACTCAGTATAAACCCTATAAAACATAAAATTGAATGAGGTTTTAACCTTTAAAAAAGATCTCCATTTCATTATTAAAATCCACAGTTTCATACAGAAAAATTCATTTTCAATGCAATTGACATTAAGATGTTTGCACATGCATTTCTCATCTCTATATATCTGATTATTACTAGTGACAGTTGGTTATTTTCTGAGTTTCTCGGCATCTGAGCATGGATATAAAGTCATCAGGTAGATTTCAATGGTAATGTTTTTCACATCTACTAATTATTAAGGAGAAAATTTTTATGCCTCCTCCTCAAATATAATTCTTTTTTTAAATTTGTTGATTTCTTTGTGTGTATATCACACAGAACATCCCAGTCTTATTCATCTATACACCCACTTCCCGGATGGCACCCTCCCATAGCCTACTCCCCGACTAGAGCCCTTATACTCTGTTTTAACCTTTAAAAAAGATCTCCATTTCATTTTAGCATATACTGTTCCTTGTAGAAAGACTCATTGTTTTTGCTGCTAACACTGAGATGCTGGCGCATGCATCTCTAATCTGTATGCATCTGATTATTACTAGTTATAATCAGTTGCACTTGGACGCTTGGTGCCTGTGTATGTCTATGAAGTCATCGGGTGGATTTCAATGGTAATGTTTATCACCTCTAATTAGCATGACATCAATTTCCATGTTTCCTCCTCAAATATAATACGTTTTTAAAGAATTTGTTGATTTTTTTTGTGTTTGTGTGTGTATCACACAGAACATCCCAAACCATCTTATTCAACTATACACCCACTTCCCAGTTGGCACCCTCCCATAGCCTCCCTCCCCCCACTAGAGCCCTTATATTCTGATATCCCTGCTACTGTCTGCTGGTTTGTCTGCCCCCCAGCCAATCCCCACTACTTGCCCTTCTGGTGAATCTAGTCAGCCTATCTAGAGGGCTTTTTTTTAGGAGGGTCAGCTGTTCCTCTTCTAGCAGCAATCCATTGTAAATACTCCTTTAGATAAGATTAGGGTCTGCTGTTCATTTTCCCATTTCTATGCTGGGTTACTATTTGGGAGTCCCTTTGTTTACCCTGGCCAACAACTCAAAAGAAGATATCTCCTATCTGGCACTGTTGCTTGTTATGTAGCCTTTAGCTATAAATATGGACTCTTAAGGAATTATATTGACCAAAAATGGGGTTATTTTAAGGGGAGGGGTCAGGGAAGGTTATACAAGGAACCAGGGGATAGAGGGAAAGAAGGAGCTCAAGAGAGGTGGGACCATAGGAGAAGGGTATTATTAAGGGAGAAATGGGAAAAATTTGGGCATCTTAAATGGGGAAACCATGGTGGAAGGGTTAGACAATGTGAGAGATAAATAATGCCTAGTTTGCCTAGCTAGTTTTAAAAATCAGAGGGAACCATATTACTCTTGCAACCTACTGACAAATTATACATACAACCAGATCAAAGAATGTAATATATGTCTAGGGAAGGTTTATCTGAGAGCATTTGGTCTTCCCCCAAGCTCTACCTACTTGGCACATGGTAATTAAAAATACCAGACTGGTGGAACTAGCCTTCTTTTATGTTTAACAGCCATACATGAGGCCTATACTAATTTGGACAGAGGAACATAAGGACGGTTTTTGCTCCTTTCCCTCCTAGGTTGAGTAAGTTCCAGTGGACTATGAGCATCTCTCAAAATGTCCTGTAACTGTGGTGAGTCACCTGTCCTCTTGATCAAGGAGGCCATGGAGACCCCACCAGATGGACCTGAACCAGTGTCCAGTCTACAAAGAGGAGGGTTAACACAGAGGAAACATTTCCTCCATGCTTCCAAGTGAAGCCAGCCATGGTCGAGTAGGACCTTTGACTTATCTTCATATAGGCAAAACTGGTAAAAGAAAGGAGCCAGGGGCTCCTCCCAAGCACATGCTACCCTTGAGGAACAGATCCTCAAACAACCTTAAGAGTAAAAATAAATTGTTTTATCTGGGCCAACTGTAGGGTCTTAAACACCCAAAAGGAAAGTATAACCAAACATTAATGGGGTCAATATAATTTTTGGGGGGGAGTATTTTTGAGATAGGGTCTCCCTGTAGCTCCAGCTGTCCTGGAACTCACTATGTAGACCAGGTTGGCCTTGAACTCACAGAGATGCCTGACTCTGCCTCCTGAGTGCTGAGATTAAAGGCATGTGAAGAGTCCATATGTATAGATAAAGGCTATATAACAAGAAATAATGCCAGATAGGTGATACCTTCCTTTGAGTTCTTGTCCAGGGTGGCCCAAGAGACTCCCAGACAGTAACCCAGCATAGAACTGGGAAAATGAACAGCAGACCCCAATCTTATCTAAAGGAACATTGACAAATGATTGATGCTAGATGAGGAACAGCTGACCTTCCTGAAACAAGGATCTCTAGATAGGCTGACTACATTTAGCAGATGGACAAGCACTGGGGAATGGCTGGGGAGTGCCGACAACACAGTGGACAGTAACAGGGATGACAGAATATATGGGATCCATTGTGTGGGAGGGGGGCAGCTATGGGAGGTTGCCATTTGGGAAGTGGGTATATAGATGAATAAGACTGAGTGGGATGTTCTGTATGACATACACACACAAAAATCAACAAATTTTAAAAAAGACATATTTAGCCAGACATGGTGGCACATGTCTTTAATCCCAGCACTTGGGAGGCAGAGGCAGGTGGATCTTTGTGAGTTCAAGGCCAGCCTGGTCTACATAGTGAGTTCCAGGACAGCTGGGACTACAGGGAGACCCTGTCTCAAAA
>NW_008355275.1:747301-793424 GCF_000622305.1 Nannospalax galili
ATTAGTAGCATTAAAAATACAGCAACAGCATATTTTAAAATGAAATGGAGATCTTCTTTAAAGGGTAAAAATTCATTCAATTTTATGTCTTACAGGGTTTATACTGAGTTCAATATTGTATAAGTGTATTAATTCAACAGCGAACCTAAAAATTTTATAGCCACTTTTGAAAGAGCTGTATCTTTGCTCTGGAAACTGTTATTGAGCATATTAAAGCTGTAATGATGTACTTCTTCTAAAAAATTAAAAATAATATTTAAAAATGTAGAAAACAGCATATTTTAAAATGAAATGGAGATCTTCTTAAATGGTAAAAACTCATTCAATTTTATGTCTCACAGGGTTTATACTGAGTTCAATATTGTATAACTATATTAATTCAACTGTGAACCTAAAAATTTACAGCCACTTTTGAAAGAGATGTATCCTTGCTTTGGAATGTGTTACTGAATATGTTAAAGCTGTAATGAAATGCTTCTTCTAATCATGTGTTTATTAAATTAAAACAAATTTTAAAAGACTACAGAAAATAGTTGGAGCAAGACTGACAAGAATTTTAGAGACTTTTTAATGATTTTGGACTTTATCCTATAGACAATAGGAAGTCATCACCAGTTTTTAAGTAACATGAAGAGCATCATTTGTGCTATTAGGTACATATATTTAGGAATACATTTAGAAGATGAAGCAACTTCTAACAAACAATACTACTCAGAGCCCCTCCCCATTGGCAATAAAATATCATCTGGAATTGATATCACAAAAGAAGCAGACAGCACACAGGCACCAGGATAGCACAGGGACCTGTCTCAAGATCATCAGACATTTGATGACATGCTGGTCTTGCCTTTACTGCCTTGAGGTATTCAAAGCTGCATTCTTCCTTATGACCTCTGTGCAGTGCATAAAGATGATCGTTCCTTCCCATGGTACTGCACCTCCTCCCTGGCTCTTACAATCTTTCCACACCCACTTCTGCAATGCTCCCTGAGCCCTGGGTGGATGAAATTTAATATAGGAGTCCTGTTCAAGAACCAGCATTCTGCAGACTCTTAATCGCTACACTTTGGCCATTTGTGACCTTTTGTGTTCCTGGCCCTCTGTTGTATGAGGGAGCTTCATTTATGAGAACTGAGAGATTCATTAGTATCCTTTTTAATCCCTGTTCTGTGTTCCATGAATCTTAGGTGTAGAGGTTTCACTGTAGATGTGTCCTTTAGGCCTGGGCAATCGTAGACAATATCTATGTGTGACCAGTTGTGGTACTTGGTAGTAGTCTCTGTCTGATGCAAAAGAAACTTCTTTGATGAATGGTGACTGGGATATTTATCTGTAAATATAAGGATATATATTTTGCATATAGCAAGAAATTACATTTTTCAGGGATGTGACAGTCTTGGGGTTTTGTCTAAGATCTATGACCTCTCCAGCCAGGTATATTTGGTTGACAACTTACACATACAATATCTCTATATGAGTTCTTGTGTATATCTGAAGGCTACATAACAAGAAACAGTGCCAGACAGGAGAAACCTTCTTTTGAATTGTTGGCCAAGGTGATCCAAGAGACTCCCAAAATTACACAGGCTATTGCCACAGCCCTTGATTCCCTTACAGAACTTGAAGGTAAGACCCTACTACTGAAGACAGAACATATTTTGGACACAGGACTTGGAGCAATGGAGCTGAAACTAACCTGGAAGACACTTCTGCTGAAGGCTAGCTCTCATAGCTTTGGAGAGCACTATGTAGGTCCCAGTGGAGAACATCAATCGATGGTTCAATACCAGCTTCAAGGCCAAATAGCCACATCAATGGCTGACACAGCATACGACATTGGTGCAGTAGTGGCACTTTTATCTTGGGGGTAAGAGCATGTTTTTGTTAACAGTACGTGTGCTTAACTTACAGATTCTAAGTTAATAATATGGGTCATGGACCTTCATTTTACCTTGTTCTTTGGGCCCATGTGGGTGTCTTCTTACCCCAGACACTTTGTTCTGAAACCTATTACAGTTCAGGGCAGATGTTCTCATTCCTTGTAGAAGGAGCAGGTAAGGAGTTAACCATGCCACACCAACACTCTGCACACAGATCTGGATAGTGTTATCCAACATGGATGAATCAAGTGTGTAGAACAGGGCATTTTACTTCATGCCAGATGAGTGGGCTGAGAGTGAGAAGGAAGCTTGAAAAGGTCTTGGGCCTTGGATACCTGGCCAAAGCACTGTGAGCTTGTGGTTTGGCATGGTTGAATAAGAAAATCTTCTCTTGGTAAACCAGTTTGAAGTTTTGTCTGACGTCATTGCGGTTTCTGCCCTGGTGCAATCTGGTCCTAACTTTGTCACACAGGAATAAAATAAATTCCAAACCAAGGTCCCTTCCCTGGACAAAACTTTTGGGAAATAAGTGGGATCTTGAAATTGTGGTATTCAGAGAGGTGGGGACCAGGACAAATCAGGCAGAGTGAACCCTACATCATTGCGGACAATAGCAGCTCCAATGCTGATGTTGCAGAGGGGGCAGAGTGGGTGAATTCCCTGAGCTTTCTGTCTCAGGCTTTCCTGTACTGTTCTGTTAGATAGGATGCTTTCCCCATCCTCACATAGTAGTTGACTCATTATCATATAAGGCTCTGTCTCTCCTTCTTTAACACTTGCACAGTGTAATTAAATAATCAGTGATGTTTTTTTCTTGTTAACATTCGCTCCCCTTTGGGATATATATTTCTTGAAGACTAAGATCATGATTTTCTGTTCTTGGAGATCTTCCTGTTACTCAGCAATGTGGTCTTCATATATTAGGTACTCAGAAATGATGGATAATAAACAAATATACAACTGAATGCATTAATAGAAAACCTCTACCTTAACTTACAGTGGATTGTTTGGCAAGTCTGAAAGAATAGACAGTAGTTAGGATGTGGAGATACCTGAGTGCCATTTTTATGACTTTGGACTTCATTGGGTAAACACTGACATTTTATTCATTTCTTTGTTCAAACTTAAATAAATATATACTTAAGTGTTTTTTTTTGTGTCAGGCACTGTGTTAAACACCAAACATAGAATGGTAATTAGAATACTCTTCCAGAACGTTGTAGAATAGTAAGAGACAAATAACTGTAATAAAAGGAAATCTTCATTAGAGACCTGTTCAAGTATCTGAGAACACATTGGACTAACTTTCTCTTTGGGTGGGTGTGGGGCAATGAATTTTAACCAAGCTATGGTGACAGCTCACTGGGGAATTTAAAGCTGAAGATCAAGAACAAAGAATATTATGGGAATTTCTATTTTTAATAATGTAGAAAAATGGAGAATACTTAAAAATAATCTTTAAGAAAAAGAAAGAAAAAAAGGTTAGATTAGAATATCAAGCAAATATATTTTAAATAATATATCTGATATTTCAAAAAGAGAAGGGAAACTTTCAGATGCCAATCCCTAAGCTGGAGTACAAACCCACAAAGATAAGGGAGCATAAGGTGGGTGGCTTCTCCAGTCACCTATAACCTAGATTGTTGTACATGTTTGTTTTGATAGCTGCGCTTATAACAAGCGGAACAGGCTTGTGTTCTTGGCCCCTTAACCTCACTCTTCTGCTTAGAATGGCATGTAGATAACTCTGAGGGATGAAGCGTGGACATGATCAAAATACATTGTGTGGACTTCTCAAAGAATTAATAAAATAATAAAAATAAAAACTGGAAAAACAAAAAAAAGAGATCTGTAAAATATTATATCAGAATTACACTAAAAACCCAGCAATGGAAGAGAGAACACAGGGATGTATAAAGTTCTGACAAAGTAAATGCCCATGTTGACTCGGATACTCAGCAGAATGAAGTTCAAGACCCGATTAACAAATTCCAGGATAATCCCACCTCAAGCTCTCCTTGACACAATGGCATCTACAAAGCCCCTCTTGCAATGGAAGATTCTGAACTTTCTCCCAGATTCTGGGGAATGGAAAGTGACTTTTTGTGTGGGGTTGGGGAGGCATCCTCTTTCATACCCTCCTTCTGGAAAGAGGCAGTTCAAGGAGCTTATTTCAAGTAAAACTATAGAAAATGATTTTAAAAAGAAAACAATCATTTATTATCCCTAGATGAGATCCCAGCAGGTGAGAATTTTTTCAACGTTTCATAAATCTCAGTAAATGACTGTTTTGCCAAGCTATGATTTTCTCCCTCCTCACTTGAATTCAGAGTGATGAAAGTGCTATTCTGGGTAGAGGAGTAAGGTGAGGAAGGAATAAAATAGGCCTGCTTTTCCTCTAAGTCTGGAGTCACATGCAAAATATGCCTCCCTCAAATGCCCACTTTTCAGTCCTCAGAGCTTGTGAATATGTTACATTCTGGGCAAAAGGGATCTTGCATACATTATATTCAGAACATGAGATAGGAGAGAATAGCCTGGATAAATCCAATACAAACAGAAGGCTTCAAAATTTTAATTCTCAGGAGGCTGGAGAGACCACTCGGTGGTTGAGAGCAGATACTGCTCTTCTAGAAGAGCTAAGTTTACTTCTCAGTACTCATGTCAAATAGCTCATGACCATCTGTAATTCCATCTCCAGGGAATCTGATGCCCTCTTCTGGCCTCGTTGGATACCTGCACTCATGTGCGTGCACACACACACACACACACACACACATAATTAAAAATAGTGAAATAAATTTTAAAATTGATTCTGTGTATTAAAAATAAAGTGTGCTCACCAAAGGGCGTGCCACACAACAGGATAGAATATATGTTATGCATATATTCCCAGAATAATTAGTATCCAGAGTCTCTTAAAATATATTCTCCAAATAATTAGTATGTAGAGTATCTTAAAATGAAAAAATTATAGAAATCAAGAAAAGAAGGAAACCAACCCAACAGAGAAGCAACCAGAGAGCTATGGCTAGACATTTCACTAGAGACAACCCAACTGTCCAAAAGCCTATAGAAAGGTGCTCAGCCTTATTGGTTGTAAGTAATACAAGTGAAAAGTACATTGAGATACTGTTCCATGCTACTGAGGGATAAGTAAACCATGAAATCCTTCACAATATCAAGGATTGGCTGGGATGTTGAGTAATACAGTATGACCTATGTGGTGTAAATTGGTACCATTTTACTTCTGTAAAGTTGAAAAGATTCCTCACTGTTGGAAACAGAAATTTTGCTTTCAGATTTATAAAGAAACTTTTGCTCACAGGCTCTGTGAAAATATGAACAAAATTATTTATGGGTAAAGATGGCATCTGAGTTTTAAGAGTCATATAATTGAGAATTTGAGAATAAGGCTTTTATTTCCTAAAAAGAAAATGTCTTCTCGATAGCCTTTTGTGTTTGAGACAGTATCTCTTACATGGGTTTTAAAGACAGGGAAATCTGGGTTAAAACCTGGCTTGCCTGTTAACCAACAACATGACCTTGAGTGTATTGGTACTTTGTAAGTCCTGACCCTTGTCCTCATAGACTGAAGATAGGAGCCCATTTTATAGATGGTTGTGAGAATTAGGTATTATATTAAAACATCTGGTGTATAATAATACTCCTTAGATGCCAACTATTATTACTACATCATTGATCAAACTGGACAGGGATCCATCAAGGAAAGAAGGAAGAGGAAGTTAACCAGTCACCCACTGGGCATCTCCAATGTCTCAGTTACTACAAAAGAGAATGAAAAATAAAATATTTAAGGGTAAATTCAAAGGAGAAAGGAATATAGTCCCTCCAGGTAAAATGTAAAGTGTCAGTATGAGTGAGGATGTGGTCTGCTTCCACAAACTGGATCTGTGACATTGGACACATCCTTTAGGTTCTCTAGATCTCAGTTTACTAAGTGTAATAAGGAAATATTAATGCACTGGGCCACTGTAAGATGAAGAGGACAATATACACTTTCAAAGCACCATTCTTCAAATGGTTTTATAAAGATGGAATAGCACTAGTATTGTTTCTTTCTATTTTTTTACCTTCCTTTTGACAGAAGTCCTCTGTACCTTTTTGGTACCCAACATTCTACTACTGGCCTTGGGGCTCCTGCAACTTCAGATTTTCCTTCCTAGTTATTAAAACTTACCCATCTCAGGCTGGGGAGATGGCTCAATCAGTAAAGTATTTGTTGCACAAACATGAGGACCTAGCTTTAATTCTCAAAAACCACATTAAAAAAGTCAGGCATGATGGTGTGTGCTTATAATAATTCCAGGAGACAGCGATGGGTAGGTTCCTGAGGCATGCTGGCTGGCTAGCTTAACTTACTTGGGAGTTCTAAACAACTAACAGACCCTATCTCAAACAAATAAGATGATTTTTACAATGCGACTGGTAATTTGGGGAGGAGACATCAAGTTATGGGGGATAGGAAGTGGATCTGGGAGTTAGGGGAAGGAATCAGGTGAATGTGAGCTAAGTACTTTGCATATATGTATGCGATTCTCAATTAATAAAAATATAAAGAAACAAGGTGGTCAGAATTTGAGAAAGGACAGTTGAGGAAGTCCTCTGGTGTCTCCACTCACACACATAAACGTGTGCACACACTCACATGCCCATGTACCTGCTTGCTGGAGAACTGGCTGATCTGATGAACTGCCTTGTACTCATCTCCCAGTGGATAACCATGGATTCTCCCCCACCCACCCCGCCATCCCCATCTTGTTACAACTAGCTATGATGACACTTTCAACATGAACCTTCAAGAAGGGAAATATTTTTGTGAAAAAATGGACAGATGTTCATGTTTTAAAATGTTGTGGTAAACTGTTGGGTAGGATTTACTGAAAAAGACTTCTCCCAAAGCCTTGACATCCTTGATATTTTCTCCTGCACAAAGGGTGTCCTTCTACATTGTCTAGTTCAATGTTTACATCAGCACTGAGAGAAAACTGAGACAGGGTATGTGACTCCTAGGTATATAGCTGAAGAATCTAAGGCTTGGGAATTTCAAGAAGCAGCTTGCACAACATCCCACTCCTATTTAGTGACTAGGCTTCTTATATTCCTTCTCCTACCTGGTCTCTAGAGCACTAGGACACACTTACCACCTAGACTTCCCCATGAAATATAGGAGTCACTGAGGACTAGCTCTTTCCTGTTTGATGTTCCTGATTTCTAGGGCAAACTGGCAGATCATATATCATCCTGCAACCCAGAGAAGAATTGGTCTTCAGCTCTCCATATATCCTAAAATATGCCACTATTGCCCCAGAGGTTGGTTATTGTGCATGCAAAAAGACCCAGCTTTCTAGCACAGACTGGAAGTAAGCCTCACAGGGTCGAACTGTGTTCCTCCCTCTTCCCCCCTTGTTTTGAAGCTCGCAAGGTTTCTCCTATCCAGAGCAACAGAGCATTGACGCTTTTCTACCAGACTTTAGACATGATAATTAACTATTCCTCCTAATAACTTAATAATCATGTCCTGACCCTCAATAGACCTGATGTTTTCAGGTTCCCTCATGGTCATTAATTAATTCTGCACCCAGCTGCCTGGAGCTGTAGGTCACCTTGATTACCTTCAGGGTGTGGCTGAGTCACCAAGGCAGGCCAAGGATCTACCTAAGGTCACCCAGCAGTGTCTGAAACCAGCTGTGGTAATCAGGGTTATAAGGTCAGGTCTACCTCTAGGACCTCTCCCTAGTGTCCAGTGCTCATAGACTCCCTACTTTCCCATTTCATCTACCTCGGTTGAAGTCTTCTCTCTAGATTCATGTTTCTTGGTGTTCCCAAGGCCATGTTCAGGAACAAGAGGTAATCCTATACCATAGTTTACAATACTGTAAGGCTGATTAATTTGCTTTACTTTATGGCCCTAGAGATATGTGCATTTTAACACAGGGTCTTCAGCAGCTCCAAAACTTCAACCCATAGGGATGATGTTCCGTAAGTAGAATCCCAGGCATTTTTCACCATTAGAATACAGGCTACTTTAGCAGTGGGGCTCTTAGGGGATAAGTTCCTCGTTACTATCACATAGACTTGAGTACTTTGCCGACTCGGCCTTCAAGCCCCTTGTTTTGCCCAAGCTTGACCATTAGTTCATTGTAGAGGTTGGAGAGACGCAGACAACTTGGATATAAACACATTAAGAGCTATAAGTAAGTTCTCTCTTAATTAATTTCATTTGATCCACATTCCCTCAGACAACAAAATAGGTGCCAAGCCCTCTTTTGCCCTGGTGTGATATGGCCTGACCTAGTGCATGGTGCCAGATTTTGGGCTACTCAAGCACATGACTCACAGTAGTCCAGATGTGCGTGTGTGTGTGTGTGTGTGTGTGTGTGTGTGTGTGTGTGTGTGTGTGTGTGTGTGTGTGTGTGTGTGTACACACTCTGGCATGCATGCACTCTCATGTATGTACACATGTGCCAATGTGTGAAGAAGAGGAAAGGGGATGAATACACCTAAACTGCTCTGTTTAGAAGGACCCTGGGAACTCAATGAAGGAGGTTTAACAAGATACAGAAGGCTGGTAATAATGACAATTGAACTTCAAATCTTCTAAAGTGGGGTTCAGAAGGTACAGGGGAGCAGAGGCTAATGCCAAAGCATTTATGAAGGGCTTAGGGGAGACCCAGGTGACTTATTTGTGCTTGAGCTATTATTATCCTTTAAAAGCAATTGATTGGGATTGGAAATCAAGAGCACCAGACTGGGGATGCCTCAGACTAAGGAATGCCATCTTAAAAAGCTGTTATTTTCCTGCAGCTCCTTATCCAAAAGGAAGTTTTGGAGCAATTAATCTAGGTGGAAACTATTGGTGCCAAATCAATTTAGTGGATACACTGAGAAGGTTCCAGAGCAAACCTTCTTTTATTACGTTTATTACTTTACTTATTCATTAATTCACTCATTCATTCATTCATTGTGTGCATTTGTATGTGCTTGTGTATCTGTGCCACAGTGAGCACGTGGCTGTCAGAGAATAACTTACAGGAACAAGTAAGTTCCCTCCACCACTGAAATAATGAGATTGAACCCAGGTCAGCAGGCTTAGTAGCAAGAGTTTTTAACCTGGTGAGCTATCTTGCCGGCCCCTGGAGCAAACTTTCTTATCACAGGCTTTTTCTAAGATGAGTTTAAGAAGTTGGCAAAGATTTCCAAGGTAAAATCTCCCATGGAAAATTTTCTTTCTGATTTTCTTGTTCATCCTTGCAAATTCTAAGGTCATATCATGCAAGTTACGTAGGTTGGATGGGTAGTAATTCTCTGAGCCTCAGTTTTTTCATCTCTAAAAATTTGGCAGAGTTTCGGTGGTGATTAAGCAAGATGATAATTATGATTGTTGTTTATGATAATGATAATTGTTAACAAGTGCTGCATTCTTACCATATACTAGTTGACATTTGGATTACTAGTTTACAGATAACTTCTGAGATATTGAGCAGAAAATGGGGGTTCAGGGAGGTGATATAACAGAAGCTTAATAAATATTTACTTGCTCAGGTCAAGAGTTGCAAAGCAATTCCCTTTTGATTGAATTGGAAAAGTGTGTAGAGATACAATGGAAGGGGCATCGCAAAGTATTAATTATGGTTTTATCTAGGAGGTGGGTCTGTAGGTGAACCTAATTTTTCCTCCTATGTAGTAATCTGTATTTTTGAAATGACTACTTATTACTTTGGAGGTATGAAAAAAATGATAGTGGGGTGGAGAGTGTGTGGGTGGTGAGGATAAAGGCATTTCTCCCACCTGGCTCTTGCCCTGCCTTGGGCAACTGGGGCTTGAAGTCCTGTTCAGTTTACTTAGTGGCCTTACAGCTACACAGAAAACATCTAGAATTGGACATTTACTGGTTAAGTCTGATGTCTGTTTTCACAATTTCATGTGCTTTTTAGCTTAAAATTTAAAAATATACTAAAATTAGTAACCATATTTTCTGTTTATTTATACACACAAAACTGTGTACTTCCCTAACTTATCTGAAAATGAGTTCTGAGTACAATTATGTGTGAGATCGGCGCCTGTATTTAGGGCCCAGGATTTGTAGACCGGGAAATGAAGACCAAGACAGAGAAAGTTCATTGCCTTGGGTCATAAAAGGGAATGCATATCTCGGGGTTGAGAAGACCTGGGAATGTGATTTTTCATGAAGACTGGTTTTAATACTGTCTCTTTACCCCTGCATTGAAGCACAAGAGCCAAGGCAAGTTCAGGGTAGACAGAAGGGAGGACATTTGTAGACTAAACCAAGTTCTTTCCTCAAGGCACATCAAGGGCTCCTGGTAACTGGGACAAGGAATCCATGAGCTTGGCAGTGGAGAAGTGAAACCCTCCCCACTCCACCTTTCTGGTCCTCCCAGACTGACTCCACAGTGCAGGAGATCCAGTCACAGACCAGGAAGGGCTTGGCAGGTAATAACAACAGTAGCACCTCCATTCAATTTTAAGCCCTTTAAACATTATCTCAGTTAAGTCTGTGAGGTTGGTGCAACTGCAGATAGCTTCATGTTTCAGATGAGCCAGTGGAGACTTACAGAAAATGAGTGACTTGCCTGTGAGCCTACAGCACAACGGCAGAGCTGGGAGTCAAATCTGCACTGGGTGACTCCATAGCCCCATGCTCTTAGCTGCAGATACATGCATCACTAAACACCCCCAGTCAAACCAGCTTCAGCTTGCCTTCCTTCACCATGTCCTGTTCACCCAGTACAGGCAGTCCAGATGGGGACACACTATTCTCTTTACATGCCAGCCAGCTTAGAATCCCAACCCCACTTCTCTGCCTCATCTATTCATCCTTCAGGCCCCACCGAATGCTTCCTTGGACTTCCCATTTGGAATTAATCTTTCTCCTCTAGGCTCAATCATGATGAACTGTAAATAAGTAAATAAATGATTTATATGTAATTTAGATATACATATTAAATTTGTATATGCACGATTTTTAATGTAAATAAAATAATAGTCCTTCCAGACTTCAAAGATACACTTTTCCTAATTTCTGGAACCCATAACTATGTTACCTTATATGGTAAAAAAAGGACTTGGCAGATGTGGTTACCATTAAGGAGCTAGAGATGAGATTATCCTGGGTTATCTGGGTGGTCCCAATCTAATTCCAGGGCTTTAAAGGTAGAAAAGAAAGAAAGGATGGGTCAGAGATGTGGTATAAGAAGATCTCCACCTGCCGCTAATGCCTCTGGCTCTGAAGATGGAGGGGATCATGAGTAGGGAAAGCAATAGCCTCCTGAAACTTGGGGCAATCTTCAGTTGATATCCAGTAAAACCCAAGGCCTCAATCCCACAACCACAGGACTGAGTTCCAGCAACAGCCTGGAGGAGTTGGACTCTACTGCTTCCAGAATGGGAAACATCATACTAACACTCTGATTTTAGTTTGTTGAGGTCTGTGCCAGAATTCCAACTGATGGGCTAGAAAATAATAAATTTATGTCATTTTAAGGCTTTGCAATCATGACACTTTGCTACAATAACAATAGAAAGATTATACACTTTCATGGGGTGCTATCATTTCATTCTAGCATTTGTGCCACTTAGGTTGCTGTGGGTGTTTGAGTGTGTGTGTCTTAACACTAGTTGCTTTCTGCATAAATCTTATTTTTCTTTCAGAGCTTCAAACAATTCATGAATTCCATTGCATTTCATTCAATTATCTCTATTATCTCAGTCATTTAGCCAAGCATCATCTTAGGTGCTGAGGCATACAGTCAAGTCTACAAGGGGATTGGAGCACCCTTAGCTACCTAGAATCCTACTCCACTCAGGCATGCCAGAAGACTGTGCCTCCGCCCACTCAAAGATTAGAGTAGCTGTGTGACTTGCTTTAGCTAAGAGCTCAGAATAGTGTCTAGTCCCTTTCTTTTCTCTTCGGCATGCTACTTAGCAATGCTCAAGATGGTACTGGTCTGATTGCTTGCATACCATAGGGATTATACTGTGCAAAGCCTGGCAGCAGATCCATGATGGACATGCAGAGAAAATGAAAAATAAGCTTTTTGCTTCAATTGTTCAAATTATCTTTTCTTTTGGTCTTTTTGAGGCGGGGTCTCCCTGGAGCCTCAGCTGGCCTGGAACTCTCTTTGAAGACCAGATTGACCTTGATCTTACAGATATCTTCTTTCTTCTGCACTCCTCCTGTGTTAGGATTAAAGGTATGGGCCAGCTTGCCCAACAATAGTTCAGATTTTGAGGTGAATATGACTGTAATTTAGCACATCTCTGACTGCTGAAGCCATTTTCTGCCTTTGGGGTTCTTACACGCTTTAGGGGAAGGAAGGATTTATGAAATCTTACATATTTCATATGCACAGTAGATGGTACAGTGGCACACACTGAAGTTCAAAGGAAAATAGATACAGTCCCTGAAACAGTTGAGGGCAACAGGGACAATACAGCATAGTGATGCAGAAAAGTGGGTTATGGCTAGAGGGCTTGAAAAGCAGCCTTGTGGGGCTGGAAAGATGGCTCAGTGGTTAAGGGCGATGGCTACTCTTGCAGAAGACCCAGGTTCAATTCCCAGCACCCACATGGCAGCTAACAACCGTTCATAATTTCTGTTCCAGGGAATCTAATGCCCTCTTCTGACCTCTTCAGGCTTTGCATGACATGGGGGCACTTACGTACATGCAGACAATATACTCATACACATAAAAATAATAAATACAATTTAAAGAATTTAAAAAAGGAAAAGCAGCCTTGTGCGCAAGCCAGGGCCCAAGCTCTGGGTATTATAGACTTGGTTCAAACTCCAGCCCAGATACTGGGTGGGCAAAACAATCTCAACTTTGAAAATTTGAGATTTTAAAAAATTATTTATTTAATAACCATATAATCAGAAGAAGCATTTCATTACAACAGCGTTGACATATTCAATAACAATTTCCAGAGCTAAGATGCATCTCTTTCAAAATAAAAAAAAATTAATACATTTATAAAATATTGTACTCTGTATAAACCCTATAAGATATAAAATTAAATGAGGTTTTAAACTTTAAAAAGATCTCCATTTCATTATTAAAATACACAGTTTCATACAGAAAAATTCATTTTTAATACAATTGACACTAAGATGCACATGCGTTTCTAATCTCTGAAAATTTGAGATTTTTTAACATCAACCTTGAGAGGGCAAGCATTGGAAATAATTTATTTCCAAAGCCTAGCATGGTATCCTGCAGAGCAAGATGAGTGAACGGAGCATTTGGGGTAGATGGCACCATGCTGCACAAACATGAGGATGTTTTCTCCTAAGCCATGACCTAACTGAAAAGCAGGAGAGCTGTGGTTCAAGACTGGGGCTAGTTTCCAGGATTTCTCTGATGGATTAGCATCTTTGCAAGGGCTTCTGAAGAGAGATGACCTCTCTGTGACCTCTAGGTTTGATGCTTGGATGCTTCTTGCAAGCACAGCGTAAGCCCTGACTCACCAACCTTATGTGGGAGGCAGGGACCCTTGTGGCCACAGCCAAGACTTAATCTCTGAGCCACCTACAGTCACGTCCGCTCAGTCCTGAGCTACAGAGAGTCATAAACCATAGGCTGATGGAATGAGGAGTGCCAAGAGGGGTCTCCTGGGAAGCCATGTGCATTGGCAAAGTCTCCTCTAAGTGGCCTGCTGAAACCTTCCATTTTATTCTTCATTCTAGGTATTCAAAATACCTTACATCATTTGTTTCTTATTACAAAAGCAAAATAAAACTATTGTGGAAAATCCTGATGAGTAAATAAATAATAGATAAATGAACCAACCATTACTCTGCCAACCCAGAGATAACCTCTCTTAATACCTTGCTATTTTACAAATCAAGCCTTTTCCTGAATATGTTTATGTGTGCGTACATATGTGAAAACATAACATATAATATAAACATCTCACAAATATATTTCTGGTACATAATTACATATCACATACTGTAGAGTATTTCGTTGAATGATGGTACTGCCCAAATTTTTAATTGGAGAGATATTTAGGCAACTACTTTTAAATTAAATAGCAATATTTTGGTATATACTTTAAAAACTGTGTCTTTCCTTAGATATTGTATTATTCCATAGTTTCTAGCAGCGATATTCCATACCTTTCATTAGCTGCTTGGGCTAAATCTAGCTGTAGAGTTGTGGGGTTAGAAAGACAGCATGTTTTAGGACAGTCGTCTTTACTTTGGGTTCTGTTCCTTCCTTGCAACTTCACAAAATGAAAATGAAGAGTATCTCTGGGAACCAAAGCAGAAGTATTACGTCTTTCTGTCACTGAGTCCCTTGCACAGAGCTGTGCTCTTGTTAGTCGCACTATGGGGATAGTTCCCTTTGGCTTCTGTAGCACGAATACCAATAACTGTGCTAACTGTGATTGCTCTTGCCTTCTGTGCTATCTTCTGCTCTGAGATCCTCTCCAGCTATGTTCATAAGGAAAGAGAGGGCCAGTTTACAGGAGCCTCATCCATTGACTTCTCATAGAGCAGAGAATAGAGGTTCTGGCATATTCTCTGCCTGAGTAGGTGACGCTGGGCTTTGCCTGACTCTTTGGAGCCCCTCAGCTCTAGACAATGGGTCTTCTATACTATTTGCCCTGTGACATCTGTGAGACTCTGGTGTGCATTGTTATGCCCTTTTCTTGGCAGGCTTGTCTATTGAGTTTGGCTTCTGCTGATTAAAGTAAGGGAAGCTGACCTAGTTGAGGTGAGAGGCTTGAAAGAAAAGTCCTAGTGTTGCCATATGGCCCGAGGGTTCCATGTGAACCTATCAAAATAAATATATATGAATTAATCATACCTAATACAACAAGTCTCAGCACTGAACACAGTCTGTGGCATATAGTACAGTCCTCTAAAAGTGTCTGCTAGGAACAATATGGATGGTGGATGTATGGGGGCACAAAGGAGCTCTTGCCTTATCTTGCTGTGTGCTGTGTCATGCATCAGAATGAGCTACTTATGCCTCCAAGAGTATTTTTACAAGGAAGAAGAATGGCCATGCTTCATGGAGAAGGTTAAATACATGCCTACTGTTCAGCTCTTGGATGCACAGAGACCAAAATGATTGAGCTTAACACTTGCTCTGTTTATGATAAAAAGTTTAATGTGCTAAATCATAAATCCTATAATAAAAATACCTTCACATGTTCCTGGTCTCAAAAAAGGTTACTTGCTAAGCACCCTTTCTTGTGAAATACAAATACTAGAAGATACACTTCACTAAAAGTAAGCATCATTGGCCTCTGGGAGCCAGAGATCTAACTCAGAAGAGGGACTCAGGAATTCTTAGTATAGTGGCAACAGTCCAGACTAGAATAACATCAGTAGAGTAGGCTTCTAGAACAGTCAGCTACACTCAAGGAGGAAGAGGGATATAAATGGAAGTCTTTGATTATGCTATAAGTTTGTTTTCCCTGGGGGTCAGCCCTGTGGGAGAACTTGGGGGATGAAGTAATATTGAATACATAAAACCAGACAAAGGAAAAATGAAATACCTGTTGGTAATAGAGGAGAACGTATAACAAAGGAAGGGCAGCCATGAGGGGCTCCTTGGCTCATTTGTGAACAATATTTTCATATATATTATCATGGAAACAGTGACTATTGAATTAACAAAAATTGATATGGTTACATATGAGTGAATAGTGAGTGGATGTGTGTACTTTGTGGGAGGATCCAGGAAAAGCCAAAGAAGGATAATAATAATACACAGAGGTTAATCCTCAACCTCCACTATAGAAAGACAAAAGTCAAGCTTAAGACAGAAACAGCCAGATCTAGCTGTGGAAGCACATTATTTACAGATAAAGAGGTCAATATCAAGAAGAAGCTTAAATGTTGAAGGTTATTGCCTTTTTGGAGAACACATTAAAGGCAGGAAAATGTACAGCAGGGATGGTCATTTTTCATGAAGAGATTATGATTTCGAAATGATATGCTTAATATTATTTTTAATGAACTTAAAGTGCCAAGGGATGTGCCACTGAGGAACTGATGCAGACCTCTTACGATCTCTTAAGGCTGTTGGTTATTTCTTTGTTTTAAGTCATGTTACCAATAGTTACTTCAGGGACAGTCACAAAGGGAGAAGGGATGGCTGGGGCTTGGTTTTGGGCACATCTGTTCTATGCATTGGGGTTTCTGATGAGATTTCATTTGAATTAAATGGTCAATTGCTTATTGTTTTGTTTGGCAGCATAACTCAGACATGACCTACCATGTGTATTCACACAATATATATTCCAACACTAGATTGTCCTAGGAACCTGTGGGCCCAAATGCCAGACCAGGGGCTCCCCATAAGGTACAAGGTGTCACTCATCAGGAGACATGCTCTTCTCTCACCATAGTGGCCTCAAGCTTTTCTCTCTAGTAGAAAAGACTGATGGTCAAGCTTGGTGCACACCTTTAATCCCAGCACTGGGGAGGCAGAGGCAGGTGGATCCCTGTGAGGTCAAGTCTCACCTGGTCTACATAGTGAATTCCAGGACAGTCAGTACTACATAGTGAGATTCTGACCCAAAACAAAACAAAACAAAACAAGACACAAAGGAAAAAACAGAAACAAAAAAGGAATAGCTTCGTGAAGCTCTATCTACATCTTTTCATTCATTCCCTCCTGAAGCCAAAGGCAATTTTCTGGGAGGTTCATCATTTGGGAGTGTGGTATGATTAGGAGGCCAACAGAGGGACCTGTGGCCTTGGCTTGACAGTCTTAGTTTCAGTGTCCCCTGCTCTGCTTTTCTGAACCAAGCCACTGTGAACACATGCCCAAGGCCACATCCACTCTGTAGCATGTCCCTCAGGGACAAAGGTGAGCAGCTGTGGAGCCCTCATCTGAGGTCGGTCTTTGCTTGGGACCTTTCCCACAGACTGTCTCCTTTAATCATCACAAACACAAAAGCAGTCACTGGTCCTTTCCACAGTTACAAACGAGGAATCAAAACACAGAGATGTCAATTAACAGGCCCATAGTCACATAGCTAGCTAGTGGCAGGATTTGAACAAAGACGTCTTGTGTTTAGAGATGATACTTTCAACAGCTTCCCTTCCCCATCCCTCTTATCCTCATATTAATACTCCTTTTCTTTAAAAGAGCCCTGAAACCCTTTCATGAAGACTATCATTGAAGTATTCTATGCCTTTTTATTCTGTCTCTCATTTGGTTTATTTTAATTAAACTGAAGGTTCAGCCAACATCAAGCCTGAAAACCAAGGCTGGGAGAAGAAACCCTTCATTGACAAAACTCCTGGCACAAACAAGCCAGGTATTTGAAATCCTCAGGGGCAACCGGATACCCATGTGGTAATGGTTTGGAATTAAGAGTTTAAGTCTCACACCCAGTGGCTGACACCCAGAGAAATTGCTCACTAATCTCTGTGCTTGGTACCTGGGCAGAATGGCAGTGGGCTGGGCATGTCTTGGGTGGATGTGTGGAACAAGAGGCCCCTCTACATAGCAGAAACCAGAGACTCCCCAAACCAGCTCCAGACAACTAGGAACTGGACCCTTTCAGTCTCTGAGTTAATGGACTGTTGATGGCTTTGGGACTGGGGGTGGGGGAAGGTGGAGGGAGTCCTGCCTTGCTGAGCACCCTTTTACTCCCCTGTCACTCCACTCCAGGCTCAAGGGAATTTCTCTAAGGTTCTCTACCATACCAGGCTTGCTTCTATCTGAGGCTTCACTTACCTTATGTTTGTTGAGACTGTGCTCCCCTCTTCTCCTTGAGTGGGTCTCTGCTCCGCAGCATCTCTTCCAGGAAGCCATCCCGATCACCCCAATTTAAGTCAGCACACATTTCCTTTCTCATCTCTCTCCTGCAATGTGTTTAAAAGTAATAAAAATGGACACTGGGTGTCCATGGCACACACCTTTGATCTCAGCCGTAGGGAAGCAGAGGCAGGCAGATTCTGGGAGATCTAGGCCAGCCTGATCCACATAGTGATTTCCAACAACAACAAAAAACCAAAAAAAAAAAAAAAAACAAACCCAAAAATGGGACTGGAGAAATGGTTCAGCTTTTAAGGGCACTTATCGCTCTTGCAGAGGACCCGAGTTCCTTTCCTAGCACTCATGTTGGGCAGCTCACATCCACTTGTGAGCTCCAGGAAATCCCCTGCACTTCTGGCCTCTACTAGCACACATATGTAGCAGCTACACCCCAGCCACACATACATACACATAAATAAACCTTGTTTTAAAAAGTTGCAAAACCAAAGGTCTTCAACACTTATCCCTGGCTGGGTTTATGCATTTATTTCGTTTTACTTATTTATTTCTTGTATGCTTCCTCTCTAGTCATGAAAAAACGGGTTCTTACCCCTAGAGCCTAGAATTATGTTGATATATAAAGAATATTTCTTGAATGAATGAATGAATGAATGAACGAATGAATGATACCCACAAACCAGGTGGATAGGAAGGCTTAGTCTTGAGCACATGCTGTATGAGGGAGAACACAGGTGGTCTTTCCTCTCCAGTCCTTCCTCCTACCTAACCAGTAGTAAAGACTTAATTCACAGTGTAAATGAAACCTTTCTATGGGGAACTTTGTGGTTCATCTGGTAGATAAAAGCCAGGATTATATACTGAATGCAGAGAGCAGTTTGAGTCTCATGTAGCTCTATTTCGAGGGCCTAATGACACCCAATGTCATACCAACCTGGCCAGAGCCAGTGACCCTGGGCTCTCAAATCAAGGCTTTGCTTCTCTTCTGCCTCTCCTCAGAGGGACCTGGTGAAGAGCACCTCTAAGTTTTAAGCCAGGTACTTCTTGAATCAGGGGCCAAAACTTGCTCAACTCAGTGGATGCACCTCCCTATCTCCCTTGTCCCAATCCACACATCAAGAACACTCATCTCTAAAATACTCCAGCTTGGGCAGGATTATGGGGACCATGATGGTGGGGAATCAAACTCAGCTTCAGTGGGGCTTTCCACTGGAGCCTTTCCCTCCCTCCCCTCCAGCCTCACCCCATTGTGGTGCAACCCTGTCCTCATGGGTCACCAGACTGGTGCAACCTGAACGGTTGGAGGCCAAAGGAAGCACTTGATGACAAGAGGGTGGGGAGGTGAGCAAGTGGAGGAGGAGCGGGGACTTCAGACGGGCCTGGGGAGGGCAGAGAGGCATTGGGGTGATCGATTTTCAAGTAGAGGTGGATTTTAGATTCCAGTTTCACTGTGTTTATCATAGTGAGATCTTATGAGGTTGCTGTGAACGAAGTCCTGTATGCATTGTTATGCTATTTGGTTTTGATAAAAATTGGCATTGTACAAGATGTTCCTTGGCCACGTAAAAGCTCGCTGCATAGCTCATGGTGGCACAGAGCCATACCACAAGTTGTGCAATGCCATGGCGGAGAAAACAGAGCTGCTTCTCGGGGATTAAGGCTGGTATTTTAATTTGAACTTTAAGAAAAGGATTGAAAAAGCAAGAAAGAAAAAGATACGGAGGAGCTGAGTGTGAAAACCAGGAATGGAAGGAAGCAGGGGCAAAAGGAAGGGAGACCCGGATGAAAGACTAAAGGCAAAAGAACAGCATTTAGCGGGAGAAAGATGTCTCTGTAAAATAGCTTCTGAAAGGGAAGTTTCTCTCGTGCTGCTGCTTCTCCTGCCTTCGTTTCAAAATTTTTGTGCTCTAACTGTTGGCACATTCTTTTCTCTACTTCTAGGAGCCGGAAGGTCTAAGTGTTTTTCCCAGTGTTACAGGTTAGAGTAGTCTAACAATGTCTTTTAATGTAGCTCAAAGACAGACTTTTTCCCTCACCTAAATCTGAACCTGGACTCCTGGGCAGATGTTTGTCAGTGACCTCCCGGAAATGTGAGCAGGGGTGAAGAATACTTTCTTTCCACCTTTTTCCTTTCTCTTCGGCTTTTGGACGCAAAGTGCTAGACATACCCACGGCTATTGGAGAAGAAGCAAAGTGGTCTAGCGGAAAGAGCGTGGCTTTGGAATCAGAATTTAAGATCTCAACCACACAACGATTTTGGGAATATTTTTTAAAAGTATCTAGTGTATTTTAGGAATTTGATAATTCTTGATTCCTTTATTGACAACTCATATCATCCCACCAGAAAATTGTGGGTCATCAGCATATAAACAAATTCGTCTCTGCATCCTGTGCCTGAGCCATGAACTTGTAGACAGTTTAAAATTTGGCCTCATTTCTGAGAAAAACTTAGTGAAGTTCTTGGAACTCAAAACAACACCTTCCATCATATTCTTAGGACTATGACTTGATACAGAAAGAAAGTGATGTAATCATAGTCGAGTCTCTAGAAAACTCTGAAGAACCATGATCAAACCATGATGGGCAAGGAGCTCTGGCTTGCCAGTGTGAGTGGCTGGCAGGGGAGAAAGGACTGGCTTGATTCCTAATCTATTGTCATCAACAATTGTGCAGCACTGATGTCCTCCCTTCCGGAGCTGGTCAACTGTTGTTTAGAGATTTCCTGTGTTTGTTGTCTGCCTGTACCCCAGTGGCATGTGTGTATTTTCCAGTTTATACGGAATCATCCCACATACCAGGGGCTCTGCATGTTGCTTCCTCTGCACACAGCTCTCTTCTTTTAAAAAATACACTTTCAATTTCTGACATGTATAATGGTATGTATTTATGGGTTCCCATGTGACATTTCAATACATATGCAATATGTAAAGATCACGTCAAGGTAATTGGCATATCCATCAGCTCAGACATTCATCATTTCTTTGGTAGGAACATTGAAAATCCTCTCTAATAGCTATTTGGAAATACACAATTAGTTGATGTCAATCATAGTTGCTCTATTGTGATATAGAACATCAGGATCACCTCTTTCTATCTGCCTCATAGGAGTTCTCTCTTTCCCACCTCTGTCTGATAAGCACCTACTATGTTCCATGACATATCTGAACAGCCTTTTTTTACCTCTGCCTTAGAAGAGCCCACTACATCCTTCTTTGGGTCTTCATGTCCCCTATACAGACTTCTTTACTGGCCTCTGTGTCTCCTCCCATTTATCTAGAAGCCTTTTATGCTTAAGGGTAGTATCTGGTTCCTGTCTATATGCTCTGTGTCCAATACTATACTTGGTACAGAAAGAGGCTCAAAGATGTCGATTTAATAAATTAGTGAAAGGAATAATAAGAATAAAGAAATTTTCAGAAAATTGACTTAGATTTTAAAAATCAAGAGATTGGTTTTTGTACTCTGTGCTCTCTTCATTTGGTTATCATTGCAAAACTATTTAAGCTGTGTTCTAATGAATAAGAAGCACCTCTTTAGACAAAAGCCCTTGGCATGCAGGGCTATGAATAGATTCAAGACCAGATGTGCTTTCTGAACAAAAATGAGCTATTAAAATTATAATTAGAGTTCTTTATACGCATAGGGAGAAGGGAGACAGTGAAGAAGAAAGGGGAGTGAAAGATCAACCTACGGGGCCGGAAATGATATTTCTGGGGAGGAGGAAAAGCAGAGATGATGATGAGGAGGGGCAGGGAAGAGGAAAAATGAGGACGAGGGATGGAGAGGGGGAGAGGAGGCAGCAGTTGCTCATGGCTCTTTGTAGAACATCTTGGGGTTCCATATGTGAAACTCACATTATGATTGTGTGACAGGAGGACCACTCAGTACTTGGTTCATGGGTGAGTAAGGCCCTGGTGGCCAGTGCAGAAGCAGAAGAAGTTGAATTGGTTGCACAGGCACTAGGGTAAGCTTACCCAGGTTGGAATTCTGGCTGGCTCTATTACTTATAAGATTGATTAAGTCACTTATGCATCCTAGACTTTAGTTTCCTCATATATAATGTGGAATAAAAACTCAGGTCTTCACACTTGCACAGCAAATACTTTACCCACTGAGCCATGTCCTTAGCCCTAGAAAACTTTTCCCAAAGTCCAACTTCTAGAATTCTACTACCACTAGAATGGAGTAGCAGATGTGCTCTGGTTCAGCCCTCTTGTCTACCATCTATAATGAGAACTTCCTCAGCTGTGCAATGGGACAATCGTTCCACTGCCTTAGATGGTTCATGAAGAACAAATGAAATATCTGAAAGCACTCCTTTTCCTCCTCATCTTTTCTTCTCCCCTTCCTCCCCATCCCTCCTCCTTATCCCTTCTACTCTTCCTCCCCTTCCCCCTCATTCTCCTCCTCCTCATTCCTCTTCCTCCACACCCTCCCTCCACTTTCCTCCTCCCATTTCCTCCCCACCCTCCTCCTTCACCTTTCTTCTCCTCCCCACCCCTCCTCCTCATTCCTTCTTTTCCTCGCCCCTTCTTGTTCAGGTTTGACCCAGAAAATAGTTCGGTGAAACATTACAGAGAAAAGACAGGAATAGAAAAATGTTTACCTGCTCCCTAGGGAGGAATCTGCTCACCCTCAATTCTGAAATTCCTGTATCTTCAGCTGTGGCTGTCATACAACAGGAACTGAGTACTTGCTAAACAGATAATCCTTATGCAGTCACTTGTTGGCCAGGTGGTCTTGAATGAGTAATGTAGGACTTTGACGCCTCAGTCTCCTTGTCTATAGAATGGGGCTCAGAGGTTGTGTTATTACATGAAACAACAAAGGTTAAGCTCAGTGCTGAAAGTCTCATCATAATTCCATGAGTGTTAAGCCTTCATATTTTCTTTCTGTTGCAATTATCTTTGGAGCTGAACTGGATTTCAGATATAACCATATTCTGAAATGTAGGAGAATTAGGGGAATATAGGGTTTCATAAGTGAATTAAACATGTATTAAACATTTATGTGATACTCCTCAAATTAGACTAGGTTATAACAGACACATCCTAACAAGGCTATGGATCATGAGCTAACTTGAATCACTCCTACTCCTGAAAAGACTGTATATATTTTAATAAGTATCTATCAATAATGAGGTTAGTGATGGTCAATAAGTACTGAGCTATGCTTATGTCACTCTACTTAATCTTCACAATTGTCTTCACAGGCTCAGAATTCCTTCCTCCAGATGGGGAAAATGAGGCTCAGAACATGGAGTGACCTCACAGGTAAATGACTGGGCTGCCATCTGGACTCACATGAGGTAGTTTTCAGCCTGCATCAGATAGTTATTCTAAGAGAGACAGAAACCTCCACAAGCCTTGTAAGAACCCAGGCCACTAACACTCCCTGAACTGAGGAGCCTGTCATTCCTGCTGAGAACAGCGACTGCTCCCAAGTGGTAGTAGAAGATGGGAAGATAGGCATTACAGGACTCCTGGTTGAAGGAGGCTCTGAGGAGATAGCGAGGGTGGAAAAGGCAAGATGCAGAAGAAACCAGAAGACCCTGAATGGAGAAACCACACGAGAATCTCATTCAGTAGAGACCCATGGCCACCTGAACCCTGAAGCTAGCATTTCAGCAACTCTGACTCGAATTTTTGAAAACAAAGACCATTGGAAATTCCTTTAAGAAAGTCTCACTTTCTTGAGAGGAAGAAGGAAAGCAAATTCTCGGTTATCCTCCCAATGACTTTACTTCACCTTGCACACATTCACCCATCTCTTGTACTTATTCAGCAAGTTTTTTAGAGTACATTTTATTTGTTCTTTGGCAATTTCATATATGCATCTTGATCATATTCAACCCCCAAACCCTCCTCCCACTCCACCCCTGCCATAATTCCCTCTCCCTCCTTATTGATTTCTTAAGTCATAGATTCCTAAACTTTCTCAGTGAGGGCATCCTTCCTATCACAGTAAACTTTGCACAATGACCTGAAACGAAAGAAATATTTCACAGTTATGTCATTAGATCCATTAAGTCAATAAACGTTATGTATTAACCCTTTAGGAGTTGCTAGAAAAATAACAGCTCTTATATATTAAGATTATTTTTAGTGCTTTAATTGCTGTGATTCCTCATCAGATGTATGTCTTCTGTCATGTAAAGCTTCTCAAACCTTGGAATCAGACTGAGGACAATTTATAACATGAGTTCCTTCTATGGGGGGAGGACAGCATGGAGAGAAAACACCATGACTCCACATCTGCAGGCAGGTGGTTGCAAGTCTGGCTTTCAGTGCCTCACTTATGTCAGGTCTATCAAGGTGATACTCCTGACCTTTTCTTCATTTTGGAAGATGACTGCTTCACTGTCAAAGATCAGGAGCACATACCAAACAGGAAGGAAGGAGGAGGAACCGTTCATATGATCCCTTTTAATAAAGCTGTTCCACATATTGCCCCTCACCCTAGCATATGTCCAACAATTTCTTAGAAGCCAGAAACATGTCATTTGTTCATCACTGGCTGCATGGACAAAGTCAACATTTAGTTGTGTGCACAGTACTCTAAGCCAGGGTTCAGGAAAAGGAAGGCAGGGATACAGGACAAACAAATAATGCCTAATATAAAGTCCCATTGCCTCATACAAAGATCAATAGAACAAGGCTTAATTTCAGCTCTCAATAACCTCAACTCTAGTTTAGAGATCAATATGACCTTCTCTGAAAAATAATGACTGTGCAATAAGATAAAAAGAAGAAAGGTACTTAATTTGCCTGGGAAGTTCAGAGAAAGTTCTAGAAAAAAGTTATCATACTATAAAAGAAAGGCACTTGGGTGGAGGAATATCTTGGAGGTCCAGATGTGAAGAAAAGTAGGTTACATAGTTTAAAAATCATGTCTGAGTGTCTGGTATGGAGTGAGTATAGACAGAAGGCAGATTGGAGAGGGCAGGAAATGATACAAAAGATTCATGAGGACTATTCCACCAGCTCCAGCAGCCTCACTGTCTCTGTGGAAAGTAGCACAGGAAGGCTGGAAAACATCCACTACTTTCCTCTTTTGTCTGAGGCGCTGCATCTTTTCCTTCTAATCACATGGCCCAACTTTCTATTGTCTGAATGTTGACCTTTGACCAAAAGGATCCATCAGAGTCCTTTATGGAATTGATATAAAGCTCTGGCCTAATAAGTACATAAACCTGGAACTGCCAGGAGTTATGCTATCAGTCTTCAGAGAAAGGAGCTTGAAAAATGGAAAGAAATGGACTTGAGGATGTAGCTCAGTTGGTAGAGTGCTTGCCTGGAACGCACGAGGCCTTGGGCTCAGTCCTCTGCACCGCCCTGGGCTCAGTCTGCTGCACTGCATGCGTTAACTGAGGACAGTGTTGCATGCCTGTAATCACAGTATGCAGAAGGTAGATTGTAAGTTCAAGCTCATCTTTGACTACATAGTGAGTTTGATGTCGTCCTGGACTATATGAGACCTTGTTTCAAAAAGAAAAAGAAAAAGAATGGTAGGGTGGGGAGGAGAGCGGGAGAGGGAGCGGGACTGGTGACATAATTCTAAAAATCAGTTTACTGCAGACAATTTCTACTCCAAGAGTGGCTTAAGTGAGCAACATTTTCATTTTTAGTGAAGCTAGTTTGAGTTGGGTTCCTGTCACTTGCAATGGGAAGGATCTTGACAGAAGGCTTAGCATAGAAGCAGGAAGATCCATCAGCGGCTCTCCACACTCCCTCCTGAGCCTTCACCATCCTGTCCATCCTGGCTTCTGGGAAGAGAAGTGAGACATGTTTTCACTGTCCCCATGTGCTGTCTGAGAGAGGCTGTGGTTCTTACCCAGCTGGCTGAATGGCACCTGCTTCCTGTCCTGTGAATGTCGGCTGCCTTCCCGGGGTTGTTATCTGACTCCACTATCAGTCAGCAGGCTTCTAGGAAAAGCAGTCCTCTACAAGAGCAAATGCATGTGGTCAGAGCTAATGGTGACTTCAGCAGTCCTACATACAACACCCAGCCCCTCCTACTCACCCTGGACATCATTCATAACTTCTGGTATTTAGGAGTCTGGCATGAGCTCCCACAGACAAGATAAACAATTTTTGAGCTGGTAACACAAATCCTCAGAGGCACTCAGGTTGACTTTGCTCTAAATAGCTTTTCTTTTAAGTGCTTCCTACCTATACCCCAACCTACTCACTTAATAGCTGTATGAGCCTGGGAAAATTATATTACCTCTTTGAGTTTCCATTTTCTTACTGTTAAATAGCCAGATTACAAGTATATATTGAACATGTGCTGGATATTTTAAGCTATGCCAGGATTGCCTCTCTCTCAAGGGAGCATGCTCAGCACAAGGTTGGCATACCATGACATTGCCATCTGGGTATCAGTGTCACTGTTTCCTGTGATGTTACAGTGATCACCAATTTCAATCCAACCTTTTAATTGACGAGGAAACTGAAATCAGAAACAGTGAATGACTTAGTTAAAGCCACACAGCATAATCAATGACCAGGGAAAATCTAGAAATCCGTACCTTTCCCAAATCTAGGTACATGCACAGAAGCAACAAGATTATAGAGTACCTAGAAATTATTTGACCTAGAATATCTAAGGAAAATAAAGTTCCAGTTTAAAGAAGTATGAAATTATCTAACTGGAGATATTCCATAGAAATATATACAATCAATATCATATCACAATGGTAATAAGTATGCCCATGCTAAGCCATTAATTGGAAACATGATCAGGTCCCAACAAGGCTCTCTGAGAAATTTTAGAAATATATTTCAAGGTATCTGTGGAGGAGAGAGAGACATGGGTAGTGAAGTGGACTGTAGAAAGCAAGACAAGGGAATTCTCATTCAGGGGAAAGTATTATAAGGTGGTATCAATAAAAAATAGTTTGGTATTGTATAAAAACAGATAATTGGATCCCTGAAACACCTAGAGAGATGAGAGGCAGACTTCTAAACTCTGATTAAGGGAGAATTTATGGAGTGCAATAATGATAGACTACATTATAATTCTATGATTAAAAGCACAATTGTTTAGTAGGTGGAGTAGGGAACTACTTCATTGTTTTGTGACAAAAAAAAACAGGATCTATAACAGGAGTCTTTGGATGAATTAAAGATCCCAATACAAAAGATAAAATAGCAAATTCTTAGGGGAAAATATCTTTGTGAGACAGGAGTAGAAGTAGAACTCATGAGAAAAAATACGGACTTCTTCACAACAAATAACATTAAGCAGAAAATTATCAGCCAGATGACAGGAAAGACAAATGATTTTTGTAATATCTAGACTTGAAAACTCATTTATACAGAGCATAAAATGTTATCTTGCATTTAACTTCACATCAAAGAAAAGAAGCTGTTCCTGTGAGGAAAGTGTGTCTTATGCATTATCACAGAAGAAACCTTAAAAGAGGAGTGGAAATTGCCCCCAAATCATTCAGTGCAGGTAATAAAATTAAAGCAATACAAACCCACTTAAAATCAAATGACATAGAATCCAGCAAGCTGTTTTGATTCAACTGTTTTTCTACAGGAGCCCATGAGCTTAGTTTTCACTACAGTGCTATTGTCAGAATAACACAAATCATCACAAACCACAAACTGTTTCATATGGTTTATAGCTATCATTTTCTTGATTCCCCGAGCACAAAAAATGAGGAAGAATGATGTGGCAATGCTCATCCGGCAATTGTATAAATGGTGTTTGAGAGTCCATTGGTTTTTCTAATACGAGACAAAAACCAGTGGCTTACCCTGATGAAAATTCTAGCAAAAAAGTATGAAGATGATCTAAGAGGAGATATTCCATTTTTGGATGAGCAACCTTATATTGCAATGGTAATAATTATTCCAATGTTTATCCATAAATTAAAGGCTGTCAGATCCTAGCAAGACTGGAACCCCACAGCATTACTCAGTGACAGGTGGTATGCTGAGCACTTTATCAGTACCAACATTTATAATCTAAAAGCAATTCCAAGAAAATCGAATCTGCAAACAATCCCAACCAAGTTCCTATCATCATCATCTTCATCATCATCATCATCTCCACTTACAGCAGAAGAAACTGAGGCATAGAGAGGTGGATGGAAAGGTGGGATGGCTTGCTACGTGAATGGTAGCAAGTAGACTGGGATTCAGAGGTATTCTGAGCTGAAGGAACTACGTAAATTAAAGCTCAAGCTCTTTTGAGAATGGAAAAATCACACTGATGATTAGTCTGAAATTTCATCCATGCACAAGATACCCTGGTCAATGTGGGTCATGTGCCACTTAGAGTACTACCTCTCAGAGGGAGACCTCATCATCTGATTCCACATGCCAGTTTTCTTTCCATCTCAAGAGTTCTCTGTAAAATCAGATCTTGCAAACTCCCAGGAGAAAATAACAGCAGATACTGGCCCACGGGCTATTGAGAAAACACAAATGAGGAATACAATCTGGTTTCAGAGCTGAGAAGCAATTGAGTCAGGCCCTCCGGGACTGGTGTTAGAGCTGTCATTAGCAGGAGGATAGGCTCCACGTAGGTTTTGGCTTTGTGTCAAAGAAAAAGATAAAAAACTTGGAGATGTGAGCTCTCTCTCCTGATCTGAGATGAAACTGTCCTATTCATGGGACTCTCTTCCTTCTAACACAGCTCACTCTGTGCTTGGGAAATGGAAATGTGCCCTTTCCTCTGCTATTCAAATACCTCAGGAAGAATTAGTAATTATATAGTAACAGCTACTTTTAACTGATGGCTACACAGTGACAACACGTTGCTTTGTATCTATGATCTCATTCATTCTTCACAGAACAATATGAAACGGGCATCATCTTTGCTATTATGATTATTATTATATTCATTTTGCATGTGAGGAAACTGAGGCAGAAAGGTACTCAGTTGCTTGCTATTTGAAAATGCCCTGTTTTAGAATCAGTTCAGGTCTCACTGTCTTAAAGAGCACATCTTAGCATATATATTGATTCCTTCATCAGTTCTCCACTATTGAGCAGAATAATATCTGGTAGACAAAGGAGAGATGAATATTCCTCACTCTGACCCATCTACAAACAAAAAGTCATGGTGGTTCTTAAAGATCAGCCTCATTCCCAGTCATTTTTTTAAAGGAAAATCTATTCACTCTGACACCTGAAAGGAAATTTATGCTGATTGGAGCAGACTCGTGAACATTTTTAAATAAAGAGTTGAAACTGAAAAGGTTATAGAAATGGGAAGTCTTTTCCCAGGAGAGAAGAAAAGACGATGCTGGCATAGAGGGAAACTGCATCACCATAACTGGCATAACATAAATGACCTGTGCAGGTGAGGAAACTTTTTCTCCTCCTCCTTTGTGGCCATTGTCTCTGGCATCCCAAAGTCTCTCGGGCATCTTCATCAAATTATTGAAATTAAGAACAATCCTTGTTGGCAAGCAAGGAATCTCAACTTCAATCTGACCCCTGAAGCTTAATCCTTATTAACCTGCTTTTACTTTTGAAGATGGATAAAAATTAAAAGACTAGGTGTTGGCGTTTAAAACTCCTTAAGGCAGTGATAGTCCCTAGCCTCATCCAGGATAATGCAGAAGCTGGCATTCCCTCACCTGGATGTAACAGATATATCCACAGAGTGATAGTTACTCTCATCTGAGATGTAACTGAGACCATCAACTCTCTACTCTTCATTTACCTCCTTATCTTTTTAACTTAAATTAGACCCTTAGAGTCTGATTAATAGAGAGGCCTTTAGTGGATTCTAATTCAGTTTTCATCGCTCACTCGGAGTGATGCAATCTCTTTGGAACTTTGCCTCCTTATCTCATTTCAACAAGAAAAGCAGAGGTGAGATTTTTTTTTTTTTTTAAGACTAAAAGACTTCAGAGAAAACCACTTGGAGAATCCTTTAGTTACTTGGGGGAAAGTAAGATTAGCTTCCTAATAGCAGTTTCTGGCACAGTTCCTCAGCCAACTTAGCTAAACCAAATAAAAGGTCCAATGATGTGGTAATATGGGGGTAAAGGCATGGTGGGGAGAAAAACTGTTAGGCAACTGCCAAGAAAAAAAAAACCCCACGAATTTATAAAGTGCTGACCCTAGGCCTTCTATTTAGAACAAAATTATTATTCATATTTTCACGCAGCTTAACTTTCAAAATACTCTTCAGTGTTGGGAGATTAGCTTGGCAAGCATCCAAATACACACAGGAACAGAGCTAGCCTTTAAGGTATTAGAATTTCCAAAAGCTGGAGCTGAGGAAGAGATCAGAACCAAGGGGCTGAAATATTCCAGCAAAATCTAGTACCCCTGATGTGCTCATGCAAGGCCATGAAAGTTCCTTCTTTCTGAATGACCTGCTTTGTACCCTCTGTCTGAAGAAGAGATCATTGGGAAATGTGCATGGTTCTATTTTTGAGGTCCAATTGGATACTACCTTACGGATCGGCGGAGCTGTCCTCGGGGCACAAGCTTTCAGTATCTTGTTTTGTATATGTGTGTGCACGTGTGTACCTGCTCATTCATATAGTGGATGTTCACATGTATGCACATGTATGTGCATGTATGTGCATGCATGTGAAGGGCAGAGGTCAACCTCAGATATCTTCTTCATTACCCTTGGCCTTATTTTTTCAATTTTTAATATCTATTTTATTGATTATAATTTTGAAATGAAGAAAATATATTCTGTATAACAATCTAGAGTATTTTTACCTCAAAGTATTATAGTTTTTTTACATCTTAAAATTGAATTTTTGCAATTTTCATATAATTTGATGATATTTGAATCCCTTCTCTTGTCCCTGTCTCCCTTTATTGACCCCACACAATCTAATGTACACACACACACACACACACACACACACACACACACACAAAGGCCTATAGAGTCTAATTTGTGTTTCCAAATGTGAGTCCATCCACTGGAGCCTAGTTAACCTACCAAGAGTTCTACGCTTGGAAGAGACTGTCTCTGCCCTTCCCAGGAACCATCTGTTGCCACAATTTCATTAGGTGGTGTTGGAGTTTCTTACCCACTTCCTCATGTCTATGCTGGGATTTTTCTGATTTGAGCTTGCATGAAACTTGTGTATGCTGTCATCATTGCAGTGAGTTCATATGAGCAACTGACCAACTGTCTGGCAAACTCTGTTTCCTTTTGGTCATCCACCACCTCAGGCTCTTAAAATCTTTCTGCCTCCCCTTTGGCAATGATCCCTGAGCCTTGGGAGCAGAAGTTTGATATAAGTGTCCTATTCAGGGATGAGTGCTCTGCATCCTCTTGTTCTCTACACATCGCCCAGTTGTGGATTTCTGTGTTAATCACCATCTGCTGCATAAGGAAAGTTCTCTGGTGAGTGTTGAGAGATGCATTAATCTATTGGTATGACAATGTCAGTTTAATATGGCAACTATTTAGTAGAAAACTAGTATTAGGTTTCTCCCCTCTGTCCTGTGACCTGTCTAGTCTCAGGTTCCTAAACCTGTTATCAATGTCGAGTATGGGCCTCATCCTAAGAATCGAACCTATTAAAGAGTTCATCCCACTTTTTGAGATAGGGTCTTTCACTGAACCTGAAGTTCACCAGTTCAACTAGATGGCTGGCCAGTGAGCACCAGGGATCCTCCTGTGTCTGCCTCTTTAGCACTGGGATTACACTTGCTCATAGCTGCACCCATCTTCTTATGTGGATACTGAGGATCCAAGCCTGGGTCCTTACGCTAGCTCTTTTTGAACTTGGTATGATTGGAATCATATACCGTGTTCTTTTTATGTGTGTCTGGCTTCTCTCACTGCAATTTATGTGGTGGAATTGATTCATAATAAATTTCACTCTCAGTGATTATGGTATTTTTATACATACACCAAAGTATATTTACGTCTTTTATGGTTGGTTGACAGCTTCATTACTTCGTTACTTCTGGTTTGGAGCTTCAAGTTGTATCACTATGACCATTCACACACACACACACACACACACACACACACACACACACGACATAAGTACAGATATCTTTTGAATCTGTACTCAGCAATAGAAATGGCAGACTGTGTGACCCTATATTCACTTTGTAGAAATTACTCAACTGTTTTCTAGAGTAGTTGGACCACGCCATACACTCACCAGGAACCTGTGAGTGTTGGCAGTTACTCCACATCCTCACCAGTATTTTCTTTATTTTTCTTTTTAATATTTTATTATTTTTATTTTATGTGTATGAGGGTATTGCCTGCATGTAGGTGAGCGCACCCATGTCGTGCAATGCTGCGAAGGTCAGAAGAGGGCTTCGGATTCCCCTGGAACTGGAGTTAAGGGCAGTTTGTAGCCACCATGTGGGTGCTGGGAATTGAATCCGGGTATTTTCTATCACCTTTCTTCTTGTTTTGACTGCTATGAGGGGAAGTACTTGCTATAAAACTTTGTGGAAAAGGTTATACTACAAAAATTAAGCATTTCAAGGTGATAACAACAAAGTATTATACTAAGTGCAGAGTCCTTCTAAGGGTCAGCTTTGTATACTATACAGGTATTTGATGACTAAGTTGAATTTTAATACGTTTATTAGATATTTTGAAATATTTTGTTAAGAATAAGCTCTTCAGCTATAGTACCATCACTTGAGGGGATGAAGTAGGAGGTTGGCTGCCAGTTGGAGGCCAGCCTGGCTACATAGAGACCCTGTCGAAAAACAAAAACAAGGGTTGGGGACATGGCTCAGTGTGTAAAGTGCTTGCCATGAAAGCATGATCTAGGGTTCAATTCCTAGAATCCACGTAAAAGCCAGGCATTTTAGTGAGCATCTGCAACTCCAGTGCCCCATGGCAAGATGGGAGGCAGAGACAGGAATTCTAGAAGCTCACGGGTCAGCCAGCCTGGCATATGGAGTAGTCAAAAGAAAACAGACAAACACAAAACACAACAAACTCCATCTCAAACAAGATGGAAGGCAAAGACTGACACTCATGGTTGTCCTCTGACTTCCACATGTGTGCCCGCACTCACACACATGAATGTGTGCATGTTCACAGATCATACACACATCATACATGGCATGTACCACACACACACACACACACACACACACACACACACACAAGATTTTAAAAATCTGCAAAAACAAAAGAATCAGCTAGTCAAATAATTTACCTTCCTTCTGTTTCATTGTTGGTCTTTAAGAATTAATTTGCAAAGTGATAAAGGACTTGCCTAGCATGTACAAAACCCTCAGCTTGAGTCCCAGCACTAACATAACAACAACAACAACAATAATAATAATAATAATAATAATTTAGAGAAGTCTAAAACTCTTCTGCACACAGGTCTTCATTGGATGTATAAACATAGGTACTTATGTGTGTCAACTCCCTTCATGTGCTCTGTGCTTGCTGATCTACTCTTTCCATGTCTTTTGTTGAATAAGGTCTTAATTTTAAGTTAAAAAATTTTCCTTTTATGACTACTATCTTTTTACATTTTTAAATGTATTTGCATTCTTTGACAGTTTCCCACATTCTATAACAAGTATATGTTTTAGTCATTTTTACCCCCATTTCCTTCTCTCATTCCCTTCCTTTGCCCACTGAAACCCTTCTCCCCAACTAGCCCTTCTCTCTCACTCTCTCTCTCTCTCTCTCTCTCTCTCTCTCTCTGTCCCACTGATCTTAATTATGGTTGCTTGCATAAGCATGTGGAGGAAGTTATTTACTGCTCACTTTCCTCAACTGGGTGGACACTGATAAGTTACCCATTTTCCGGTTCATTAGCAGCTTTTTATGTTTAAGAAAATTTTGCTTACCCCAAAGTAATGAAGATATTATCAGCTGCTTTCTTACAAAACTTTGCCTTTCACATATATTTAAATGTTCAACAAAATTATGTTTAAATTACTTAATGGACAAGTAAAATTGTTTATATTCATAGTGTGCCACCTGATATATATTTGTATATATGTGAATAGCTAAGTCAGCTATTTGATGTGTGTTAAATGCATTGCCTCACTCTATTTTTTTTTGTGATGAGAACATGGAAACATCTACTCTTTTGTCAAGTTTAGGCATATAATATATTGCTATTAGTTGTAGTCACCATGACGTACAAGAGACCCCTTGTCTAATTGAATTCTGTGTCCTTTGTCCAACATTTCCCCAGTCCCCAGTCGCATCTTTTGGCAATCATTATTTTATTATCTTTTAGATGCATTTGATTTTTAAAGATTTCACACATAAATGAAATCATACAACGTTTGTCTTTCTGTACCTGCTTATTTCACTTAAAATGATGTCTCCTAGGTTCACCATTGTTGTTTCAGTGAGATTTTCTTCTCCTTAAAGTCTGGATAACATTCCCTTGTGTATATATACCACGTTTCCTTTGTCCATTCATTCATTGATGGGCACACATGGATTGATTTCATATCCTAGCTATGAATTCACTGAATTCTTCTGCAGTGAACGTGGAAGTGGAGATATATTTTTGATGGACTGATTTTATGTCCTTTGGATATATAGTCAGAACTGGATTTGCTAGATCACATTTTTATTTTTACTCTTTTCAAAAAATTTCTTTAGTATTTCCCATAGTTGTTGTACTGTGTTCCCACTGATGGTGTATAAGGATTAGCTGTTCTCAACAATGTCATAAACCCTTGTTATCTTTAGTCTTTTTGATAATAGCCATCCCAACAGGTATAAGATGGTATCTCATTGTGTTTTCAATTTGCATTTTCCTGGTGATAATTATGTTGAAACTTGTTTGATATAACTGTTTGCTATTTGCGCATCTTTTGAGAAAGGTCTAGTCAATTCCTTGCCCATTTTTAATTGTCTTATTTTTCTTACTTTGATTAGTATTATATATGTGTATATATCAGATATTAACACATTGCCTGGTGCATAGACTGTAAATATTTTCTCCTATTTTGTCTTTACTGCGCTGATTGTTTGCTTTGCTATGTAGAGTCTTTCTGGTTTGATTTGCTTCAATTCAAATTGTCTATTTTTGCTCTTGTCGTATGTGATTTTGAGACCATATCTCAAAAATGTCATAACCCAAAGAAAGATCATGGAGTCTCCCCTTGATTGTTCCTGGTGCTTTTACATCTGAGAACTGACGTTTAAGTGTTTAATCCATTTCTCTTGACCAGTTTTGAGTTGATTTCTGTATGTGTTATGACCTGAAGGTCCACTTCATTCTTCTCAATGTTGACACTGAGTTTTTCCAGCATTATTTATTGAAAAACTGTCCTTTCTCCACTATATTTGGTATTTTTGTCAAATGATCATAAAGTGTGGGTTAATTCCTGGAGTCTCTGTTCTGTGTTTATGTGTCTACTTTTATGTTAATAAAAGGCACATTTTATAGCCACAGCCTTGTAGTAGGTTTTATATTCAGGTGCCAGGATGCCTCAGTTATTCTTTTTGCTCAAGATTGCTTCGGTTTGGGGGGCATTCTGTGACTCCATGTGAATTGCAGGATTTCTTTTACTTATATGAAAAACAATCAAATTTTGATAGGAATTGCATTGAAGCTTTAGACCACTTTAGATAAAATGGAAATTTAAAAAATACTGTCTTTAACTTTATGATCAGGGATTTTTAAAAAATCATTTGTGTCTTCTTCAATTTCTGTTGTCAATGATTTATAGGTATAGTCTACAGGTCTTTTTGTCTCCTTAGTTAAATATTTTCTAAATAAGTATTTTATTATAGCAATGGTAAATAAGATTTTTAAAATAACTTCTTAAGATAGTTCATTGTTGAAATATCAAACAGTGCTAATTTTGTATATTGATTTTGTATCTTGCAACTTCATTGAATTCATATTTTAGTTCCAATAGTTTTTTGTCTTGTTTGTGTTGTTTGTGTTTTTAAACAGTGTCTCCCTGTAGCTCCACTTGGCCTGGCACTAGCTATGTAATCAGGCTGGCCTCACTCACAGAGATCCACCTGCCTCTGCCTTCCAAGTGCTGGGACTAAAGGCATGGAGTGCACCACTATGCTGGCTAGTCAATTTGGATGCTGCTAGGGTTTAGGTTTTGTTTGCCATCCAACAATTCATGTATTTGTCCCCAGTGTGACAGTGATGATGTTGTGGAAACTTAAAGAGCTGGAACCTAGTGGGAGGTCATTGTGGTATCACCCTCAGAAGGCACTAAGGGAGTTCTCATGGGACCCTGAGACAGTGCTTAAGGGGAGGTTTTTCTCTAAAGGGCAAACCTGTCCCTTCTCCTCTCTGTGTCTTCTTGCCTTGCTTACGGAATGGTTCTCTTCCTCTGCACATACATCCATCATTATGATACCATCCATTTGAGGCCCCCCATGGAGTTGAGCCAATATCAGTGCTCTTGAACCTCCACATTGTGAGCTAATGTACTTCATAATGTGTTCAGGCTCATTATAGTAACAAAGAACAAACTAATACATATCCCTTTTATTCCTTTCCTACTTTCTTTGGCTAGAGTTTTCAGTACTATATTGAATAAAAGTGACACGAGTGGACATCTTTGCTTTGTTCATGAGGAAATTAGTTTCAAAGAAAAGGTTTTAACTTTTCTCCATTAAGTATGATAGTCGCTCTTGGTTTGTTGTTTATTGCCTTTGTTTCTGCTGAGGCACATTTTTCCTATACTTAACTTACTAAGAGTTTTTAATCAGAAAAATATGTTGGAACTTGTCAAATGCCTTTTCTGCACCTGTTGAGATGTTTATATGGTTTCTGTCTTTCATTGTATTAATGTGACCTATCATACTTATTAATTTGTGTACATTGTCTTATCTCTTGATCATGGTAGATGATCTTTTTACTGTGTTGTCACATTTAACTTACTAATATCTTTTTGAAGTTTTTTCTATTTTTACTCATCATAGATATTGTTCTGAACTTTTTCTTTTCTTTTTTCCCCCTTTCTTCACTTTTTAAAGACAGGATCATCCTGTAGTTCCAGCTGGCCTTGAACCCACTAACTAGAGCAAGCTGGCCTCAATCTTGCATAGATCAGCCTGCCTCTGCCTCCCATGTGATGGAATTAAAGGCATGGACCCCATGCCAATCTAATTTTTTTCTTATAGAATCCTATCTGAATTTTATATCAGGAAAATGCTAGCCTTATAAAATGGGTTTGGAAATATTTCCTCTGAATTTTTTTAGAGGCATTTAAGAAGGATTGGTATTTATTTCTTTAAATGTCTGGTAGAATTAGGCCCATCATGGTGGGAGGGTAGGGCAGCTGGAACCTGAGGTTCTAGATGGTCATACTGCATCTCTAGCTGGGAATCAGACTGAGAAATGCTCTTGCTCGGCTTGCTTTCTCCTTTATTTAGTTTGTGATCTCACCATATGGAATGATGTCACTATGTTTAGGGTGGGTCTTCTTACCTCAATTAACCAAATCTAGAAAGTTCTTCACAGATATACCCAGAAGTAAGTTCATTTCCATGGTGACCCTAAATATCATCTAGTTGATAATCAAGATTACTCATCAGACACAGTTTCAGAGAGATTGTAGTTCATCTTAGCAGGGAGGGCATAACAATTGAAGCAGCTCTATTCATGGTGGTGGGAGCATGAAGCAGCTGCCTATTCACCTTCACAGGATTTGCATAGCAGAGGCAGCAGCTCTGACCATGGTGGTGGAGCATGAGGCAGCTGCCTGTTCACATTCACAGGGTGCACATAACAGAGACAAGAGCTCTGTCCATGGTGGCAGAGCATGAGGTGGCTGCTTGGTCACATTCACAGGCAGGAATCAGAATGCAGGCCAGAACCAGGGTGAAGAATAACCTTCTAAGGCTCATCTCTAATGCCCTGTTTCTGGAAGGTAGGCTTCACCTTCCAAAGGTTCTTAAGATTTCAAAACAGTGCCACAAGTTGCAGACAAAGTGCTCAAAACATAGATGTGAGGGCATTCCAAATTCAAGCCATATTTCTGAATTTTCCAAAATTCTTACTATCTTTTAATTTTGCACTATTGTAGTTGGAAAAGATATTTAATACTTCAATATTCCTAAATTTCTTAAGCATCTTATCCTGAGGAATGATCTGTGTGCACTTGAGAAGAATGTGTATTCTGCAGCTGTTGGGTAATACATTCAGTGTCTGGCAGGTTCATTTGGTCTAGAACACAGTTCAAGTCCTAGTTCTAAAAAATATTTGTAACTGATTTTGTGTATGTTTTAACAATATAGGTTTATGATGGATTTTTATCCATCAATCTGGCTATCTGAGTACAATTTTTGAAATGATTAAATGGGAATTTTGTCTGATTTTTGATGTTACAAGGAAAATGTGTTGCTATTAGACATTGAGATAATGCTGTTTTTTTGTAGGATTTTAGATATTCTTTGAAAGTTAGAAAATCTTCTAATACTACTTTGTTGAAGACTTTAAATCACAATTTGGTTTTACATTATTATTATTATTATTATTATTATTAATTATTTTTATCTTTTTGAAATAGGTTTCCCTGCAGCACCAGCTGGCCTGGAACTTGATATGTAAACCAGGCTGGCCTTAAACTCACAGAAATCTGCCTGCCTCTGCTTCCAAGTGCTGGGATTAAAGGTGTGCACCATCACACCAGGCGACTGAACCCTTTGCCTTTAGGATGATCCTATGATTTTACCTTACTTTTCTCCATTAATGTAATACATTTCAAGGATTGTCAATCAAATGTCAAACTCTACATGGGGATAATGTTGAACTTTATTGTGGGAATAAATTCTATTTGGCAATAATGTATTATCCTTATTACAACTACAATTACATAATTGAACTCTAATACACAATATAGTTCATAATTTCCTGTCATGTTCAAGAGAGTCAGTACTCTGTAATGTTTCCTACTCCTTAATATTTTTGTTGTATTTTTGTTTGGAAGTTATTTTAAAAAGAGGCCAGAACTGATTATTTTTTTAAAAAATGTTTATTATCTTTATTTTATTTTATGTGTATGAGTGTATTACTTGCATGTATGTAAGTGCACCTGTGTTATGCACTGCCCATGGATGTCAGGAGAGGGTGTTAGATCCCCTGGAACTGGAGTTAATTGATGGTTATTAGCTACCATGTGGGTATTGGGAACTGAACCTGAGTCCTCGACAAGAGTAGTCAGTGCTCTTAACTGTTGAATCATCTCTCCAGCCCCTGATTTTTCCTTTTCTATTCGCCAAAGGAAATTCTGTCAGATTTAGTTTATTTGCTCTTTTCATATTTGGAAGAATATACTAGTGAAACTAGTACATGTATAGCAGGTACTAATACTAGTACTAATACAATGTATAACAGGTTCACATAGCAAACTTAGCAGTTATAGAATCAAATGAAACATATAGTTAATTATAAAAGTAAAAGACAATAATCCTTTGCATAATTAAATAGTATATATTATTTTATTATTTTCCCCAAGATTTTACAAAGGATACCATGATAAATATGCTTTTTGTATCTTTGCGTTTTACAGAAGATACAGTTTTGTATTTTCCTTTCTTTTGTGCATTAGACAATTTTGTTGTTCTTGTCTTGTTTAGTTTAGTTTTGTTTCGTTTAGTTTTACTTTGTTTTGTTTTGTTTTGTTTTGTGCCAGGCTCTCACTATATAGACCAAGCTTACAAAGAGAGCTGCCTGCCTCTACCTCTACCTCCTGAGTGCTGGGATTAAAGGTATGTACCACCAGGACTGGTTCAATTCTGGTATTTAAAAAAAATTTTGGTATTCTTAATTATCTTTGAAAGTCTAAATAAATAAAATGCTTACATAAGTATTTTTAAAAGACTGTGCATTTTTCCTAGATACTTTTAAAGCTATATTTGTAAGTTACAATGCATGTTTTTTATTACCCTCTCATCTATTATTATTACTATTATCATTATTATCATTGTTTTGCAGTGTTGTGGATTAAACTCAGGACTTGATCCTGCTCAGTAAGTATTCTGCCACTGAGCTACAGTCTCAGCTCTTTGGTTTTGTGTGTGTGTGTATGTGGCATATGCATTTGTGTGCTCATATGTGTGCCTGTGTGTGTGCATGTGGAGGTTAGGGGTCACAGTTAGGCATCTTCCTCTATTTTTCTCTACCTTATTTTTTTGAAATAGGGTCCCTCACTGAACTTGGAGTTCACCTATTGGCTAGACTGGCTCACCACCAAACCCCAGGGATCCTTCTGTCTTTGCCTCTTACTGTTGAGATTACAGATGTGCACCACCATGCTCAGCTTTTTTTATGAATGCTGAAGACCCAAAATCATCTCCTCAGGTTTGTACAACAATTTCTTTGTTCACTGAGCCATCTCTCCAGCCCCCAAAAATTATTTTTAAATTTCTGCTGTTTTTTTGTGTTCCACATGTTATTTATTAGAATATTGATTAGTTTGCATATATTTTAACATTTGTTCTTTTGAAATATTTACTTTCCACTTTAACTTTTTCACATATTTATTTCCATAGTAGTGAGACCAAATGTTTTTGTATTAGTTCAATCACTTGAAATTTCTTAAACTTTGCTTTATGAATTAGCATATGTTCAGGATTTGTAAGTGTTACATATGTACTTAAAATGAAAACACATTCTTTTGGTTTGTGGGCTTAGTATACTTATACTTCAATCAGATCAAATTTATTCATTATTTCACTCATGTTTATTCTATTGACTATTGAAATAAAGTAATAAAGTTGGGCTGGAGAGATGGATCAGTGATTAGGAGCACTTACTGCTCTTGCAGAGGACCTGTATTCAGTTCTAACACCCACATCACATGGTTCACAGCTGCCTGTAACTTCAGCTCCGGGAGATCTGATACCCTCTTCTCTCCTCTGTGGGCAACTGCATGTATATGGTACACATGCAGACAAACAGACACACACACATATACAAGCACACTTTTTTAAATAAAAGGAGTCTCCCAACATGATGGAGTTTTTCTATTTTGTCTTTGGGGGCTATTTTAAAGCAATATTATTTAGTCATACTGAATTGAAAGTGTGATATTTTTGTGATATTTTGTCTCTTCAACAATCTACCTAGCTGTCCTGTTTCCTCTCTAATAATCCCACTGTTTTTAGAACTTTCTGCCTGATTCTAGCAGAGCTGTTCTTTCTTTCATCTAGCATTTACCTGATACATTTTATCTTCAAGCTTTCAGAACCCAAATATTTGTGTGTGAATGTATCCATGTGTGTCCATATTTATATAGGTGTGTGCATGTGTGTACAGATGCACATTCACATGTGTACGTGTGCGTGGAGTCTAGCAGTCCATGTCATGTATCTTCCTCCACCATGTCCCACCTTACTTTTTCACTGAACCTGGAGTTCATCTGTTCAGTTATGCTGGTTGGATAATGAGTTCCAGGGATCCTCCTGCCTCTAGCACTGGGAGTTACAGACACACACTTCCTTGCCTTGCTTGATGAGGGCTGAAGATCTAAACTTAGGTCCTCATGCTTGCATGGTAGGCATTTTATCCATTCAGCCATCTCCCCAACCCCCAGAGCCCTAATATCTATGTGTATTACTTGGTTGTGAGCCTGAGCCTTTAATGGCAGTACCAGCTCTCCAGCTTATCTATGTATATTTCTTATAGGTATGACATAACTATGCTTTGATTTTTAGTACATTCTGATAACCTCAATATTTTAATTTTAATACAGAATCCAGTTGTACTAAATATGATTACTGATATCTCTGGGGATATAGTAGGAGAGAGGTGTTACAAAGGGGAAATGGAGAACATGGAGGTCTTAACTGGGGAGAGAGGAGGGAGAGTTAGATGTGGAGAGAGAGAAGAAAGAGAATAATGCTTAGGTGGTATGAAAAACCAGAAGGAAACGTATTAATGCAAAAGCCTACTGAAAAATACACATATCATTGCACGCATGTACATGAGTGCGTGTGTGTAGCTGAAGGCTATATAACAAGGAACACAGTGTCAGAAGCCTCTATTCAACTTGTTGATCAGGGTGGTCCAAGAGACTCCCAAAGTAATATGGGCTAGTGCCACAGATCTTGGTGTAAGACCCTATTGCTGAAGACAAGACATACTTCAGACACAGGACTTGGAACAATGGCATGGAACTGATCTGGAAGCCTCCTCACTAAAGACTAGCTCTCATAGTATCAGAAGATACTATGCAAGCTGCTAAGGGAGAAAACCAATCAATGGTCCAGCCCCAGCTGTAAAGCCTAATAACACAACAATGACCAGCACAGAAAAACTATCTCTATTGGTGCACTAGTGGCATTTTTATCTTGGGTGTAATTAACAGCTATTTAATTGGACTTGAAGCCCATTCAGTGGAAGGGAACTCAACTGTTGTACTGTAAACATAACCAAATGCACATGGCTGGAGAAGTCATAGATCCTAGAGAAAGCCTACATCTGTCGTATCGCTATTTCTTAGTGTATGCTAAATATGTATCTTATATTTACAGAGAAGTGTACCTCTCACCACTTATCAAAGAAGCTTCTTTTTGCAACATATGAAGACCATTACAGAGTTCTAAAACTGGTCAGACATAGAGAATAAGTGTCTACGAGATTCCCAGCTCTAAGTGGCACATCTACAATTGAATCTCTACACCTAAGGCAGTAGAATGGGGGGTAGAGACAATATTTTGCATCTCTCAGCTCTCACCAGAGAAGCTTCCTCATGAAACACAGAAAGTCACAAATGGCCAAAATATAGACACTGCAGAGTGTGTGTCCCTAAATAGGACTCCTACATTAAACCTCTGCCACCCAGGGCTCAGGGACCATTGTGGAAAAGAGGGCAGAAAGATTGTAAGAGCCAGGGGTGATGGATGACCACAAAGAAACAGTTTTCCAAGCATCTGTGATCTTGCTCATCTGAACTTACAGCAATGGTGATAACATGTACAAGACCCATAAAACTCAAACAAAAATCAGCATAGAACAGCATAAGTTTGGGTAAGAAGCCCCAACCTCAGCTGAGAAACTATTGGCAACTAATCACTGCTCAGTGAGGGAGAGTTGATCTTCTTTAAGGCAGTGATGCTAGACAGGTTGAACAGCTCCAGTGAATGGACTCACACGGAGAGACATCTGGGGACACAAACTTGACTCCATAGACCTTCTCATATATGACAGACTAGGTGAAACCCAGTGAAGGGGCTGAAGGGGATGCAAATGGGGAAGAAGTGTAAATATTATTAACATGTATTATATGAAATGGGCAAAAATTCAATAAAACTATATATTGCAAAGAACACATTTATTTATGAAACTTTTCTTCTTCATTGTTCTGGGACTCTGATTACATTATTAGGGGTTTCCCTGTGTTACATGGGTATTTAATATTCCACTCTGCGTTTTTCATCTTTCTATTCCAGTTTGTGAATATTTCTTATTCATGTGCTCTTCAGTTCTCTAATTTTCTGTTGTATTGGACCTGAGCTACAACCAACCTATCTACTGAGTGAATGATCATTTCAAACATTTTATATTTTGAATAGAGAATTTTATTTATTTATTTATTTATTTATTTATTTATTTATTTATTTATTTATTGTCTCATGTATCCCAGGCTGGCCTCAAACTTGCCACATACTTGAGTTGAGGGTCCTCCTGCCTTCACCTCCAAAGCGCTGGGATGACAGACATGTCCCACCAGGTTCAGGTTATTATTTTAGTTTTTAGTGTATGTGTATATGGGTCTGTGTTCATGTATGCCAATGTTCATGTGTATGAGGGTGCAAGTGCATGCATGTGCATGTGCATGTGAAAACCAAGAGAAAATCTCAGGTGTCATCCAGAAAAATGTGACAAGGTCTGTTATTGGCCTGGAGCTCAGCAATTAGTCACAAGGATCCTCCTGTCTCAGCTTCCCCACCACTCAGGTTACAGGTGTCTACCACCACGCCTGGCATTTTGGCATAGGTTCTGGGGACTGAATGCAGGCCCTCCTATTTGAGAGGTAAGCACTTTACCAGACTGAGCTATCTCTCTCTAGGCATTTGATTACTTTTATAGACTTCAAATAGCCAATGAGGGGAAAAATCTATTTCCTTAGCTATTTTCTGAATATTTTCCTCTGTTTTGTCCAACATTTGAATCATGATTATTCTTATCTGTAAACATTAACTACAGTAGCTGGTCATTTTCAGTTTTCTTTCCATTGCTTTTTCCCTGTAGTCTATGGTCAGAGTCCTTGGCATGCCACACCTACATTATGAGCAAGGCCTTCACTCGATTGATGCTGCTCTTTGATGACTATTCACTAGATAGAGGAGTGAGTCAGAGACTGGATCTCATTATACCTATGCTCGGCTTTAATTCATCCAGACACTGGCAGTGGTACTCCATCTTCTTAGAAAAGAAAACAAAAAAAAAAATGAAAAATAAACAAAACCCACTTCTTTTTGAAGTATCTACATTTTTTATAGCACTCACCCTTTTAAAGATGGTCTATAATCCTAACCTTCTACTTGTAAATCCTGAGCTATTACAGGAAACACCACCGTATTTCAGTTTTACTTCTGTGGTTTAAACACCTACCCACACAGTTTAAGAATTCAACAAATGTCTTAAAGGAAGAGCTGGCTGGAAAAAACATAGATCCCAGATAAAACCCTATCTCTGTAATGTCTCTGGACAGATGAAATTTCTTACCATATGCTAAATATGGATTCTTATGCTTATAGACAAGCATGCTGTACACCGCTCATCAAAGAGGCTTCTTTTTACTGTGGATGGAGGCTGCTGCAGAGTTCCACAACTGGTCAGACACAGAGAGTATACATCTGTGAGATACCTAGTTCTAGGTGACAAATCTACAGTTGAACCTCTATACCTACGGCTCATGGAACATAGCAAAATGAGGGCTAGGGAGGAAACTAATGCATCCCTCAACTCTCACCAGTGAAGCTTCCTTATACAACAGATTGCAATACATACAGAAGGCCACAACTGGCAAAGTTTTGAAGAATAAGAAACTGCAGAGTGTATATCCCTGGATAAGACTCCTATATTGAACCTCACCACCCATGGCTTGTGGACCATCATGAAAGACGGGGCAGAGGGATTGTGGGAGCCAGGGCTGGTTCATGAACACAGGCAAGCAGGGGCTTTCAGGCCACTGGAAGCTTGCACATGTGAACTTGTGGAAATGGTGGCATCAGGTACAGGGCCTATGCCAACTCAATTAAATAAGGGCCCAGAGGGAAGGAGAGAAATGTGTGGTGGGCCGGTCCTAGACTGAGAATATTGTAGACTGATTGCTCCTAGGAGAGAGAGAGTATGCCTTACTTATGATCTCTAGATGGGCTGACTAGACTCCAGTGGATGAATTTGTACTGAAGGACATCTGGGTACAAATGCTTGACCAGATAGGACTTAACATGTATGGTGGAATACATGAGGTCCAGTGGGGGGATGGGGGGACACGGGGAGGGAGGGGCCCTAAATTTGATTAAGAACTGTTGTATGAAATTGCAAAATCTCAATATTTTTTTTAAAATCTGTGCATGTCTTTGAGGATCTTTAATTTCCAATTTGTCATTCTAACCCAATGAAGTTCCGGGTACTACAAATTCTCCTTACATTTCTGTTCTTTAGCAGAAAACATACACTTAGGCAGTGTCTGAGTTACAGTCTCTGGATTTGGAGGACATGAAATTACAGAGGTTAGCACAGCTTTCCACGTTTCTCCACTCTCTTCCATCTTTGCCTTTGAGTCTTCACCGCTTTATCATCTTGTTGATGACTTTAAGCAGATACTGTTTCGCCTTTCACTGGACAGTTTTTTATTGCCTCACCTTTTTTGTATACTTTCCCTAGCCACATTTGTGCTGCCCGGGTGTGCTGCTGTCTCCACTGGCTAACTCTGAGACACCCTGGGTTCTCAAACACAAATGCTCTCTTCTTTGAGAGGCTCTTTTTCCTCTCCCTAGAGGAGACACCACACTGTCTGAACTTCGTGTTTATCTCTGACTGCCATGCATCACCTACTAGACTCTCAGTGTCACGTGAGGGCAGGGTGGTGTCTCTCTTGCTTCCCATTGCATTCCCTGAACTTGAGTGGGCTCAGAGCACAGTAGGTACCTGGGAAGCCGTTACATAAATAATGAAATCTTTTTTTCCAATTTTTTTTGTTAATTCTTTATTTAATAACCACATACTTAGAAGAAGCATTTCATTACAACAGCATTGACATATTCAATAATAATTTTCTGAGCTAAGATGCATCTCTTTCAGAACTGGCTGTAAATTTTTAGGTTTACAGTTTAATTATTACAGTTATACAATATTGTGCTCAGTACAAACCCTATAAGACAAAAAGTTAAATGAGGTTTTAACCTTTAAAAAAGATCTTCATTTCATTATTAAAATCCATAGTTTCATACAGAAAAATTCAATATTCAATTTTTGACATTAAGATGTTTGTACATGCATTTCTAATCTCTATATATCTGATTATTACTAGTCACAGTTGGTTACTTTCTGAGCTCCTTGGCACC
>NW_008355275.1:793537-863868 GCF_000622305.1 Nannospalax galili
TATTCAATAACAATTTCCTGAGCTAAGATGCATCTCTTTCAAAATTGGCTATAAATTTTTAGGTTTACAGTTGAATTATTACAGTTATACAATATTGTACTCAGTATAAACCCTATAAGACATAAAATTAAATGAGATTTTATCCTTTATAAAAGATCTCCATTTCATTATTAAAACACACAGCTTCATACAGAGAAATTCATTTTTAATGCTACTAACACTGAGATATTGGCACATGCATTTCTAATCTGATTATTACTAGTCATAATCAGTTGCATTGGATCCTTGGCACCTGTGTATGTCTATGAAGTCATCTGGCAGATTTCAGTGGTAATGTTTATCACCTCTACTAATTAGCATGATGTAAATTTCCATGCTTCCTCCTCAAATATAATACATTTTAAAAAATTTGTTGATTTTTTTTTATGTGTGTGTATATCACACAGAACATCCCAAACCATCTTATTCAACCATACACCCACTTCCCAAATGGCACCCTCCCATAACCTCCCTCCCCCCATTAGAGCCCTTATATTCTGATATCCCTGCTACTGTCTGCTGTGTTGTTGGCACCCCAACCATTCCCCTCTACTTGCCCTTCTGGTGAATCTAGTCAGCTTATCTAGAGGTCTTTGTTTTAGGTGGGTCAGCCGTTCCTCTTCTAGCAGCAATTGGTTGTCAATACTCCCTTAGATAAGATTAGGGTCTGCTGTTCATTTTCCCAGTTCTTTGCTGGGTTACTACCTGGGAGTCCCTTTGGTCACCCTGGCCAACAACTCAAAAGAAAGTATCTCCTATCTGGCATTGTTGCTTGTTATGTAGCCTTTAGCTATGCATATGGACTCTTAAGAAATTATATTGACCCCTTTAATTTTTGGTTATACTTTTCTTTTGGATGTTTAAGGCCATACAGTTGGCCGAGATAAACCAATTTATTTTTACTCTTAAGGTCATTTGAGGATCTGTTTCTCAGGGGTCACATGGGCTCGGGAGGAGCCCCTGGCTCCTTTCTTTTACCAGTTCCACCTATGTGAATGTGAAGATAAGTCAAAGGTACTGCTCAACCATGGCTGGCTTCACTTGGAAGCATGGAAGAAATGTTTCCTACATGTTGACTCTCCTCATTGTAGACAAGACCCTGGTTCAAGTCCATCTGCTGGGGGTATCCATGGCCTCCCTAAACAAGAAGACAGGTGACTCACCACAGTTACAGGACATTTTGAGAGATACTCCGTAATTTCCTAGAATTTAGTCGACCTTGAAGGGCAAGAAGCCAAAACCATCCTTTAACTCCTGACCAGATTAGTATAGGCCTCAAAGTACAGCTGTTAAACATCCAAGGTTAGTTCCACCAGTCTGGTACTTTTAATTTCCATGCAGCATATAGATAAAGCTTCTGCGAAAATCAAATGTTCTCAGATAAACCTTACCTAGACATATCTGCTATGTATAATTTGTCATTAGGTTGTAGGAGTAATATGGTTCCCTCTTTCAAAACTAGCTAGGCATTGTTTATCTCTCACCCCTCCACCATAGTTTTCCCACTTAAGGTGCCCCCATTTTCCCTCTTTCTCCCTTAATAATACCCTTCTCCTATGGTCTTACTGCTCTTGAGCTTCTTTCCCCTTATCCCCTAGGTTCCTTGTATACCCTTCCCTCTCCCCTCCCTTAAACTAACCCAATTTTTATCCATATCTCCCTTATTAAGGCCTGTTTCCTATTGTTCTTCTCTTTCAGTTTCTTTCTTTTCCTATTCCTCCCTGTTTCCTTTCCATTATTCTGGTTCCTGTAGTTATGTCTGGATTGCTGTGACAAAACACTCTGACCACTACCAACTTGGGGAGGAAAGGGTTTATTCAGCTTACATCTCTTGTTTTTCTGAGTTCGTGTTACTTCACTTAGTATAACAGTTTCTAGTTCCATCCATTTACCTACAAATTTCATGATTTCATCTTTCTTTACTGCTGAGTAAAACTCCATCGTATAAATGAACCACATTTTCATTATCCACTCGTCAGTTGAGGGACACTTACATTGCGTCCATCTCTTAGCTATTGTGAAAAGAGCAGCAACAAACATGGATGTACAAGTGTCTCTGCAATAGGACGAGTTCTTTGGGTATATGCCAAGGAGTGGTATAACTGGGTCAAATGGTAGGTTCATTTGTAGTTTTATAAGAGTTCTCCACACTGCTTTCCATAGGGGTTGAACCAGTTTGCAGCCCCACCAGCAGTGGATGAGTGTTCCCCTTTCCCCACATCCTCTCCAACATTTGGTATCATTTGTTCTCTTGATCTTAGCCAGTCTGACTGATGTAAGATGAAATCTTTTTTTATGTCATAAATTCTTCCTTTTCAAGTTTGCACTATAGAGTGCTTCAAACATCCTCCTACTACTGACAAGTACTCTGTCCCTGTTACTATTCTGGTTGTTTTAAATAAGTCTCTACGGTCCTTATAACCATCTTGCGAATCACGTATGTTTACTTCCATTTAGCATTAAGAAAATTGATACCCAGAGACGGTAACTGATTTATTCAAGTGACAGGACAACCAATGGAATATGCATGGGTTGAATTCATGATTATTTGCCTCCAGTACTCAGTCTCTTTCCATGACCCTGCATGGCTTCCCTTTACTTCCCTTCCATAAACTCAACACATTCAGGTGATACGCAGCCATCTACTCTTCATTTCAGATCCCCACAGCACCTATCTCCTTGCTCTGTACTCCTCCAAGATCTACACAATGAGCAGACATGCATTAGTGAAGGAGAAGCCTCTGAAGCCTTGAGGATACCATTTGAACCATTTCCAGCAAACAAATGAGCTCCCAATGGCTGATGGATCTCTCCTTCCTGACGTGCCATTTTGTTTGTTTTTTCCTTAATTCCTCTCAGATGTTCTTTCCTCTATAATCTCCTTCCTGTGGGTGATAGTTGGCATAGCTCACATCTGTTGAAATATTTGCCCTGCCTAGGAGAGCAGCCAAATAAGCTGCAGTGCTCAGCAGTAAGAAGACAGAAGAGCAATAAAATAATGGTAATGCCTTGGGTTGGAGACTGCATCCCTCAAACCCCCTCTACCCTGCCCCCGATTCCGTTGCTTTTGAACAGAGACATCTTTTTGCCTCTGTGCTCTTCCTCCCCTTCACATAGGTGTGCTCACTAAGTATTTCAGGATCATTCCTGAATGTCTGTTTTGAAGAAAATTCGAACTTTCACCACCACCAGGCAATTTCTATTTCCATGTTTCTTCTTCAGAAGTGCTACTTAGGGCTCTTTTCTTGTATATTTTTTATTGAAGTTTTGAGTATTTCAAACACATCTTAATCATTGTTATACTCCCTTTCCCCACAGTCACCCTCCTATAGCACCCACATACACACTGGATTTCATGCATTCTGTCATTTATGTTAAGGTCTATTGAATGAAGTTAGAGTTCCCAGATTTCCCTCAGTGCAAGCTCATCCACTGAGGTCTAGTCAGACAATCTAGGGTCACATCCTTAAAGAAGATCAGCTCTTCCTCACCCAGAAGTAAATCAGCTGCCCAATAGTTCTTTGGCTAAGATTGGGGCCAGGTGCCCATTTCCACAGTTTTATGATAGGTTTTTGTGGGCTTGAGTTTGCATGGGTCTTGCGCATGCTGCCACCTTTGCTGTAAGTTCATATGAGCAGGGTCCCCAGATGCCTGGGAAACACAGTTTCTTTGTGGTCATCTACCATCCTTGGCTCTTACAATCTTTCTGCCCCCTTTTCTGAAATGTCCCCTGAGATCTGGGTGGGTGAAGTTTAATATAGGAGTCCTGTCCAAGGACCTATACTCTGCAGACTCTTATTCTCTACCGTTTGGCCATTTGTGGCCCCTTGTGTTCATGTCCCTCTGTTGCATGAGGGAGCTTCATGATGAAAGTTGAGAGATGCATTAGTATTATTTCTACCCCCTTGTTCCACTGTTATGTGGGCTTTAGGTGTAGAGGTTCCATTACGGATGTATCACTTAGGGTTGGCCATTTCACAGACACTTAATCTCTGTGTGTGATCTTCTTTGGGCCTTTATTCCCAGAAATGCTTATATAAACCATGTTTACAAAATTATGTTTTAAAGTAGAAGTGTGTATACAGCTTAAACTACAAGAATCCTTTCTAGAATAGGATCCAGAGTTAGTACCTATAAGGAGGAGGTGAAATTATTTTAGTGGTTCCCAGCATGAGTTCTCTGAGCTCATAGACTCCAACATTTAAAATAATAATTATAACAAAAGTGGTATTTGAGCTTTGTGACTGGTAGAAATTATAACAATTAACGTTTAACTTGAGGGATGAGACGCTGCAAGAGATAGAGCTCTCCTTCAGCTTACTAAGGCAGAAAAATATTGTTAATCCATTAGAGGACAAGTGCGCCAAAGATATTATCAGGACTTCATGCTAGGGTGACCAACTGTGGTGATTTGGATAAGACATGTTTCCCACAGGTGCAAGTATTTGAATGATTGGCCAGCTGTAGCACTGTATGGGACCATGATGAATCTGCTGGAGGGGTGGCCTTGCTGGAGGAAGCAAGTCACTGGAGTGGGCTTGGAGAGTTCACAGCCTTGCCACATTTGTAACTTTTCCCTCCCTGCTTCCTGTGCTGGCTTGAAGATGTAAGGTCTCAGCTTTCTGTTCCAGGCTGGCTGTCTCTGCAACCTGCCTACCCCACCATGATGCACGCTTTCCCTCTAGAACCATAAGCCAAATAAACTCTTCTATAAGTTGCTTGGTCGTGGTGTTTTATCATAGCAACAGAAAAGTACACCAACTGTCCTGATGCCGAGGATTTCATGGAGCACTAAATGTCCCCTGTATTGAAAAATGCCCTCAGCCATAGAAAAAATCAAGACATTTAGTCACTGTTTCTTCTTGTCCATGGATCTACGTTAGTTGTTGGTTTTTGTTCCTGGGTGAGGGCAAAGATGGCAACTGTAAATTCGCATCATCTTCATAACTAACAATCTCATATAAGAAAAAAAGATTTGAATCCTAATAGTTACAACAGCATTCTGAGGCTGGCTTTTTCATCTGTCTTGACTTATATGACTTCTTTCAAACCAAATATTGGTCCAGAGAAATTGGATACTCAACCGAACAGCCAAGAGTTTGACAAAAGGGGGGTGTCAAATTACATGAAGCTATTTATTATTTATTCTATACCAACAATTTATAATATAATTAAAAATATATGAAGATAAGTGTTTTAGTGGTAAAATCTTCTAAATAAGAGTGAAGAAAAATTAGAGAATGCTTATTGGCAAATAGATAAAAAAGAACGGACCTTGACTCTGACACACAGCAGTAAAAGAAATCTAGGAAGTGAATTTGCCAATTGCTCTTCAGTCCCTTACAAACAAGGCCTTTCCAGCACCATGATTCTGCTCTGTTCAATTCACAAAGACTGAGGATAGTAGGGGGTCATTGTATGGGTCACTTCGGGGAAAGCATCTTATCATACAGCTGAAGAAAGGAAGCTGTGGGATGGATATACTTCATGAAAGATGCTTAAAATTTCCCAGAGCCTTCTACTCCAAGTACCTTTCCCACTTGTTCCCTAACTTATTGTTGCTTGAAATTCCTCCCAAAGTTAGAAATAAGCTCTACCATGCAATTAGCTCCAAGGGAGAAGAACCCTGAGATTGAAATTTAAGGTAGTCATGACTACTGATTTCACACTTTTCAAAGCTGTTTGACTTGGGACAGGTTAGTGAAGTGGGGGAAGACGGAGCCACAAGACTTGAAGAAAGAGCTTCAAAGAACATGGAAAATGACAGATATGGTGGTGCATATCTGCAATCCTAACACTCAGGAGGCTGAGGCAAGAAGATTGCTGAAAGTTTTAGGCCAGTCTAGATACATGGACTATGTAGGGAAAGAGTGTCCAAAAAAAAAAAAAAAAAAAACGTTATCAGAAATTTGTGCGCGGATCAAAATATAGGATAATGGTGAAAAAAAGTTTGTAAAAAAAAAAAAAAAAAAAAAAGAGGGGCTATAGAGATGGCTCAGCCACTGGTAGAAGCAAAGTTATGAGTGGTTCATGAGTTCCAAGAATGGGGAATAGGGGCTGGCCTGCATGTTGGTGCACGTGTTTAATCCCTGCACTCAGGATGTGAACCTCTGAGTTCCAGGCCAGCTGGGGCTCCAGGAGACCCTGTCTCAAAAAGACCAAAAAAAAAAATTGGGAATGGGACCCTCAAATGTTCCTGGGAGGTATGGTCACTTCATTCTCCACTCTTCTCTGACACAAGGGCTGAATATCTAGATCAGTTCTGTTAGAGAGAAAGTCCTAGTCTAGAGAATAGGGCACTCACAGGTAAGAAGGGAATACTGTTATCTCCATCTAGGGGAAAGGGGTCTAGAAGTAAAACATTCTTTTCAAAGATAACACAGAGAATGTTCCTCTCCAAGGCACACCTCCAGTTTCTCATTGTGAAATTCACATTTGAACAGCCACTACTGAGTAGTGCCAGCTACTATATGATGACTTTATGCCTGGCTTGCTTGGAGCTGGTCCTGGCTCAAGCATCTTCCAAAATGCAGAGGTTCATATAGATTTCATAGGGGTTTAGGACAATTGGCTCAAGACAATATAAAAGTTACCAGAAGTGTTAGCTGGGTTTGGGCTTATTCCTTGTAAGAATTTTCCCAAGTCTTTGGTAAAATGGTGCCTTCTCAGGGACGTGCTCACTGAATGCCTCATTGAAAATTGCAGCACTTTGAAGATTCATCTCTTTCCAGCCTTCCACCTGTCTTTGCTTTTCTCAGCAGCACTGACTGCCTTCTAACATGTGCTCTAATTTTCTTATGTATCTGTTTACTCACTCCTCCAAGGAAACATCAAGGAGCATACATCCTCGAAGGATCTGAGAGCTTTGTTCATTGCTGTATCCCTGGATTTAAAACAGTGTCTAGTTTCTGTGAAAGCTGTCATAATAAAACTGAGTCACTTATGTCAAGCCCTAACAAAAATGGAATAAATAAAGCCAGACGTTTAAGAAAAAAATCACATGCATGTATGCTTGATAAAAACAAGAGCTATCACAACACACCCTACTGAACCACTGCACTGATTAAGCCTACTACAGTCCTACACAGAAGATACTTACGTAAGAAGATATGTTTCATAAATGTCTGTCCAACCTCAGACTAGCACCATCCTCATTTTTAATCCGTAAACATCCTTGGGTCCCATGGTTATAGGCTCAAGTTAATATATAATCCTCCTCATGGAGCTGGAGAGAAAGCTCAGCAGTTAAAAACACTAGTTGCTCTTGCAGAGGAGCTGGGTTCAGTTCCCAGTATTCACATAATAGCTAACAACCATCCTTAGCTCCAATTCCAGGGGATCTGACATCCTCTTTTGGCCTCTACGGGCATTGCATGCACAGGGTTTGCTTATATGCACTCAGACAAAACAGTAATACATATAAAAGTAAAGATAAGTAAAATATATTTTAAAAATGTTAGTTATTGCTATTTTTATTTTACATTAAAGTTCAAACAAAGATGGAAGCTGTGTGTTCTAGGTGTTTAATGTTAAAACAACAGCAAATGGGACTTCCTTTTCATGATAGTTTAAAAATATATTGCTCTCTGTTGCTTGTGACTAGGTTCAGCTCATTTTGAGTTTCCTTGGCCTTAACTCTGCTGTATGCTGTCACCAGGCAAGCTTCTAGGTAGATAAATGGAAAAACTCCATAAGGCAATAATGGCTTATTCTGCTTATGAAGACTGAGACTATAAATCAATGACCTATAAATAAATTTTGATAAGGAGGAAGGCTCCAGATCTTGTTTGTGCTTTCAGATGTTTGCCAACCTCAGAGCACAGTAGAAAGCTGATAGTAAAGTGAAGTCATGTGCTCTGTGTTAAATAAGCTTAATCTCTACCTCTTCTGAACTGATCTTGTGCTCCATATCTTGCTGGCTAGTTTCTGGATCTCTGGCACTGTTTGAATTCTGCTTTATATACCAAGGGACTTTGAGATGCCTTTTCTTTCTCTCTGTACTCCTCCTTCCAAAGCGGGCATAGTAAGCTACCAGAGTGGAAAGGTTTGCCTTTACTCTTGGCTTTAAATGTTAGCAAACTGCATCACATGTGTTATTACCACCTGGCTGCTTGCTAGACGGGGAGAGGAGATGAGGGACTTAGAGAGAGATCTGAAGTGCTTCAATATTGATCACAAGGGTTGTCTAACAGGCAAGAGGAGTATCACATGTTTTCAGGGTAGACAAAGCACCAAAGACTGAGGAATGGAGTAGAGAATAGAGTGACAAGCTTCTACCATTAGGAAGAAAAAGCTGCTTCTCTGAAGCAATCTGAAAAAGCAGACCTAGAGTGTCACTGAGCGAACAGCCTCATGGGACTCCCTGTGGCATGAAGCTTGCTGCCTTCTGTGTGACCATTTCCTATCAGCCTGGTAGGCAGTCCAAGGGTGCAGCCGAGGTCAACATTTATTTGCCTGACATTTGTTTGCCCCAGTTGGGCTCTTATCCATCTCCTGTAGGCATAGATGACCTCTTCTGCAGAAAGCAGGAACAAGAATAAGAAGGTGCAGGTTTCATCTCAGTTAGATTACTTGTAGAACTTGACTCCATTATAGAGCAAAGAAGATGAGAGAAGACGGTTCAGTTACCCAGCCATTTGCACATATTTTGGGTGGTCCCGGGCTAAGTAATAGACACAACAGTAACAAAATAATGATCATAATTTGTACCAGTACTTTTCAAGTGCTTCACTTCATGGGTTCATTTAATTTTCTCAACTCTCCTATGAGGTACTTATATATTTTTCATGTTGTACAGCTGAGAAAAACCATGGTTTAGAGGGGTCACAGAGCTAGACCATGGTCTCACACACCCAGTGTGTAGAAATAAAAATGAACTCTAATCTGTCTTTGTGTTTTAATTTTTTAAGGTTAAAAATTATGTTTGTATATATGTATGTGTCTGTGTGAGAATATATATACCTTGTAGTGGACAGGTACCTGAGGAGGCCAGAAGAGGGTGTCAGATCCCCTGGAGCTGGAATTACAGGCCATTGTGAGCCACCCAGTGTAGATGCTGAGAACAGAACTCAAGTCCTCATCTCTCCAGCCCTGTCACTGTGTTTTAGGGGGAGCATTTGGGGGAGACTCAATACTGATAAAGGAGACAATCTACTAAGAAAAGAGCTAATTCAACATGTGAGGTGCAGCATTTGCTACAGTGTTGCTCCGTGTTAGCCTACCATGAAATGTGCTGTAGGAAGCATTACATGTTAACTAAGGGTCCTTTATGTGCTCAATGACAGGATTTCTGAGCTCTAGGATTACTGGCATTTTAGGACAGATGATTCTTTGTTGGGGGCATTGGGGAGTATCCTATGCATTGCACTATATTTAGCAGAGTCTACACACCAAGTGCCAGGAACATGTGCCCCAGATGTGAAAACAGAAAATATCTTTAGACATTGCCAGGCATCAGCTGTTCTGACACTGCTCTACAAAAGTAAAAATTTAAATAATGGTGGGATTTTGTCTGACTGAGTTTGCATAGGACTTAACACAGAGGACCTTAACAGGGATGACAGTGTATATGGGCTCCAGTTGGGGAGGGATGGGAGGGTACTGGTGGGGACGGGGAACAAAGATGCTTATGATTGATTGAGATGTTCTGTATGAAATATGCAAAAATTCAATAAAAACAAACTTTAAAAGTTTTAAAAGATGGTAATTATAACTTTTTATTTTATTCCCCATTGTCCAACCTAACATATACTCTACCTTATAGCAGCAAAATACAGCATTCTCTGTCTCTCTCTGTCTCTCTCTGTCTCTCAGAGAGAGAGAGAGAGAGAGAGAGAGAGAGAGAGAGAGAGAGAGAGAGAAAGAGAGAGAGGCTGGGGTTTATTGTCAAGTGTCTCCTGCATGATTTTTTGAGACAGGGTCTCTCACTGAGACCAGGGCTCAACTGATAAGCTAAATTTACTGGTCAGCTAGCTCTGGAGATCTACTTGTCTCTGACCCCACTCCTTAGCACTAGGGTTACAGACACATGCCACTAACACCTCTACATCTGAACTGTTTACTGTGGGTGCTGAGGATCCAAATCTACATCCTCATGCTTACAAGACAGGCATTTTAGTGACTGAGCCATCCCCCCAGCCCAAATATATATTCCTATAAGCTCCCATAGAGCATTGCCCTGGAAAGGCCATATTATTGACCACAAAGAAATATCAATAAATGTAAAAGAATGAAAATACTTCAGTCAGGGTTTTAGGATCACAATAGAATGAAATGATAAATCAACAAAACTGAAAGAAGTTCTAGAAATACTCTTGGAAGTTAATACTTTTCAAAGTGCCTCAGGGGTATAAGACGAAACCCCAAGAAATTAGAAAATATTGAGTTGAAAGAAAATGAGAACACAACATACTAAAATTTATGACAAGTAGTTAAAACAGTCGCTGTCCCCGACCGCTTTCCGTCTCGCCGGCAAGAACGACGCGGGAGGACAAGTCAGGATCCTTCTGCAGCAGTTTATTGTATGCGCATCTTACACTCTTAGAAGCTTAAAGACCGAAGACGCCGAGAAGCGGGAGAGCGGTTGCTTATATAGTCTAAAGGTCCCATCTATGACGTATAAGAAGCGGATTGGTTGCTGGAGATCACGCCACGGGAGGAGGCGAGGGAGAGCAGGCTCTTGTGCACGCCCCTTATGGGCGCAGCAGGATGTTTACTGTTAAGAAGGTCTGGATACCGGCGCCATCTTGTAATGGTGGCGGAGGCTGTGGCTCTCCACAGTTAGATAAATGCTTATAGATTTAAAAGCTTATAGTCTAAAGAAAAATGTTCAAATGTCAATAATCTAAGCTTCTATCTCAAGAAACAACAGAAAGAAGAGGAAGTAAAACCTAAAACAAGTAGAAGAAAGAGGAAACAAGGAGGAAGAGGGACCAAGGATGGAAATGGAAACCAGAGCTGATTCCGTAAAAATCAACAGACTCAATAAGCCTTAAACTAAGGGAAAAACAGACACAAATTCCTAAAACCGGGTACAGTGTTGCTCACTATAATCTCTGCAGAATCTATAGAAATTGAAACATTAGAAGGACTTCCAAACATCATGCTAAATGGAAGAGACAAAATACAAAAGACCACATATTATGATTCCATTAACATGAAATTTCTAAAAAGGGAAATTATACACATAGAAACATGAGAGAGCAGATATTTAACACAAATTATTATGAGGGACCTGTTGGGTGGTTGGAACACTTTAAACTGGATTTTTGTCAGTAACTGTATACATCTCCCAAACTCATGAAACACCCACTCCCAATAAATGCATTTTTTTAGATAGTATCTCACTGTATAACCCAGGCTGTCCTTATACTCATGATCCTCCTGCCTCATCCTCCCAAGTGCTGAGATCCTGGACAATTTGGGTTTTATCTCCTGCCACCATTCCATAAATAATTGAATGTATGCTATTTAAATTCTACCTAGGTGAGGTTTAAAAAGATAGATTTTTTTTTCAATAATTTTTAATGGAACAAATTATATTACTTGAATTTGGAAATATTTCTTCTTTGACCCATTACTGAAAATAGACTTTTTCCCGAAAATAGACTCTTTCCCTTTCAGATTAATTATGTAAGAGTCTAGAAAGATCTGAGGATACATATGTGTGTTCATAATTTGTGTCTTTTGTTTTTGCTGCAAAAAAGAAGATGATGATTTCCCTGAAGTTCAATATCTTGTGCTCTGAACTTACTTTTAAATTAAACGTGGAGGAAAAATAAGTCTCAAACAGAAAGATGTTATCCTAACTCTGTTATACATTATCCTATCAAAGTGACCTGGAATCAAAGTGTTTTCAGGATAATCCGCAATACGAATGTGGATCTGCAGTCAAACGGAGCCCATTGTATTTCTTCTGTAGGTCTGGAGGAAGTGGGAGAGCACAACTGTTAAAACTTGTTCTCTTTAGAGACCAAAGGGGAAGCCTGCTGTGTTGGCCAAACCTTGGAGAAAAGTCTGCTTCTCTTGACTTCAAAGACCAAGGTGCTTATCAAGCTCAATTCCCTTTTCTCAGGAGCTTGAGAAGTCCTTGAGACACTGTTGGTGAGGGGGGTGGGGCTATCTGAACCTTAACATTCCAGCCTTTTGTGTTATAGGATAGGGGGCATGTTGTCTTCTTGCTACCTCCTGCTGGACAGGGTCAACACGGGGGGGGGTGGGGGGGCTGGATTAGGGGTTGATCAGACAGCAGGGGTTCCCTCTTCATCCATCTCAACAGGGTCCTCAATGGTTGACAGGCATTCATATACATGTGGAGGGAAGGAAAGTAACAACTGATTAAAATTAGTAAGAGTTGGTTTTTGGATTTTGGCCTTGAAAATATCTGAAGAGGCAAGGAGCGATGGTTAGCACCAAGGTAATAGCTCTTTTTTCTTTCTTTCTTTTTCTTTTTTTTTCCTGCCAGGGCTGAACTTGAGAGTGATGGACTCAGGATTTGTTTTCAGGCATTTTGATAGCTGTTGGAGTGTCTAGAATCAGTGTCAGTTACCTCTCAAAGGCTTCTAGGTAGGGAGAAAAAAAAATTTAGCCATCATTTAATTTTTTAGGCTAGAACAATAGTGGGTTGCCTCCCTTAGCTGTAGGTGGGCACTACAGTATTGCAGACCAAGATTTGAAGTCTTACATGTGAATAGCATTGTCTTATTAGGAAAAAAATCATCAATGAGAGATAATTGTCTAAATAACATAAAAACTTACGTCTAATGTATGGGCCGTGTAATCCTTTGAACCCTTTAAATATACTGATGACTTTAATTTTGGTTATACTTTCCTTTTGGTTGTTTAAGACAATACTGTTGGCCCAAGTAAACCACTTTACTTTTACTCTTAAGGTCGTATAAGGATTTGGTCATCAGGGGTCACATAGGCTTGGGGGAGTCCCTGGCTCCTCTGGCTTTTCTTTCACTAGTTCCATCTATGTGATGATAAGTCAAGAAGTCGTGCTTGGCCAGGGCTTCATTTGGAAGCATAGAGGAAGTATTTCTTCTGTGTTAACCCTCCTCTTTGCAGACTGGACACCGGTTAAAGTCCATCTTCTGGGGTATCCATGGCCTCCCTGAACAAGTGGTAATGTGACTCACCAAAGTTACAGGACATTTCAAAAGATTCTCCATAGCCCCTGGAACTTGTTTGACCTTGGAGGGCAAGGAAAAAAAAATGTCCCTTAAAGTCCCTCTGACCAGATTACCATAGGCCTTAGAGTGTGGCTATTAAACATCCAACAAGGTTAGTTACACCAGCCTGGTACATTAATTACCATGTGCTATGGAGATAGAGCTTGGGCAACATCCTTAAATAAACCCTGACTAGACATCCTTAGGCTAGTTGACTAAGCTGCAACCTTGGAAATTTCAAGATTGTCTATACATATTGGGGAATGGCTGAGGTGGTGTTCAGAGGGAAGAATAGACATAGGGTCAGTAGAAAACTCATTCCTGGATTGGTGTTAAGAGAAGGGGTGATTGAAATTTTTATTTAAGAGACCCAATACTGGTGGCCTGGTACTTGCTGTGTTCCTCGGCCACTTTTAATTTGGAGAGATGAATCCAACCAGGTTGTCTCTAGAGCTTGGCTGCAGTCAGGGTAGACAGGATCACCAAGTGAGGACCAATGCAGCTGGAGGGTTTCCTTCACTTCTTTTTGTTGGGTGTAAACATGCAGGTAGGCATGATCTCCAGGTTGAAGTGGGTGGTCAATCTGGCCTTTAGAAGCCTGGGGAATAATCCCGTCAGCATGTTCCCTGAGTAATTTCCTTAGAAGGGTGAAGGCAGGTAAATAGTCATGTAGAGGGAAGGGATGCTGGAGGAAGGGGTCTTCCTTGGTTAAAATTAGGGCCCTAGTGTCACAAATTTGGCTTTTTGTGACATGGTTCAAAGTGGTAGGGGTCCTGACTCAATGACATCTGTGAGAAATACCATGGCCTGTGGGACACCGTTGGGATGAGAGTTAAACTTCTAGCCATAAACCAAGTTAGGGTTGGGTTTGGTAGGGGAGTTGGAGAAATTAGGGGATCCCGGTAGGAGAGTTCCTGAAGAGTTTGCAGGCACAAGTGAGTGAGTGAGTGGTTCACAGAAAGGGAGGTAGGAAGCTGGATTGAGAGGAAGGCAGGAATCAAGGGTGGGCGAGGGGTTTTTAAGGAACGTGACATAGAAGAGTTGTAGTTTAGAGGGAGCTAGATTGGCAAGAAAAGTGTGGGTTAAAGTGTTAGTGGGTTAGTTAAAGTGTTAGTTAGTAAAAGTGTGGGTTAGCTGGTGGGGGGAAAGGACAGAGATGGGCTGACCCAAAGTGAGCTTAATTCCCTCTGGAGCCAGGAGAGCGGTAGTGGCCAGAGCGCAGAGGCAAAGCTGCCAGTCCCGGATGGTGGTATTACACTGTTTAGAGATAACCTACTGGGGCAAAAGTGGGACCCCTCATCTGTCCCCAAACCCCTAATACCTGGTCCTTATTTTTATTGGTATAAAAGAGGAATGGACATTTGAGGTTGAGGAGAGGTAGAGCCGATGACTTTAAGAGTGTTTATAGTTGTGGAAGGCTGCTGTAATGGGCTCTAAGGGGTCAACAGACTCTGGGGAGTTCCCTTTGGAAGCTTCGTGGAGCACCTTTGTAAAGAGGGCAAAGCTTCTTGGCATTTTTAATGAACATTAAATTTAACAACTGTTGATCTGGTCCTTACTTTCTTAATTTGTGAAATGAAGAAATCATACTAGAATTGTTCCAAAAATTATTACTTTAAAAAATATTCCAGGGCTGGAGAGATGGCTCAGTGGTTAAGAACACTGGCTGTTCTTGCAGAAGACCCAGGTTCGAATCCCAGCACTTACATAGCAGCTAACAACTGTCCATAACCCCAATTCCAGGGGATCCAACAGCCTCTTCTGTCCTCTGCAGACATTGCACAACACAGGTATACTTACCTACATGCAGACAATACATGCGTACACATAAAATAAAAGTAATAAATAATAAAAGTAAATCTAGATTATGGGGATATCTCTTTCTAAAAAATATTTTATTTATTATTTTATGTGTATGAGTGTTTTACCTGCATGTATGTAAGGGAACCCATGTCATGCAATGCCTGTGGAAGCCAGAAGAGGAAGTCAGATCCCCTAGAACTGGAGGTACAGATGGTTGTTTGCCACCATGTGGGTGCTGAGAACTGAACCTGGGTCCTCTGCAAGAGCAGCCAATATTCCTTTTTAAAAAAATATTTTATTTATTAATTTTATTTTATGTGTATGAGTGTATTGCCTACATGTATGTGAGTGCACCCATGTTGTGCAGTGCTGCGGGGTCAGAAGAGGGCTTCAGATTCCCCTGGAACTGGAGTTAAGGATGGTTTGTAGCCACCATGTGGATGCTGGGAATCGAACCTGGGTCCTCTGTAAGAGCAGTCAGTGCTCTTAACCTCTGGGCCATCTCTCCAGCCCCAAGAGCAGCCAATATTCTTAACCGCTGAGCCATCTCTCCAGCCCCTATTATTTCATTTTTAATGTATATTTTTATTAAATTTTTGTGCATTTCACATAATAAGCCTTAATCATTTAGACCCCCTGCCCCACGTGCACCCTTCATAGCCGCCCCCCCACCACTGGATTTCATGAATTCTATCATATATGTTAAGGCCTATGGAGTCAAGTTTTGTACCCAGACGTCCTTTGGTGCAAGTTCATCTACTGGAGCCTAGTCAGCCAATCTAGAGTCATTCCCTTAAAGAAGATCAGCTCTCCTTCACCCTGCGGTAATCAGCTGCCAATAGTTCCTAGGCTAAGGTTAAAGTTACTGCCCATTTACCCATTTCTATGTTGGGCTTTTGTCTGATTGAGTCTGAATGGGTCTTGTATATGCTGTCACCATTGCTGCAAATTCAACATTACTATATTTTTAAAGCCTCTAATTTTCCTCTGAGCAAATCTTTAACTTTTTGAGACAGGGTCTCATGTAGCCCAGGCTGGCCTCAGTCTTGCTATGTAGCTGAAGATGACTCTGAACTTCCAATCCTCTTACCTCCACTTCCTTCTTGCTTAGATTATACATGTGTACTACCATGCCCAATTTACCTGGGGTTTGGGATTGAACCAGGTCTTCCTGTATGGTGGGCAAGGACTCTACCAACTGGGTTTCATATCCAGTGCTTTATCTTTAAGTTTGCTTGCATTTGCTTGCAAAAGGCTGAGCCCTTCTCTCATGCACTCAGGCTAAAAGGCCCACATTCTGACCACTGCACATGCATCAGTTAATCCCTCTGTTAGTTCAGCCTCTCTAGCTGGCTCCTCTTATCTACCCCAAGAGTGGAAGGTAAGCTTTGGGAGTGGCAGCCCATGCTGATTAGAGTGGAAATGCCTGGGAACCAGATCTGAGATACAGATCCCACTTGCTACCTTGTTCCCAAGGACGTCATCGTTTTGCCCCATGTGCTGCCCATTGATTATTGTTCAAGGGAATCTTGTCTAGAGATATAATATCCTGGAGTCCATATGCCTGGGTTCAAATTCTACTGAGTGACATGGACATACCTTTAAAGTCTTAATTCCAAGTTTTCATTTGTAAAAGTACATAAGAGTATTCCTAGGTCTTATGAGGATCAAGTGAATTAGTATCTGTAAAGAGCTTCAAAGAGTATCTAGTGCATAATATGTAATTTCTCATGTTAAATAGTGTTGGTTTTAGGCAACACTTTTATAGTTCTGAAGGTGTCTGAGCAGTCCTTGGGAACACAGGTAAGGTACAGATGATTGCTTCTGGTCTTCAGTATTTGAAGAACCTCGACAAAGACAGACATCCCAGGAGCCTGATCCAAGGAGATCTAGAGAGTTCCATAGCATGGGTCTGGGTGTGTGGGTATGTGTTGGAGTGGGAGGGACGGCCAGTAACCCATTAAGCCTATAATAAACAAGGTCATCTCAGATCATAATGTGAAGTAAACAAAGCGGATGATGATAACAGGGAGCCCGTGGTCTTGTTGGAATTATTCCCTTTTAACTGCCTTTGTCCTCCAACAAATCAAACTCCCCATCATACGTAACCCCAGCCAACTCTCTGCTGAAGACTGGACAGCCAGAGCCCAACACCTGCACACGTGTCCTCCACATCACCACAGCTGATCTACTCCAAAGGGTCAAATAGGCCAATTTCCCACATCCTGTGCTTCCCTTTATTTAAAAGCACTAAATGACTAGTCCAGTGACACCCCTGTGAAAAATTTTCCATGAACTTTAGGCTAAAACCTTCCTTTATTTAATTCCACCTTAATTGCATCAATTAGGCTCCTTTCATGTTTGCTCAACAAACTCTTTTGTTTCTTTCACTCAGCTCTGAGCAACAGCTGCCAAATGGAGCCTTTGTTCTGAGAGCCTGTTCTAATGGTCTTCACACGATGCTGTTTGTTTTCCTCAGGGGCTCTGCTAACAAACCTGAAGACCTGTGGCTATTAAGCTTCAGAGGGCAAACTTAGTTGCCAGCTGCCATTTACTCCCACCCTCATCCAGTTCCCAGAACAGAAAGCAGAGCCTTTCTTTCTTTCTTTTTTTTTTTTTTTTTAAAAAAAAAATATTTGTTTGGGGTGGGGCCCTTCGCCCCCTTGAGTTTTTGATTTTTTCTATTTTTTTTTTTTTTTGAAAGGAAAATGATTGTCTTGGGAGAGGCCTCTGCAGCCTTCAGGTATTGTGAATTTTCCTAGTATTCTTTCCTTGTGACAACTTCTACCCATCACTCAGCCTTCATTCAGCTCCACCTGGCACTTTTGCTCTTTTCAGCGGTAGAGATCTCCCCATAGCTCACCTACCCATCCCCAGTGTCACCCCATTTCACCCCACTCTCCATAGTGCCCCTTACCCCCACCCACCCTGTGCTTGAACCTTTCCTCACCTTCCTCACCTTTCTTCGTCTTCTCTCAGAATTCAAGGCATCTTGCCTACTCCTACACTTGCTGGATTCTTTCTTGCTCAGTTGGCCCTATTTTTTTCAATCCTTAGAACCTACTCGATGAAGCTTCTCTCCAGGATATCAAGTCTCTTCCCTTTTTCTATTTGTAAACTGTTCTCCGAGAAAGTGAAGGGGCCACTTCTCCCCTCTCCTTGGACCTGGGCTAGCTGTGGTTTCTTACTTGGTTATTAGAATCCAGCAGAAATATATTCTGAAACTCCCACTGCTAGAGCATAAGAAGCTTCTACATGGCTCTTTTGGATTATTGACTTGGAAGTGTTTGCTCTGGGAACTGGATGTCATGTATTAAAGAAGCCCAGCTATCTTGAGATTGCATTCTATAGGAAGTATAAGTGACATGGAACAGTCTGAGAGAGAGGGAGAGAAGCCAGTGAACACCAAGGTGTCAGAGAGGTCCGTGAGGAAGCCATCTTGGCGGTGGACCTTCAGCCCCAGCCATACCAGCTGACAGCAAGTGAATGAGAGCTGAACCACCCCAGCCAAGCCCTTCTACAGTCCTTATCCACAAAATTATAATCAAAAAGAAAAATTAATCACCGAGTTTTAGAGATATTTTTGCAATATAGCAGTAAACAAACACTTCTTCAAACAGTTCCTTCAGGTCTTTCTGAAATCCACACAAAGCTATTGTATAGTCCCATCTCATCATCCTTTCACCTGCTACTTTCTGTCTGCAATAACTTTCCCACTCTTCTCTGCTTGTCTAATTCATGCTTTTTCCTTTAAACTCTTAAGTAGTGCTTACATTGACTAGAATTTTTTAATCCTTCACAGTTTGTGCATGATGGTTCCCTTATAGGAATTATTCAACAAATACTTATTAAGTCCTTGCTATGTCCAGGTGCAGATGTTTCAATAGCAAAGCCTATTCTCAACATGCTGTTGGTTGTCTCTTCATTTGCTTTGAAGTGGCTTCTCCCTATGTCTGATGATAAGCTCCCTAGGGCAGAGGTTCCATGGTTTCTTCACAGTTTTAGCATCTAGCACAGAACTGGTACACAGTAGTTGCTCAATAGATTCTAAACAAATGAATAAATTAATTGTGCCTTTTAGTTGGTATTATATGACCAATTGTATTTAGATTTGGCTGAGTTCATCAAGTTGATCTTTGCTTCCTGAAGAGGGAACATGGTCAAAATACAGTGAGGGTATTGCTGACTAATCAAATTTCCTGGCATGGGTATGCTATAAATGTAAATGCAGCAACATTTCCCAGCAGTGGAAGCAGTTTAGAGTGAGCAATAAGAACTTCTGCACCTAAAGAAAACGGTCCATGCTGGTGATGAAAGGAAAGCCCAGCAGGTGCAGCTTTCACAGCAGGATGTGTTACAGGCATCCACAGTGAGCTCAGACCCTGTGTCTCTTCTTCCCTGGGGATAGCATACAAATAAAATGATGGGAGGAGGCCAACCTCCTATGTTTTTTGTTTTGTTTTGAGTATATCAAGAAATCTGAGCAAAAGGACTAACTCTTAAAATCAAAGCAATGAGCATTTGCCTGAGGCTGGATTCAAAGGTAAGGTTTATCAAGATCAAAAAACTCCATCTGTTTGTAGGAAGCTGCCTTGTGGTTACATCATCCTGAGACTGGTATTATCATGGTCTAAGGAGTCACTCAGAGGATCTGGCGGTTATTGGTCAATGCGGCTCAGACAAAAACCCAGAGTATGAAGGAATATACTTTGCCCATTATTTCAACCAGGGGTGACTTTATCTTTACCCTGAGATATTTGACAAAAACTGTATATACTTTCAGGGGTCATATTAGGCTGTGAGAGGAGGGCTTTTGGCATCAATGGATACAGGTCAAGGATGTTTTTAAGCATTACACAATGTACAGAGCTACCTCACTATAAAGAATATATATCCTAACATATAATTTGAGCCAAGATTGATAAATACTGTTGCAGATTATTCATCAGAATCACTCTTGTTAAAATAGATTGCTGATTTAGTAGCTCTGGAACAGTGTCTAAGAATTTGCATTTTTAACAAATTCTGATGCTGCTCCTTAGACCACATTTTGGATCACTGTTCTAGAACTCCCTTTCCCTACACAATAGAAGGTGGGAGTGAGCACCTCTTACTAGGTTTGATGGGAAGAGCAAGGTGGCCACCTTCTATGCAGGCTTTTTGGAGGGCCTTTCTGCCCACTCAACAAGAATCTTCCCCTTGGGTCAATGAACCTCATTCTGGGTCAGTGTAAATGTCTACTCCAGAGGAACTGAGAAAGAAAATAAAACAAAACATGAAAACAATAACATGCTTGGAAGAAAGTTTGGCAACAATACATTAAGGCCTTGCTTGGCCTCCACCCAGGCTCGATACTATACCCCTGCCAGGCTTTGTGAAAGGGTGGCTTTGAAGACTTCTGAAAAGGTGGTCTATTTCTTGAACAATTCTTGCTTTTGTTTGTAACCATTCTCTTCCCTTTGCTCTTCTTCACTTATTGTGAAGGGCATTCAATTAAGCATTAAGTTTCTGTCCTCCCAAGAGTTTCCCAGTTCAATTCCTTCTTCGCCATATGGTACAGATACCCACTGCCCACTTCTACTGGAACCTAAGGACTGGGGGATTGGAAGAGATGAGTGTTCTAATTTAAAAACTCCATTTCCAAGAAAACAGAGTGCCAAGTCTTCACTTTAGAGATACTGCCTTTATTTTGAACACATTTTTAAGGATGAGGAAATTAAATCGTTTTGCATGATACAATGTGGGTTTCATATCCCTCCAGGTTCTTTGAGTCCCCAAGTATACAGACAGTGTTATACATGGTGATGACATTATCTAATATATATTGAGTGTTTCCAACATGTCAGACATTAGTCTGTTTTTATTTATTCACTTAAAAAACTTAAGAGATTCATATTTTATTATTCATATTTTGCAAATGACCAGATAGAGGCAATGAAAAATTAAGTGTCTCTAAGTGGGGCCCAGAAATTATATTTCCTTTGTGAAAAAATGTGTCTCATTTCTTGTGTTGGAACCATTGTGTGGTTTGATATTCTAGAAACTTCGGGGACTCCAACCTCAAGCAGATACATGTACTTAGATAAACACATTGCTGGAGAGCAACACTTCCAAACATAGGGCAAAGGCTGGCTGGCAGGTACTCAGTGTTCCAACTATACTTTAGCTGTTGGCTTTGAAAGTCTGGGGAAAAGGAATTATGTTTATACTATACTTAAGCAAGCTGGATGTGGAGAGGGGTCTGTTCCCCTTCCCCCCCCCCACAAAAAAAAGATGAAGGAAGGAAAGAAGGAAGGGTCTACTTTAATATTTTGTAAAACTCAATCTCATGGAGCAGAAGGAGACTAGAGCTTGGAATGACAGATCTTGTTTCTGTGCTCTATCCATTATCCCAGTCACATTCCTATCACTGATTGCACACGGCATAAGCTACATGGGATTTCCAGACCCAGTGAATTTGGCAAAATTCACAGAACTGGAAGGATCTCAGTATTCAGAAGGATCTCAGATGGTTTAGTTCCCTACTTTCTGGGAACCTGGAGTGAGGGCAAGAGACTTCACAGGTCTTGCCTATGTCTTCATTTAGAAGTGTGAACTGTATACCCCCTCAGCATTGCCTAAACATTCAGCTCACAATGAATCCTACAGTGAAACAAGTACTGCCATGCTTGGGTGGCAGAATCAAGTAAGATGATGCTGTGTAGGCAAAGGTCCTGTCAGGACCCTAAGATCAAAGTGACTAAGTGGCTAGCTCCCAAAGCACACAGAGAGAGCCAAAATGTCAACATGGGCAATGAAAGTTGAGGTTGACTTGTAGGAGGTCAGAAATGCCAAGGCAGACAGGCTTGACATCATTTCACAGAGAATGGGAGATCACTGTATCCATTGTAGAGATTTTACATGAAGAGCATTTCGCTTTTGGAAAAAGAACACAGAGCATTTTGCTTTTGGAAATACGACAGGGTAAGTGCTCAGACTTGGAGGCTGATACAAAGTAGAAGAAAGAGAGCTAGAAGATTATCCACCCATCCAGACACAAACTTGCACCATGACACAGTAACTGTTCACCTGAGATTTATCAAGTAAAAGCGAAAACATAAGAAAGAATGTACACAAATTGTCGTGATAATCTTATTCATAATGGAAAAACAAAAGTCTTAAGTAGTAAATGTCTGTCAAGAGGAGAATGGATAGGCAAGTGAAGCTTTATTAATTCAATGGGATACTATTCAACAATATTAACAGGTAAACGGCTGGTGCATGAAAAAGACTGGGCAGAATCTCACAGACATGATCCTGAGTAAAAATGCTCACTGCAAAAGAATACATACAGTGTGGCTCCATTTCTATGAACTTCCAAAATAGCTGGCTAATCTAAGATGAAAAATGAGACAGAAGATTCCTTGTGGAATCATCAAGGATCGTCAATTATGGGAGTGAAATAAATTGACAGGGCATGAATAAAACAGACAGATTTTTTTAAAAATGTTCTAGCTGAGTGTGGCAGTGCACGCCTTTATTCCAAAGACTCAGGAGTCAGAGGCAGGAGGGTTTCTGTGAGATCAAGGCCAGTCTGGTCTACACAATAAGTTCAAACCAGCTGGGACTCCAGGGAAACCATATCTCAAAAACTATTTAGATCATGACAGAAGCATGCATTAAATGGATGTCTCTATTTGTCTTGTTCTATGCCCTTTGCTAGAAAATTGCTGTAAAATATCTATAACAGCTATTGAACAAGGAATGCAGAATGGCATAATATTGATAATTCTTGAAGCTTATTGACAGGTACATGAAGATTTATTTAATTATTCTATTTATTTTAGTTACGTTTGAAATTTTCCATAGTAAAGTGTTAATAACAAGAATAGGCCTATACCAGGACAGGGGAAGAGGAAATCAGGAGAGATGAAAGACATTACAAGGATGGACTCATGGTGATTTCTGGGATGCAGGGGCAAATGTTGAAAACAATGTATTCCAGTGGTGATGCCATTAAGACAGTGGGAAGCAGGTTTCAGAGGGAAAAGGAATAGGTTCAATGTAAGGATAGCTATATGGATTCTGAAATGGGACTGAGACAAAGAAAAGAAGACCAGCAGGGAGATGGGGAAAAAAAGGATGAACTCTCACTTTGAATATTCTGTTGATTAAGACATTAACTTCAGTTTCTGCAATAAACTATCCCATAGGTGTACCTCACTAAGCTAACCACAAGTAGAAGATAAAGGAGAAGTTCCCAGAATCTGTGTTGGATGTTTATAACATACCAAGCTAAGCTCCCCATTTCACTGAGGCATCAACCTAGCCGGACAGATAGGCACATTAGTGCACATCCAATGTACCCACTGGTATGGTTTCCAGTGATGACAATGAGCAGAGATTGTGCTGTAGAGCCCCAGAATGGGAGCTGTCAACCTAGTCTGTCTGAGAAAGGAGACACATGCCGCAGTTATCCTTGAAGGAGACTCCTTATCTCAGATGGAAACCATGCCAGTGGGTACTTTTAGAGTTTGGTAACTTCCTAGAATTCTGAATATTGAATTCTGAATTAGATTTTGGGTATATTTGTTAGTTACCTAGTGTATCAAAGACATTCTATGTATGAAAAAATACAATTTCTGTCCATAAGGAGCTCCCAGCTAATAAAGACAGAGACAGCTACACAACTGTGTATCACAGGAGGTCATAACTGAAAAGAAGAAAGAAGGGGTGATCATGTATAACCAAATCGATCATAGAAGTTCTTATTCATTTCTCAGATAAGGGAAGTAAGTTTCAGAGATTTCATGCCACCTGTTCAAGACTGCATAGCTATTCTACAATTTTGATGGATTCTTGAGAATACTGAGTTTTTTTTTATTTTAACTCTGTTGCCCTGACCGAGGTAAGGCTTCATCTCTAACCCGGTGTTATTTCTGTGGCAACATTCCAATTCTTCCATATTTATTTTAGTTAACACTTGTTCACCCCCTGTAGCTGCTTTCCAAATCTTTCATATCATGAACTCTGGTTACAAGGTACTCAGAGTGGATAGAAATACGCCTCCCTGAGTGTGAGTCTAGTGTAATATGCTATAAAATTTAACTCTGGACAAATGCACCACTGACTTGCTCCCATTGGAAGCCAATCTTGACATCAATTAAGCCTTTTACATAATCTCTAGCTTGTGATGAAACACATTTTAAAAACATAATTAGTTATGATCAGGAGCTACGCAGGTCTTTGATTTATAATTAGTTGATTGTTTCCAAAAAGTTGACCAAGGGAGCAATAATACCCTGTTGGTTCTACAAGATCCATTGCAAACACACACCCTAATTCCAGCGTCTGCCCAGGGCTGAAGGTACCTCTTGCCAAGTGGGCCCCCATGTCTCTCTCCAACCTCAGTTATCCAAGATGTAAATAGAATCATGTCAAACCTTTGCTGAAAATCTCTCTGGAAAATATTCTCTTGGCATGACCTATGAAACTCTTTACACTCTGACCTCTGCCTCCCATTCAGTCCTATGGGTCTTGCTCCTGGAATTCTAGAAACCTGGCCTTTCAGATCATGAACTCGCAATAGCAAACCCCACTAGCAATTCCATTACAAAACTCATATTCATTTATCCTCAATTCTTTCCCACAGTCATTTATTCATTCAGTAAATATTTATGGAACTTTGTCAGGGGTCAGTTCCAGTGTTAGGCGCTAGTGATAAAGTGATAACTAAGGAGTCAACAAGCTTCAGTTCTCAGAGGTCGACATTAAAGAATCACACATCTGCATGATTATAAGTGTCACCACACTAAGAGGTGGAGAAAGATCAGTCAAGGCAAAGGGAACAATAATAGTAAAGGTCTTAAGAAGGGAAGAGCCTGCCATTGACAGAAACAGGGATAGAAAGTGAGTTGAGACTGGAGACACAGCAGAGGACCAAATCATTTAGTACCTATAAGCCATGCAGTTCAAAATTTCTTACAGAGTCAGGATTTAAGTTCAGGGAATAATAGTATGATCTATGGTTTTAAAGATAGTATCATGGTTACTGAGTTGAAAGTAAATAAGGACAAGCAAAGACATGAGCTGGAAGTCGTATTAGGAGACTGCTAGGAAAGACCAATCAGAGGATGGCCAATCATCCTAATGTGTCTATAGCTGAGGTGTCCTGAAGTTCAGAAGGTAGAACTAAAAGCATGCAAAATCCCAAGAGAACCGAGACGAGTGAGTCAACCTCCAGGCAAAACAAGAGGAGCCTCTAGTTATAGGATGGTACTAAGTGGAAAGATGTGGCTGATCTAGAAGTAGAGTGTTTATTGGTGGACTGAATGAAATGGGAAGTGGAAAAGGAGGGACTGTATGTTTCAGCTCTTGCAACTAGTTAGGACCTTCTATTGAGAACAAAAAGACTGCTTCCCATTTCTTTCATTTCTTTCAATGGCATTTTTTTGCGGTGTTGCTGACCAAACCCAGAGCTTTGGGCATGGAAGGTAGTAAGTATTCTACCACTGAGCTACATGTTCAGCCCTGACTCAGGGCTCTTTTGAACAGTAAGCAAGTCAACCTGGCAGGGCAGCACAAAAGAAGTCAACTGAGCACAGTGTTGTCACTTACAGGACTTCAAGCAAATTGATATCTTGTACTAGAGCCAAGACCATAATCAGTCAGTTTACCTGGTGTCTTTTTTTTTTTTTAGGAAGGTCAAAGAAATTTATAAATTTTATGATGATTTTCATACTCCCTCCCGCATGGCACCAGCTGACAGACAGACCAGGAGACAGACAGATGGAGAACAGTTCAATATTGTTATTCCCGATAAAGCCAGTCACTGAAAGCTGCTGAGAATGTGTCTTCTTGCAGAGGGCTGGTTCTTCCCACAGTCAGAGGTTATGTGGCACAATGAGCATAAACTCTGTGTTCCAGTCTTGCCTCAGCCACATATTAGCACCTGGGTGACCCTGGGCAAGTTACCTAATCTAAGCCTCCACTTTCTTACCTGTAAAATGAGGCTAATAATTACCTACCTTAGAGAGTACTGATAAAAGTTAGAAAGAAAGTGTGTGCTTGCAGAATAATAGGCTTTCGATGATGGTGCCTCTGAATTTTTTTCAAGGGGAACAATAAATTTACTTCAAGGTAAAATACACACACACAGACACACACACACACACAGACACACACACACACACACACACACACACACACACACATATATATATTCAGCATTTTCCTTATAACTTCATTGAAAATATGAAAAAAATCCTAAAGTCGGATCCAAAGGCTCAGAAAAAAACTCACTCTGATACAGCTTTTATTTTTTCATAAATTAATACAGAAAAAAATTAATTTTGGTTTCTGTCCATTCTGTGCCTTCTGACAGAAATATAATAAATGCCCCAAGTTTGATTTTGCTCAAAAGAATATTTTTTTTCTGAATTTCATCTTGCTTGTTTTCAGTTTAAAGTTAATGACATTAAAAACTTTGAAATGAAACACAAGTATTTGTACCCAGCTGTCCCTCAGTGCAAGTTCATCCACTGGAGTCTAGTCAGCCTATCTAGGGTCCCTCCCTTAATGAATATCTACTCTCCCTCACCCAGCAGCAGCGCCTCCCATTTTGATATACATTCTCCCCATTATAGTATTGTAGTTTTCCCTAATACACTGCAGGGTGAAAGGGAGTCAATGTGTGTCTCTCCTTTTAGAGAGACTTTCCCTTTGTTGTTACAAAATGGAGTGGCAGGCTGAAGGAGTGGATGGAAGCTCATTTCTCAAGACCATGTACACCACCTGCACCTGAATTTCAGCTCTGCCACTTACTGGAGACGTGATCTCGATCAATCTACTCGGTAGCTTCATGCCTCACTCTGTTCAATCTGCAAAAGAAAGGTGATTTTCACTGTATCCATATGACAGGCCTTTTGTGAGTATTAAATGAGATTATGTATGCTCAGTGCTTAACATAGTTCCTGGCGCACAGCAAGAATTAAGTAAATACTCTCTACAAACAGTCAGAAGAGGTTACCATTGGCTCTGGACACTCCCTCATTTACTTCTGTTCATTATTGGCACTATGCATCTTAGATATCAAGGAGACTCTTGCCTTGTACAGAAATTAAGTTCCAAAGGTAGTACAAAGGCAAAAATTAATTTCCCTTGAAAATACCCGCTAACACCCCCTAAGTACTGAGTACTTCTTTTTGTGTTTATATAAATTAATTTGTATCTCTGAGTTTATAGTGGATGTATAATACACAACAACATACAAGAAAATTTGTTTTATAATTGCTCATATTTTAATATCTTTGCTAAGACTGAGTAGTTGAAGTTGATGTTATCTCATGAATATCAAAGTACGCATTCCTTGGCAAAGTCAGTACTTTTCTGTAGCTAAAGGGAGTCTAGATGTAGCAACACTAAAGAATAGTCATAATGAAAAATATAGTCATAAGCAAATATTAATAAATAGCTGCATCATCTGTTGAGTAACATGCATTGATTATAATAAGTCAGTAGGTAAAGATCCATACACTGTGCTGAGTGCTTTATCTGCAACATAGCCTTGTGATTAAAGATCTGAAATTTACTGCCTACGTGCCAATTCTGGCTCCATTCTCTACTAGAGGAGTAAACTTCAGTTTCCTTGGTTGCAATATGAGGATATTAACAGTTCCTGATTCAGTGAGTGGTTAAAATGTATTAGGAATTAATGCGGAGTGACTAAAATAATGTTTTGCTGATAGGAGGCATGTACTTGTTAGCTTTTGTTATTACAGTGATCCATGGGAAATCACTATGCATATCTAGGGACTATTCTCCTTACTATTTGATGGGAAACAGGACAGCAAGTTTATAGAATGTTTAGTTAGTATTCACTGCAGACCTTGGACATTCTTGGTGCCTCACCTAGGTTCCCTCTTCTAGTCCTTACAGTAACCCCAGGATGAAGGAACTGTATCAATCCCACTTTTCAGATGAAGACACACAAGCCCAGAGAGACCACTGCTGATGTGCTGAAGTTTGAGAAATTGCTTTGAAAAGTCCACTAGAATCACTAAAGGAGAAACCAAAATTAATGATAATTCAATTTAGACCTCTTTGTAGTTTTTTTCTGGGTCTGAAGAAATTTCTTTCTTTAAATTTGTTCTTTCCCTGTAGCTTTATTGTTCTTTGACTACTATATGTGTGTGGCATGGTAAAATCAGAGGCTTATTCTGGCTGTGCCAGCTTCTAAGATTCTGCTCCGTGTACAAGATTTATACATGGAGTCTCTTGATTTATTTATAAAGAGACTCACCAAGGACAGTGATTTCCCATGGATCATTTGGCCATGCGCCTATCTCCCCAGCTGCCTACTGGGAGAGGTTTCCCTGGTATCAGATGATCCCATCTGTCTCATATGCCTCTAAGACATTGACATTATGAGCTCTTCCTAAGGGTTAATCAATGCAACCAGCCCCAACTAGCTCTCCCACCAAGAAAAGGCTATCTTTGGAGATACAACGACATTTGGAACAAGGAAAACACAGGTAAGTATGACATGTTGGAACTTGTGGTGCAGGATTGAATCAATCATTTGATTTTTCTCTGTTTCTTCAGAAGGATTGTTTTGATGTCTTCAGGTTAAACGGATTAATCTGAACTTCCCTGGTTTATACAAATCCTTCAAGGTCATTGACTAACAAATAAGCCAGGTAGTAGTACAGAGTTCTGGTCAACCTAAAAAGTTGAGAAAATGTATTAGTTTTTATATTAATGTTATTAGTATTTCCCCCATATCTCCTTGTTGGGGTTATTAGCTAACTAAGTCATGAGCTTGGATTGTCTATATAAACTCTTGACTTCAATGAAAAATCAGGTGACCATGCCTAGACCACCTATGTCCCTTAGCCTCAGCCCAGTCTGTTCTCATTGGAGTCGATCAGCTGCCAGTTCCTTTTCAAGACTAATGCTCTATCACGTTTGGATTTGATTTCCAAGCATGGTTACCCATCACTTTATTCTGTATGTTGCTTACAGAGCTAAATTGCTGTACTCAAGCTGATAGGAAGAAAAATACTCCTAAGCTAGGAAAACTATATATGAACTTGTCTGGTAGCTAGGAGGTTATTTCTCCTTTAACTATGTTATAATGACGCCTATATTTATTCTTCCTCATCACAAGGGATTCTAGTATTACCTTTGAGTCCAAACAAGTAGAAAGGTGAATTTTTTAAAAAGCATAGGCAACCCAACACACCTCCTGTTCTCAAAAAAAGACACCCTCATGCGACCAAGATACGTGAGACTAACCCACAGCCAAGGATATTCCTATCAGGTTCCTCTTCCTTGCTACCTTCTGCCCTGCCAAATCTAATCAGTAACCACATGGCATAGTAAAGCTGTCTTATAGGTACTTTGATGCCCAGGATTCCCGGAATTAGGGCAAAATTCTAGCAGAGTGTTCAAGTTTTCACAACCAAACAGGAAATAATTTTTTTCTGTTCCCATCCCACCAAAAGAATAATGGAAACATTGCCAAACCTAATTTGGCAATAGACCACAGTAATATGAAAGAGAAGAGGCATGGTGGAAAAAAGCAAATAAACCCCAAATCACCATCCCCAACCCCTGCACACACAAACACACACACGCACGCAGGCACTCACGCACGCACGCACCACACCACTCCACTCCTCACCACTGCTTCTTGCCCCATTTGGTCAGTGAATGGTTATATCAGTATTAATATCAGAAAGGGCAACCTAAAAGCATTAGGACCATCATATCATACCTGCCTCAGATGAGACAGTAATTTGGTTCTTTGGACTCTGAGTTGGGCACTGTATCTTAATTTCTGCCAAAGAAAGCAAAACTGCAACACCCCCACCCCCACGCTTAATGTCATGCCAAAAGAAACAATGACTTTTTTCTCAAAACTTCAGACTCCAGGATTAAACCTGTTTGTGGTGATGACGACAGTTTTTAAATCTGAATTTCAAATAGGTTCTTCATCAATCAATGCAAAGCAGAAAAACTTGATGAACTGAGTGTGCTTCTTGCAGATGGAATTAGTAAGTCTTCCAGGGGTCTCATGATCTATGCTACATAGAGGACATTAGTTATGTGAAATGCAGTCTATCACCATTAGTTTTCCATTATGCTTTTCTTTCCACAGAAAAGCAGAAGGTTTTTAAAAAATCACTAAAAACAGCTATTGCTGTTTAATAATGTCAATAGCAAGGTTACTTAAAATTATATCTGAGATGGAGGCTATTACAGAGTTCCACAACTGGTCACACACACAGAATATGTCTAAGAGATGCCCAGCCCTAGGTGACACATCTACAGTTGAACCTCTACACCGAAGGCTCATGGGACATAGCAGAACAGGGAGTAGAGAGAAAATTAATGTATCCCTCAACTCTCACCAGTGGAGGTTCCTCATATAACAAGGTGAGATGCACACAGAAGGCCACAGCTGGCTAAATTTTAGAGAATAAAAAACTGCAGAATGTGCGTCCCTAGATAGGAGTCCTATATTAAACCTCACCCACCCATGGCTCAGGGACTACTGTAGAGGGGGTAGAAAGATTGCAAGAGCCAGGGTTGGTGCATGAACACAAAGAAACAGAGGTTTTCAAGTCACTGGAAACTTATTCATATGAACTTGCAGCATGTATAAGACCCAGACTGACTCAGTCAGACAAAAAGCAAGCATAGAATGGGAGAAATGGGCAGCAGGCCCCAACCCTAGTAAAGGAACTATTGGCAACTGATTACTGTGGGGTGAGGGAGAATAGCTCTTCTTTAAGGGAGTGACTCTAGATAGGCTGACTAGAGTCCAGTGGGTGAACTTGCACCGAGGGACACCTGGATAGAAATGCTTGACTGGATAGGACATAACATACATGACAGAATTCCTGATATCTGATTGGGGGGTCTATGAGGAGCAGGGAGGGAGGAGGGGTCTAAATTTGATTAAGATATATTATATGAGGGCCTGAAGAGATGACTCAGTGGTTGAGAGCACTGGCTGCTCTTGCAGAGGACCTGAGTTTGATTCTCAGCACCCCCATGGTAGCTAACAAACATCTGTAACTCCAGTTCCAGGGGATCTGACACCATCTTCTGACCTCCATGGACATTGAATAGCATAGATGTACTTACATACATGCCGGCAATATACTCACACACATATAATAAAAAATAAATATTTTAAAAGATGTGCACAAAAAGTCAATAATAATATTAAAAATAAAAACAAAATGTATATGTGAAGTCAGATTTATGTTCCATATAAAATTTTAGGTTGAAGATAGGAGTCAGCATTGTGTAGTTGAAAAAGTGAGTATTCAAAAATATGGTTCCAGGGCCGGTTCTATGAAAATTGGTTGTGTAATTTCAAATATAACTTCTTTGGAGCTTTCTTTACCGTTTACTCCTTTGAAAATAGATTTGAGCTGGATATTTCCCAATAAATCCTTTAAAATTATAATTGGTGCCTTTTTCATAGCCTTTTACTGTTTACTGTTGAATAACTGCCATTCAAACTAACCCTGACATTATCTCAAATAGGGGGATGGGTTAAATTTCTCTTTTGTTAATACAGCCTTTGATATGTAATACCAAGATAAAAATTTGAAACTTCATGACAGATTAATAATCAGAAGCCCTCTCCACTGACATTTCCTCATGTCTTCAAGGTTTGACCAGTGCTCTGTCAGCTTTTGGTTAGGGTGCTTTGTTTTAATAATCCTCCCTCCCTCCCTCTCCCCCTTCTCCCTCCCTTCCTCCCTCCCCTCTCTCCTTCTCTCCTTCTCTCTCTCTCTCTCTCTCTCTCTCTCTCTCTCTCTCTTTCTCTCTCTGTTTTAGGTCCTTCCTGGTCCTCCTACCCCACCTCTTCCCAGCAGCAAGAGAGAAACTAGTAACCACACATATACACTGACACTGAGGAAGTACTAGATACATGGAGATATTTATCTGTACTGCCAAACTCAATGAGGACATTTTCTGATCATAAGTGGCAACTATCCACTCCTTTTAAATAAGAAATACTGTCAAGTTTCCAACAATGTCTTCAAGTGGGAACTGCTGGCCAAGTATTGAGTGAAAAATTGTATTGGTTCCTATCTTCGAATACACTTTAATTCTGCAAGCTTTAAAATCCTTATGGATAAGAGAGTATTTCTCAAAAGTCTTTTTTTCCCATTTTAAAAATAATTCTTGTGCATTTTATAAAACTTTAAAGATCAGAAACAAAAAAATATGCTGAAAGAAAGATTAAAGTTGTGTGTCCCCAGAATTCTGCGGTTCTTACTTACAAGTTGAAATGTGCCTATAAGCTCAGCTGTGCATGTTAGATATGTCAGATATTCAACTATTTTTAGTAGTTGAGATCAAGCCTCATTATAGTTCTCAGGAATTTAATAATGATACAACCATTCATCTCTTTTGGAACATCTCTTGAAGAAGAGATTGTTGCCACAATGGGGCTGAAAGGGTGAGGAGTGTTGTCAGAGTGTGACTTTGGGGGATTTCCTTTGCAACGGTAATTTAAACTTCACTGCAATAGTTAATGGGATTATAATTACCACACATAATTTTCCATGTTTCCAGGATAAATATGATGCTACCTACAGCTCTTCAAAGACATATTCTTGAACAAAGATTATACTTGAATTCTTCATCCAACGTTTTTTCTCACAGCTTCCAATTGTTTTTGAGACAGTTTCTTGTTAACTTTGCAGATACTGTAATCAAACTCAGTGGGTTCTCAACTTGGTGAACACAAAGTCAAAAACAATCTTAGACCAGAAATAAAAGAACAGAGAAAGATTTACTATCTGTAGCAGGTAAGGAGAACATGGGAGCTAATTCCAATGCAATACAATCTGTGAACAACAGAAGCAAGGGGATTTTACTGGGGAACATTTACTTATTCATGCAGGAGCACTTTAGGGGCTGGCACATTCTGAGCATATTCAGTTAAGGAGTCTGTTTCTGAACATGGTCAATTTAAGATCATCATCTGGAAAGGAAAGATGGTGGACAAAGTTTTGGACATTCTTAGTTCAAGGTTATGAGTTCCTGTTCAAAAGGTTGAAATGGCCACAGGAACACGTCTGAGCATGTGTAGATTGTGTCAGAAAGCTGGCTTACAGGAATGTCTCTGAGAATGCTTGGTTTTCTCTAGTTTCAGCTGGGGAAAAAAGGAAAGGGCACTTTAATGCAAGACTTTGCCCTTAAAGGTACTGTCCTTGATTAGGAGATAACAATGCTATTTTGCAGGTTTTAGAACATCTCATGTTTAGCCAGTCAAAAAGATTTTCCAATTATTCTACCCACCATATATTCAAAATTATATGAAATCACATGAAATAGTGATTAATCCTAGCTTAATCTGATGCAGCATGGGTGCAGATAGGCCCAGATCTTCACTGAATTGATATTTCATGGTTCTTTATTACAAATTGCTAAAGGATATGCTGTGTGTATGATGGGTGTTGACATCTTCTTAGCACACAGCACTACACCCCAAAAAGGGTTACTGAAAGCTGGAATGTAATTCAATGGTAGAACACTTGCCTAGCATAAGCAAAGCTCTGGGATCAATCCCCTGTATGACAGTTTAAAATAGGTGATTGAATTGATGTGCATTGATGATGTATATCACCAAGAAAAGAACTGCTAACTTTTATTACAAAATATTCTTCATCCATTGTCTGGCTTCATCTCAGAAACCAGCCTGAAAGCAGATTAAGCAAACAGTGTAAAATGAGGTGTAGGAAGAAGCCCAGAATACAAAACACTTGACTTAGAGTCAAAGCAGACTAGGGTTAGGATTTAGAGCCAGAAATTTAACTCATCCAGTCATCATGTCTCTCATAAAGAATCTGCTCCATTCCTTCTTTCTTTATGAAATTTTAAACTTGTTTATTTCATTAATTTGAGAAATATTATGGATCTCCTGTAAGCTTAGCATATGAAAGGTAGTTTATCTCTCATGAGTAGTATATAACTTTGACCACATGTATTATATGTCAGACAGAACTGAATTCAAACCTCAGCTCTACGTCTTATGAATTCATTGCTTTAGGCAAGAGAATCTATCTCTGTGCTTCTTTTTGTAGTTTCCCCATTTGTAAAATGAGACTAGTAACAGTATAGATCCCTGGGGCTGTAGTAAGAGTGAACTATATAGCAGGTGTTAGATATCATGAATGGTACAAAAAAAATCAATAACCAACAGTTCCCAGGCTAGGGCTGGCCCAGCTGCCCATTTCCCTCACTCTACTCTGGGCCCTTGTCTGATTGAGTCATCATGGGTCTTGTGCTTGATGCCATCAATGCCACAAGTTCATGTGAGCAAGCTTCCACTGGCCTGAAAGCCTCTGTTTTGCTATGCTTATGGACCAACCCTGGCTCTTAAAATCTTGTTGTTTGAAATGTACAAAAGCTCAATAAAAACATTTTTTAAAAATCAATAATCAATAATCAATATCCAAAGAGTAGACAATACAAGAAATTAAATATAAATGAAGTGAAATGTGTTGCGCACACAATCAGGGTGGAAAGTCAGTGGGAGCTATGAGTTGAAAGCCAGATTTATGGAGAAGAAAGGGTCATAGTTATGTTATAGAAAAGAATGTGTGATGAGCACAGGGAAAGGGTTTGGGCAAGAAAGTGTGCTTGGAGGATGTAAGAATTGATGCAGTGATAAATAAACATAAAATAGTAAATAATAAATAAACAAACAAATAAATAAATGTAAAGCCATTTACATGGAGGGGGATTCACTACACAACTAGGGATTTTGAAATTTCATTCATTCATCCACAAGTATTTACTGAGAGACTAGTATGGTTCTAGGTATTGTTGCCTTGGTGATGCGTTTACAAGCAAGGCATGGCTCATTCCTGTTCATTATGGAAATGAACAAGCAACCAAATGACAAGCAAAACCTATTTCTTGTGAACTTTCCAGGGAGATTCAGGGCAGGAGAATCAGCCACCAGTACATTTCTGTAGTATGGAGAAGTAGGAAACTCAAAGCAGAAAAGGGAGAGGGCATCAAGTGTATCTGACTGGACTGGCTTGGAGATGCTATACTTGGGATACTGGAATTAGGCATCTATGTGGTTGATTAAGGAAGAATATTTGATTTCCCTGGTTGCACCTTAGTTGAAATTGGGACAAAAATTAGGAAAACTTCATTTATTAATCAAGTCCTGACCATTTAGGGACAACTGTCAGGCAAGTAGTTGTTTGGTCTTCTAGATTGTCACTGGAGATAGCAATCTGGCTTCCTGCAAGTTGAACTTTCAGTGGGCAGGCTTCCTGGATTGTTTAGTAAAGATAAGGGGTTGGCTTCCCGAGAATGCTGCAGTACTATTGGGGTTTCTTTCTTTTTATATATGACCTGGCTATTCTCAGACTAGTGGGAAAAAAGTTTAAACAGGTTATGGGGAAGAGGAGCTGAACAGAAGATCATTATGGGACCAATGACAGTGGGGCTAGGGAAAGCTTCAGATGAAGTGATTAGGGAAGGAATTTCTGAAGAGATGAAAACTATTCAGACCCTTCAAAGGTGGGAAAGGAAAGCCATTGGGAAGCAGAGTAAGAACAGTCTCACAGGCTACAGGGCAGAGGAAATCTTGTGAGCTGGAAAGCACATAGCAGCTTGACAAAAATAAAGGATTAGTGCGGGCAGCCATGATGTGAAGTGTGAAAACTGGGCAACATTTGGGTCAGACAGAACTTGATCAGCCATAGTTGAGATAGAGTGCAGAGAGCAAGGGGCTTAAGCTGAGAGAACAGTAAAGCAGCTTGTTTAGAAGTCCGGATGAAAGATGGCAAGGCAGTCTCGAGTAAGAAGATGGGAAGAATGAATAAGTGGTCATTCCTTTGAGATGTCGTGAAGAAAAAGAATAGGTCCAGGATGCAGTGGTAGAGTGCTTGGCTATAATGTGAAAGGTCCTGGGTTCAATCCTCCAACATGTAAGAAAAATAATAACTTCTCCTGGCCTGAATATGGAGGAAAGGGGTGGGGGTAAGGAAGGAAAGATAATTCCAAAGTTGCTGGCTTGAGTTACAGTAGATATTAATAATTGTGGCAAATACTGAGAGAAGATACTTCATAAGAAGGAAAACAGATTATTGGGGGAAAGATAACTCAATTTTAGTTTAGGTACCTAGAGCATTAGCCTAACTTTAAATTTTTTAAAGCTTATTCTTTGAAATTTTCATACACGTATACAATGTATCTTGATCATATCCACACCTTCCTCCCCTCTCCAGCTCTTCCTTGACAACTTCGTGTCCTTCTTTCATAATATTTATCTACTTATTTATCTATTTTAACCCACTGAGTCCAATTAGTGCTGCCCATGCGTACTTGGGCATGAGGTCATCCACTGGGGCACGAGGACTCTGCCAGTGCCTATACTCCTAAAGACAAGTGATTCTTCTCCCAGCAGCCATTAACTGCCCATAGCTCCTCAGCTAGGGTGAGAGCTAGGGAGTCCCTCCCTCGTCCATGTTGGCATTTTTAATTGGTTTCATCTTGTGTAGGTAACCATAGCCTCCATGAGTTCATGTTTGCAACAGCCATGTCATGTTGCATCAAAAAACTCCTTCATCCACATCCTCTGGTTATTACATTCTTTATACCACCTCTTCTATGATGTTACCTGAGTGGGGCTGGGTGGGGTGATATAGATGTCCCATCTACAGCCGAGCACTCACAGTCACTTATTCTCAGCACTTTGAACAGTGGTGCATCTCTACATCAATCACTACCCGCTGCAATACGAAACTTCTCTGACCAAGGCTGGGAGCAGCACACATCTATGATAAAAATATAACTATTCAGAAGATCATTTTACAGTATGACCGTTTAGAAAAACATCATCAATAGGATTACCCAAGGACTTGTCTATGACTTCCCTAACCATGGGTAATGAAGATATTTACAGTACCAGGCTTTAATTCTCTCCTGTGGAGCAAGTCTCAAATCCTATCAGGAGAGAGGTTGGTTATCACCATAAACAGTCTTGCCATTATTGCACCAATAGTCGCATCTTGCCTGGCAGGTCAGTATTATAGCATGGAGGGTCCAATGCTGGGTAAAACCATTGGTGTCTTTTCTTCCCCTGTAGCCTGACTAGCACCTTCAACATTATGAAAACTAGCCAGCAGGGAGAGAGTTTCCTGATTAGTTCAAGACTGATTTCTTTGTATCCTCCAAACAAAGTATATGGTGTTTTTAGTAATAGGGTCTTCCCATGTTGTTATGGTAGGCAACCAAGAGCAACGCCAGTAGCCTGTGTTGTTTTGGGTGTCTCTGGGGCCTCTCAGACCAATAACTTCTAGGGAGGTAACCTATGCATGGCACTGAGTTTTCATTTAATTCCCTACGTCTTCTGGGAGCATCATTGGTCACTAATGTGGGTATTTCTGTTTAAACTCCTTTCCAAAAGATTATATTTTAGTTAGCTTACAAATCAGTGGGGTTCATAGTGTTCTTTCATCCATCCTTATTTTTGATGATCTACCACAACCCCACTTTCCCCTATACCCACCCTCGTCCCCATTCCCATTTATACCTTTAGCTCACAGTAGTCTCCTTTGTTTTTTCATACAATATATGTTCTGCTATCCCTTATTATTTTTTGTTTACTTGGATTGCAAGATCATAGGTCCCCAAGTAGTTTCTTTATGTACATACATTTCATTTTGTTTAAGCCTTTGTCTAGCCCCTTACACCCCCATCCCTATCATACCACTGCCTGCCTGAACCTCTCTGCTCCAGTATTCCTCCTCTTTACTTTCATTGGCCTAATTTTAAAAATCACCTGGAAACAGGAGGCATGATTTAAATTACAGAGACATCTCACCTTATTTAGTTGAAAAAAAAAATAGACTTTAGAATAAAGAGAGACAAAGAGAAGAGCCACAGAAATGGAAGCTAGAGGTAATAAAGCCCATAGACCCAAAGTTATTGGTCAATTTACTTTGAAAAATCATCAATAAAATTGGAATTGCTTGATATTTTGTGGCCCAATTTCCTCATCTGCTGGCTGCACTTGAAATGTTCCTTGGTGATGCAATTCCGTTTAGCCTAGTAGAAATAGAGGGAAGCAGTCAGATGTAGGCTAGCTCGTAGTCATTTAACAGTGAAGCATCTTTTTGTTTTCTACTTTATGAAGAAAATGAAAGGAATCATAAAAGGGCTTCAGGATTCTATAACTGTCAGCATCCAGACCTGCATGCCATGCCATACCTTTGGCTACACGTGGAGGCTTGCCTTTGCTTGATTGAGGTCAATACCTCCATCAGGGTCTCCACTTTCTCACTGAATCAAGGACATTGTTCTAACAGTAATCATCTTCTCTCAATCATGGATGATTCCAGTCAACAACAAACTTACTATTCTTGCTTCAAAAAAAAAAATTGGAAAGCAAATTTGAATTGGTACCGTAGCAAAAAGAAGCCTTCTGAGTGATAAACATGATATACTTCTATTTTTTTATTTATCTAATTTCTCTCAAAACCATTTTATGATTTGTAGCATAGAAGTCTCGTACATTCAACAACACCCCAAGTATTCATGTTTGTCAATGTTACTATAGATGGTATTGCATATTGATTTTAATTACATTTGTTTTCTGGTATAGAAAAATTATATTTATTTCATGACCTAATACCTCAAAAATCTTGTTAAACTCACCTATCAGTCCTACTAACTTTGTAAAATAGATTCTTTGGGATTTTCTGCATGCATGATCATATTGTCTAGATGTGTTTTTTTCCTCTTACGTCAAATAAATATTTGTTAGTATCTATTATTTCCCTGTTGGTCAATTTTCATATTATAAGTTATAATTATAATATTTGTTATGGTTTCTGAGAAATAACACCAAAAGCACAAATGGTAAAAGAATACATAAAATTGTGCTTCTTCATCAAAGTTTAAAGCTTCTGTGCTTCCAAGGACATAGCTAAGAAAGTGGGAAGACAACCAATCAAGAGAAAGTATTTCCAGATCATATGATTAACAAGGAATATGTATCTATATATAAGGAACATGTACCTATATATAAAGAACTCTTACAACTCAACCCTAGAAAGGCAAATAACCCAATTAAGAAATAGCAACTAAGAAACAACAACAATGACATATTTAGACAATAATTGAAAAAGGAAGTTATCCGTTTGCATTATGAGAGAAAAATTCATTTAATGTGACATTTGAGCTCTTCTGTCCTCTATTTTGATCCCATGGATTCTTCTCATTTCTCATCACTTCCTAATGAAGACTTCATTCTTTAAGTCAGTGTCTTCCTGTTGGAAATATGTTTGGTTCCCTCTTACCATGAAGCCTTCATGTAGTGTGTTTTATGACTAAAGGACTAATGCATGTCATACCTATTCCCACTTTCCGCATCAGTTCAAGTCTTTGATTATAGGCTCTAATCTGTAAACCAATATAATATATTCTAATACTAACATGTATTCTGCCTTATTTTTTAAGATAGGTTCCTCTCTTTTTCCTAAAAAAAATCACACACTTTTTTGATAGCAAGAATTGTGTTTAATTTCCTGTTGCCCATGGCCATACATTCTGGTGTACAGATAACTTCCATATAGTAGCCGGGAATTCATTATTACCTGAAGTGGAAAAGGGCCATGCTCTGTTGAATTCCAAATGGACAGAGAGATGTGTTGACATATCATGGAAAAACGTCCAGGCAACATAGCAAGACACTGTCTCAAAAGGCAAAATAAGAAAGAAAAATAATAAAAAGGAAATTAAAAGAACTTAAATAGCCATTTTTCTCCAAAGAAAATATTCGAATTACCTTTAAGCAGATGAAAGATGCTCAACATCGTTAGCCATTGAAGAAATTAAAATAAAACCATAATGAAATGTTGCTCACACCCATTAGTATATCTGTAAGGATAGGTAGTGATAATTGTTGCAAGGATACCATATGGCATTCCCAAGTATAGACCTAAGAGAATTGAAAACAATGTACAAAAGTTTATATGTAAATGTTCTTATAAGCATCACTAATACTCCAAAGTGGAAATAACTCAATTATCCATTAACTGATAAATGAATAAGCAAAATATGGGAGATTTGTACAATGGAACATGATTTGATATTGCAAAGGAATGAAGTATTGATAAATGCTTCCACTTGAACGAGCCTTGAAAACATCATGTTAAGTGAAAGAAGCCAGTAGCAAAGAACTGCATTTCGTACCACCCCATTCAGGTAGAACATCAAAAATAGATGAATCAACGGCAGAGTGTAAAGAGTGGTTGCCAGAGTCTGGAAGCAGGAAGGTTGGGTAGGTGTGGAGAGAAATTGCTAGTGTGTGAAAAGTTTCTCCTTGATAAAATTTTTTAAATTAGATTCTGGTGGTGGCCGGCACAACTCTGAGTATACTAAATACTGCTCTTTGCACTTAAATAAATTATATAATTTATAAATTTAACTTAATAAAGCAGGTTTTAAAAATGAACAGTCATTCCTGTGTGGGGTTTTTTTGGTTTTTTTAAGGCAAGGTCTCCTTGGCCTGAAACTCATTATGTGGTCCAGGCTGGCCTTGATCTCATAGAGATCCACCTGCCTCTGCCTCCCAAGTGCTAGGATTAAAGATATGTGCCACTATGCCTGGCTCAGAGTCATGTTTTTAGAGATGGAATTTACTACATTGGCCTGAACTTGCAGTCCTCTTGCCTCAGCTTCCCAAGTGCTTATGGGAAGCACTTTTTTCTTTTTTTCTTCACATTCCATGTCCAGTATTTAAGGAAATTCTCTTAGATAGAGGACCTCCGAAACATAACCTAAATCCAACTACCTATTGCCTCTTCCACTTCATTCCCTAGTCTAAGCCACATTGTTGTCTCCCACTGAACTTCTGTAATACCCCAAGGGGTCTCTGCATTCGGTTTGCCCCCGTACACATTAAGGCCACAGGAACCATGATCCTTCAGAGTCTGTCAGATCACGATGTCACTCCTCTGCTTGGAGCCATGCAGTGTTTAACAAAATCTAGCATGGAAAAAAGTATGAGTCAAATAGAGAATTCCAATAGATTAACTGTAAGAAAACAAAGAGATGGACGAGGACCTGTGGGTTAACAAGGGAGTGACAAGACATACAAGATACGCTATGGTGCCTGGAGATGAGACACAAACAATAGTGATAGAACACACAGAAGGCAAGGAGGCAATTACTAGAAGTCCTGTGAAAAGAGCCAGGGAGCTCTGCTCAGACAGAGCCTATGCACAGGCCTTTGAGAAAGCTGGAGCATTTCATTCTCTATCTAGAAGAGGGTTCAAAGAGTATAGATCTTAGTAATTCACTAAATTGCACATTTGTTCTGTATGATTTTCTGTACCTATATCTTTTATATTTTAATAAATCGGCTAAAAATACAAACTAGAGGCTGGGGAAATGGCTCAGTGAACAAAGGGCTTGCTGTGCTAGAATGCAGACTGCAGTTCAGATCTCCAGCACCCACACAGAAACTGGGTGAGTGTATAATCTCAGTGTCCTCCGGGAGGCAGGGGGAAGGGATCCCTGGGGCAAGCTGACTAGCTAGACCAGCTGAATGGCACTCTGGGTTCAATAAAAGTGAGAGTGATGAAGGAACACACACACACACACACACACACACACACACGAAAACCTCCACAAGCTCTGTCCCTCTGCTCGCTCACTTGCTCCTACTGTTGCCAACCTTTCCTCATTCCTCTTGCCTGCCCTTCCTTAACATTCCAGACGTATTGCTCCAGCTCTTCCCTCTGTCTAGACAACCTCTTGGCTGCTGACCTCCACTCAGGTATTTGCTCAGACCTCAAGTTCTCAGTGTGGTGCTTTCCATGGACTCCACTGAATATGACTATCTGCCTTTCGCCCTACAGCACTGATCTTCTCCGCCTCCTGTTCTTATAACTATAGCATACAGACCTCATTTTTTTCATTGTGTTCATTTCTTTGATCCGTCACCCACTGAGGTGTGAGATCTGTAGGAGTATAATCTAACTTGACCTGTTTCATTCATTGATACAACTGACAAAAAGGGGAAAGGCAGCGCTGGAGAGACGGCTCAGCAGTTAAGAGCACTTGCTGAGTTTGGTTCCCAGCATCCACGTCAGGCTGCTGATAACCACCCTGTAATTCCAGGGATCTGATGCCCTTTTCTGGCCTCTGAAGGCATCTTCACTCATTTGGTACACAACACACACACACACACACACACACACACACACACAAACACACAAACACAGTCTTTCAAAAATAAGAAAAGGCAGAGATCATTGTGGAAGAGGGGAAATAAAGATTTTAAGAGCCAGAGGTGGTAGATGAATAGAAGGAAACCTTGTTGTCTGGATGCCACTGGGTAGTTGCACATATGAACTCAGAGCACTTGCGACAGCATGCACAAGGCCTGTGTAAGCTCAAGCCAGACAAAATCCCACTATTTGTTGGAGGAGGTGAACAAGAAGCCTCAGCCCTAGATGAGGAACTATTGGCAATTCATAGCTCCTAGGAGAGAGATGGAGTTGTTTTAGAGGTATGATGCCTGGAAGGTTGACCATACTCCAAGGAACATGCTTAAACCCAAGAGCATTGGAAAACACAGAATAGACTTGATAAGCCTTTAAAAAGAGAAAAATATTAATAAAAGGCATGAAGAGGGGGGCATAGTGAGAAGGAGGTAGAGATGGGAGAGGGGGTCTGAATGTGATCAAAATACATTGCATGAAATTCTCCAAGAATAAATAAGAATGTTTTTTCTTTAAAAAGGGAAAGGTCAAGATGTGATTGGTTTAACACTCCTAAAGAGACAACTAATCACCTTTAGAGAGTTCATTATTTACATAATTAGTGAAGAGAAGAGGTCAATATCAGGCCCTGGTAATCCTTGTCCAAACACCCAAAAGGGATAACACAAACCAAAGGGGCCTGATGACTACCGTGTAAATTGTGGGAAAACCCATGGCGAAGGAGTTAAGTCATTTTAGATTGCAGCTAAATGGTCTTATATTACTGTGTTTTGAATGAGAATACCCCCCCATAGACTCCAAGTAGTTGAACATTTTGTCCCCAGGTGGTGGTGCTTTTGCAGAGGTTTAGGAGGCGTGGCCTTTTGGATGAAGCACGTCACTGGGTCAAGCTTTGAGAGTATAACACCTTTCCCCCTTCCAGTGTGTCTCTTTCTGCTTCCTGTGCAGACATGAAGAGGTGAGCCCTCAGCTTTCTGCTCTGGCTGCCTCCTGCCATGCCTTTTCCCCATGATGGACTCCTAATCCCTCTGGAACTGTAAGCCAAATAAAGTCTTCCTTTTACGAGTTGCCTTGGTCATGGTGTTTTATCACAGCAACAGAAAAGTAAACGATTATATAGCTGTATTGGGGGAGGGATGTGGCAGAAAGGCCCCTATCTTTTCAGTACCTAGGAGCTGATGAGACATGTTCTCGCCTGACTAGATAGGAAGATTAATGGGAGATGGGCTCATCTGTTCTGCACAGTCTCATATGCTCTGGGCTTCCGAGAGGACCACAGACATCTTACTAGGATGTAGATAAGCTGAAGTCCAAAATGACCTGTGCAGCCTGTGTGAATACAAAGTTGCTGAGAACAGGGAACTATTTCCCTTTAAGAAGACATTCAATATTCATTGAGTAGATACATAAGGAACTGAAAGTCACCAAATTGAGCTGAATTATGAGGTGGCAGAACCGGAGATATAAATACATTTTCGGAAGATCAATGTGATTCTAAGCAAGAGCTTTGTGCTCTACAGTCAGATTGTTCTAATCAATAAATGTGGCTTGGCCAGGTAGTGGCTAGATATGTGCATGGGCAGATAGGTGCTGTGTACCTGAAGGCATAAGCTACATCAACTTCATATCTTGTATTTTAATATAAAATCTTTGCAAATATTTTATTTTTAATTATATGTAAATGTGTGTATCTATGTGTGGGTATATGTACATTAGTGTAGGTGCCTTGTGGAAGCCAAAGGAGATCAGATCTCCTGAAGATGGAGTTAGTTACAAGCAGGTGTAAACTGTCCAATGTGGGTGCTGGGAACTGAACGCAGGTCTTCTGCAAGAACAGTACATACTCTTGACTGCTAAGCCATCCTTTCAGCTTCTTCATATAAAATGTTATATTTGCCACCATTCCTCACAGTATCTGCCTTATTTCTGTTTGTACTCCAACCCCAGTGTGGGAGACCTTGTCATTACTATGTCTAATAAATTATAAAGATAATGGAACTTTTCTTCTTAGAGGATGGAGAAAACAAATCAGATCCAACAGGCTTATAATAATCGCTCAGTGTTTTAATGTCAATCCTGTAGTGTTTCCCCCTTACATATGCACTTACAAAGACAGTATTTCTTGAGCTGTAATGTGTGAGCTATATTAACTCATTTAATCCTTACAATAACTTCTTTATTATTTTTTTGATTTTATGTATATAAGTATGTTGCCTGCATGTGTATAAGTGCACCCATGTTGTGCAATACTCGTAGAGATCAGAAAAGAATGTTAGATCCCCTGGGACTGGAGTTATTAATGGTTGTTAGCTGTCATGTGGGTGCTGGGAATTGACCTGGGTCCTCTGCAAAAGCAGCCAGTGCTTCCAACTTCTGAGCCATCTCTCTAGACCCCCTTCATAATAACTTCTTTAGCCAGCTATCATTAGCCCTATTTTAAAAGGTGAGACTATTGAAATCCAAAGAGAAGTAGTGACTTGGCTAACATCACACGTATTGACAGTGTGAGAATTTGAGCCTCCAGTACATTTAACCACTATCATGCTAAACCAGAAATTTTATATTTTGTGATGCATACTTGAATGCTTTTCCACATAGAAGCACACCTGTACGTCAGTTCCAATGTCCACCGGGTGACTATACCATGGTTTCCTTAGTCACTTCTACTTTTGGACATTCAGGTCAGTTTTAACCTTTTACTTTTTAGATAAGAGAAGACAAATATCTTTGTATACAAAGCTTTCTTCTGTGGTCATGCTTATTTCACTGAAGTGCAGATAAAGGTCGAAGGTAAGAATATGTTCTTGGCTGGGTGTCTTACCACCTAATAATAGTTTTCTACAGGGGACTGCATTCTGCCAACAGCCAGAAGCTTCCTGGCCCAGCCCTGGATGTCCTGATCCAGTGATGCTGGGTGGTTCCCAGGAGACTCCCAGTGACTTTGATGTTGACCAATTTGGAGAATGACTGAGCTGCTCAAGTGCCCTCCTTTCCACGCACATACTCTAGTGCTTTTTGTTGTTGTTATTGTTGTTTGTTTTTTAACATTTAAGTGTGTATATGCATGCATGCGCATATACACATGTCATGATGTGCATGTAGAAGTCAGAGGATAGTTTGCAGGAGTCAGCTCTCTCTCCTTCCAGCGTGTGGGTTTTGAGTATCAAACTCAGCTCACTGGGCTTGGCTGCATGTGCCTTTCCTCACTAAGCTCTTCCAGGCCGTTTAATGTGTGCTTCCTCTTTGTCACTGTCTTCAGGAACAAGTCAATGATAAGATACCCAATTGGTCCCTGGGCTGTGGGTGGGTATGGTTTAATAAAGAAGTCCTATCCAGGGGCACACACTGCAGTCTCTAATTCTCTAAAACTTGGTGTGTTGTGGCCTTCTGTGTGCATCACACTCTGTTATATAAGGAGGCTTCACTGGTGAATGTGGGGGCACGGATCGGGGAGGGGGTATAAATTTGATTAAGAACTGTTATAGGAAATGTACAAAATCTCAATGCCTTTTTAAAAAGTTCGCTCTAGTTCAAGCTTGTAGAAGGGGTTGGAAAAGAAGGGAAAATGAAGAACTCATGAATCCCAGGCAGGAGAGTATCAAATGGTTTGGCCTAGAGTAATGATAATAGAGATGCCGAAGAATGAATGGATTCTAGCTCTATCTGGAGGGATATAGCATAGAGCTAGTATTATACAGTGTGAGCCAAGAGAGGTTCCTATAATTAAATACCTGAGACAATTAACTTTTAAAGAAAAAAGCATTGCTTGGATTGTGATTCTGGAAGTTCCAGCCTATGATCTGGTGGTCCAATTGCTTTAGACCTCTGGTGAAGGTCTAAAGGAGTGTGTGGAGTGCAGGGAGCAAGCCACTCATCTTATGAGCCAGAAGCAAAGTGAGTGAGAAGATGGACTGGGGTTCTACAGTCCCCTTTGAAGACATGTCCCCAGTGCATTGTAATGGTGCTTCTCACTCAAGCCCATCTCTAAAAGCTGCATAGCACTTTCCAATAGTGTCATCCTGGGAACCAAAACAGCACATGGACGTTTGGGAGGGGGACTACCTATATTTAAATTATGAAAATTAGAAACTAAATGTATTCCCTTTTAAGGATTTGATTATGAAATGCCCCCAAATGGTCACATATTAAAGGCTTGGTAGCCAGATGGTGGATCCAATCATTAAGAGGGAATTGGATCAGAGATTTCTAACTTAGTGAATTAATCTACTGATGGATTCATCTTGAGTGGACTGCTGGGAGGTTGTGGAATCTGTGGAAGGTGGTGCCTGATTGGAGGAAGTGGGTCACTGGGAGCATATTCCTGATTGTCATTGATATTGTTGCTACTGATCCTCCTCCTCCTCCTCTTCCTCCTCCTCCTCCTCCTCTTTTTCCTCCTCTTCTTCCCCCTCCTCTTCTTCCCCCTCTTCCTCTTCCCCCTCCTCCTCTTCCCCCTTCTCCGTAATGGGGGCCAGGCCACTTGTGTGAGTGTGGGGTGTGTGTGTGTGTGTGTATACACATGTGTGAGGATGGTGATAAAGACCTGTGACCATGGCCACCAGAAGCCACAGGCAGGGCAGACAGCCTGGCCCTGTGGCCTCGGAGGGGACAGTGTGAAGCTTAATCAGCACAGCTGATCCTTTCTCTTCTCCTTCCTCTTCTTCCTCCTCCTTCTCTTCCCCCTCCTCCTCCACCTTCTTTTCTGTCTTTCTCTCCTCTCTTTTCCCTCCTCTTCCCCTTCATCTTCTTCATCTTCTTTTCTGTCTTTCTCTCCTCGCCTTCCTTCCTCTCCCCCCCGCCACCTGCTTTCTAGGTGTGAGGTAAACAACTTCATTCTACCATTCCCTTCAGTTAACACGATTCCCTGTCTTGTAACAAGTCCTCTAATAAAGGACTGAAACCTTTGCAAACATAAACCCAAATAAGTGTTTCCCCCTTTTTTAAGTTGCTTTTAATCAGATATTTTGTCACAGTGAGAAAAAAATTGACTAATCCACCCTTAGTGAATGCATTGAAGAAGACAGTCTTAGAATCTGGTTCTAGCTCTCGTTGTCACCCAGTCGTGTGACCTTAAAGAAGTCACTGTCATCCACTGACCATGCATTCCAGGTTAAAGTAAAGGCAGAAAGCAAATTCTAGCCCTAACATTTTCCCACCCGTTTTTAAAGGTGATAGTCTGTACACATGCTTTCTGCTTTCAATAAATGTGTTGATGCTTATAAAGTGCCAGCACTGTACCTAGGCTCTGACAACCCTGTGAGACACCATGCCCCTTTTGTGGAGCTTGACAGCTTGGGAAAGGTGACTGAAATTAAACAAACAATTGTGTGAGCAATTACTTAAATTGATATTGTGATAAGAGCTTCTAGGGAAAAACCACAGAAATAAAATTGCAAGGGTCTTAGTCTTGATGGGAAAATATGGGGAAACTTCCCTGGGAAAGGGACAGTCCAGTTCAGCCCGAGGAGGATACAGCTTGTTTATGACAAATCAGAATCCTCATGGGCTGTATGTCAAGCACTTTAGCTCTACAAGCTCAGGTACTTGGAGAGTCAGTACTTTGCAAGACTAAAATGACTCTGTCACAGGGGACCGCACCATCTCTATATATTCTCTCCCAAAGCCAGCAAGTTCTCTTTGACAAAGCCAAGGATTTCTTCCCTAAAACTGAACATCATTCAAAGGCATGCCACATGACCTATGCCATGCTATCCCCACAGCAAAAGATGTACTTTTAAGCACATCAGGCAATTCTCTCTGCCTCTACTCCAAGGTCAGAACACACTATTGCTAAGTCCATTAGGGCCAGATTTGGCTTATCCCCTTGGCAAATAGGCATATTTCCACTAACCAGTTTTGAACATCGTGTCAGAAACGAGTCTCTTCTGTATATGGCAATGAAAAACATGCAAAGTTTCTCTGGTCATTTTGAAAGTGACGACGGCACTGAGGTGAGACTTCCTGAGCACTAATCACTCTAGCTTTTCTATGCCCCACCCACTGTCCCTGCCTGTCACATGAGCATTGATAGGAGCACCATTGGGTCTTTTTCCAGGACCTTGGGGCTAGTACCTTGTTGCCTTAGTAGCAGGAGTCAAAAAGAGATGGCACTGCTTTCTTCTTCTTCTTCTTCTTCTTCTTCTTCTTCTTCTTCTTCTTCTTCTTCTTCTTCTTCTTCTTCTTCAGAGGTGCTTAGAAGACCCTCACTGTGGTTAAGTTCTTCCACTGGCCAGAGCCAAGGTGTTAACCAGGCTGCCCACTTGCTGGAAAGAGGAATGGTAATTTTTCATGGGCTGCATATACGAAGGACAACTGAGGCTCTATTATCAAGGCCCTGACCCAGTGCACCAAGGACAGCCACAGCCCATGAGGAGGACTGACTGTTCACCAACTGGTTTTCTAATCAAGAATTCTGAGATCACTAAAAAAGATCTATCTTTATAGTGTAATTCCATAAGTCTGAATCAGAGCCTATGATGGTTCATCTTCATTGTCAACCTTACTGGATTTAGAATCACCATGGAAGCACACTTCTGAATATATCTTTGAGGGTATTTCCAGAAAGGTTTAACTGAGGAGGGAAGACTAACTATGAATGTGGGCAGTGCCATCCCATGCACTGGGGTACCAGACTGAACAAAAAGAAAGTGAGCTGAGAAACAGACTGTATGTATTTCTCTCTGCTTCCTGTCTGCAGATGCAGTTTGATCACCTGTGTCACGATCCTGCAGCCATGACTTCCCCACCACGCAGGCTCTCAAATTGTAAGCCAAAATAAACTTCCTTCCTTAAGTTGCTTTTGTCGGGTATTTTTGGCACAAGAAAAGTAACCAACACTGAGCTCATGGCCCTACATCTTCCCCACAATACAGCAAGGAGTGTGCTGTATTGATTAGGTGAATTGATTCTGTAGGCAGACTGATTGAGTTCCGGTTTCAAACCTTGTAACTTCAAGAGCCTCACCCTCTGAGCTTTATTCCCACATCTTCATGTGGAGTTGGGAAGAACACACCATTGTAGGTCTGAAATCTCAACATCAGTGAGTTGAAGGAGGTAATGCATAGTGTTTAGGCTCAACCTTTGAAACCACAGCATGTCCACCAGAATGTGCTGCTGCTAATGGAGTAGTCATCAGCTACTAAGCACAAGTTCTCACGTGGTCAGTAGAATCAGCTACATATTTGCAATCAATTCTCCTGTGGTATTGGGCAAGTCACTAGATAGGAAAACACAGGGTGTAAAGATGAAGAGTTAAATAAAATAGACTTAAGTTCCCGATGGCCACTTTATCCTTTGCAAGAGGGCTTGAATTGGTCACTTTGAGGGTAATGCAAGCTTCAGCTTAGTGTGCTTTCCAGGGCTTCTTTTTCTCTTGATCTCTTCTCTCTTGTCCCACTCATCATAGGATACTGGAGCTGGGGGTGCCTGGAGGAGTTGAGTAGAGCACTGTCTGCTGTGTCTGCTGAGTGTGAGTGGGTCTCTCGCTCTCTCTCTCTCTCTCTCTCTCTCTCTCTCTCTCTCTCTCCAGACAAGGAGAAACCAAACCCACTTTTTTTTTTAACTGTTTGCCACACCCAGTCTCTCTTCTTCTAAGTAAGATGTGAGGGGCCGAAAGCAGAGTTGATGCCTGGACCCAGCTGAAGCCTTGCTTGGCACTGAGCTACCAAGCAAAGGTCCTTGTTCCTTCAGCAAAGAGGCCAGTACCTGTGAATTAGGAAGCTGCTCTTGCAAGTCCCAGCCAAGGCTAACTGTGTGATTTTGCAGAAACTACCTAATATCTCTGTATCTTTTCCCTCACTTCCACCTCAGCTACTCTTAAGGACTTTATGGTCTCTATTTTCCAAGCCATTGCACAAAGTGGTGCTAAGGTGACAAAACTTTTAGGTGTTATTCAGCCTGTGTCTCCTGTGAGTACAATCCTTTTGAAACTTTCAGTTCTGGCCAAAGAGGTGTGTGCTCAGCTTGGGACATTTCTCTTCTAGGGAGTGAGCAAAAGCCCACATAGAAGCTCAAATCTAGCCAAGTGTGGTATGCACCCATAACTTCAGCACTGGGAGGGTGAGACAGAAGGAATTGTAAGTTGGAGGACAGCATGAGCTACATAATAAATTCCAGGCCAGCCTGGGCTATGTAGTGAGACTCTGTCTCAAAATTAAGAAAAGCATGGAAACCCCTGCCTATCCACCCATCCCTGGGGTCTAGGCCCAATGCCTGGATTAAAGCAGTTCAGTGAGCAAAGCACCTGCCGCCCCAGTCAATGGGCCCATTATGCACGGCTCACTCCACAGGGGAACACTGTGTCTCTGAGGGCCGAGCTGCAACAGGTCCTACCTGTTTCGAGTCAGGACATTCTGTTTGCTGGAGGGATGAAGGCAGAGCAGCACACACTACCACCTCATCATTGTAAATGCCATTTCGGGTTAATGATTACCGTGTACAGTACTACTGCAGTCCAACTGCACACACCGAGTGCCCTTCCCATGGAACCTGGCAGGCAGTGCATAAAGGGTGCCATTGTGTGCGCTGGGGGAGAAAGGGAGAGGAGCCTACAGGTGCCAAGTGTGGTCTCATAGCTCATGGGCTCAGGAGGGGGGAAGTGGGGACACTGTGCACGTATTTTCTCATTTTATAAGACAATCTATTTACATTCCCTATTGACACTGGGGTACTGTTACTGAAGCAGGAATTCCTGTCATTCAATAAAACACCCTATCAGCCTAACCTGACATTATAGAACATCAACGAGATCCCACAAGTGCGGTTCCTGCCTTTGGCTTGAACAGGCTTTTTCATAGGTAGGGCCATCCTCCTCCTGCTGGGGTGCAGGCCTGTCTACAGATCTACAGGTGGGGTGTCTCTAACCCCTTGGATAGCTGAAGTTAATGACTCTCAGGCCCCAACCAGCCTCTTCTGCCTGCCAGAAACAAGGCAGGAATGTTCCCCTCCCAAGGTCTCAGTTTACAGGCTTTTCACATCGATAATTAAGCAAGGTTTGCCACCTGCACTCCTCTTCAGAGGTGCCTCCCAAGACAGTCCCTACCGACCTTGCCTTTAATCAGCCCAGCTGTGGCGCCACCTGTTTCTGCTGCCACCTCCGCACAGAGGGGATTGCTCAGGGCTCAACGGCTATGACCTTGGCCATGACTGTGGGTCAGTGAAACTAGCTGAATGATTTCCCAAGAACAAGGAGACCCTCTTTTCCTGGAAGGAAAAAGAATCCTCACTGCCTGAAATTCCATCTATAACACAAAATTACAGCATTGCCCTTATGAAAATTCTCACTTCAGGTCCAGATAACTCTGGGATGGCTACTAATAGAAGTCTCTAGCAGTGACATGTGAATAGGTTTGGGAAAGGTGACATGACATATCCTGGTGTTGGAGGTGAGAGAGCTGCACTGGAAATGGTAAAAGGGAGGCCCAGGAGACCCAAAGAGTCTGACCCCTAAAAGAGGATCATTGGCACTTAAGCTACCACGGGGGTGTTTTCCGGGAAGCCTGGTTAAAGATTCTTGTCTCCTCTTCCTTTAAAAAAAAATAGAACAATGGAAATGGCCTTATATACACATAGATGTGTAATGATTATAATGGAGCCTGAGGTTTGTCCACCAAGTAAGCAGCATCTGCCTTTCTTTGAGAACTTTTCCTTCCATACTTCACACTGTCAGGTTCACGAAAGCTACAACAGGTAGCTCAACAGGTCTCTTGAGGATCACATCTAGGCCTGTTCTATCAAGTGTATGTTTGGAGGCTGCCTGGGAGGAAAATGATCTTGAAGAAGTACAGTGAGAACTTCCAGAGAGCCAAATTCCTAGTGAGCTCATCTAAGCGCCTAGATCCGACTGCACCTGAAGTCAGTGGAACCACAGACTTTTAGTTGCCTGAGACAAAGCTCCCTGCTCCCCTTTCCCTCATGGCAGTTTGGATTTCTGATACAGCAGAAAAAGTTCTTCACATTGCAATGACTTTATCATACAGTTCACAATGGTGCTAGTCTCCAAATACCTGCAGCATTCCTCTGTACCTGACTCTCCAGGTCTTGGTGAACTTGGTTCATACCTTGACCTTGGTGTACTCATCCCGTAAGTGGGAACTGCAGTGGAATAGGTAGGAAGGAGGGAAACAGGGTTACTGACATAGAAAACTCCCAGAAGACATCTAGAGTCATATTGACAAAGGCAGACCTCCCACTTTGGCATAGAGAAATTTCTGGATCTTTGCTATTCAAAGTGAGGTACCCATACCAGCAGGGGGCATCACCCAGAACTTGTTAGTAGTGCAGAACTGTATCCCAGATATAGAAATCAAAATTTTAATTTTCATGTGGTCCTCAAGAGATCTGTTTGGATATGAAAGTAGGGGGAATCATTGTTCCAGAGACCTCAGGAGGGCAGGGCCCCCAGATATCTTCATCTGTTTTGTACACGGCTGTACCAGTTATGGATGAGAAAAAAATAGGCTCCTTCGCTTTCAAAAACGTTAGCATATACCATATCTACTTCAATGTCTATGTTTCATGCAGCGATCAGCTAAAGCAAAGGAAAGATACATGACTCATCTTGGATCAGAATCAGCTGCCCACTTAGGATAGAAAACAAAGTTCTGAAAATCTTTGTGACCTTGGGTTAGGAAAAGATTTCTGAAAATGGTCCCAAAGTCATGATCCATAAAAGAAGATAGTGATAACGATAACTTGGTCTGTATCAAAACTGAAAAATGTACCGAGCAAAAGAAAACATTTAGGGTATGGGGAGGGCAAGATGGAAAGAAACAAACTAGAAAAAATAGTGACACATATATACAAGAATGCATGATGACAGTCATTACTTGGAATGTTAACTTTAAAAAAATCAATGGAAAGTTTTAAACATGTGCTTCAAAAAGATACTGTTAAGAAAAGATAAAGTGTTGGGGGCTGGAGCGTTGGCTCAGCGGTTAAAAACACTGGTTTTCTTGCAGAAGACCCGGGTTCGAATCCCAGCACCCATGTGTGGCAGATAATAACTGTCTGTAACTCCAGCCCCGGGGGATCCAACAGCCTCTTCTGACCTCCATGGGCATTGCATGACATGGATACACTTACTTACATGCAGCAATACACGTATACACATAAAATAAAAATATTAAGTAAATTTTTTAAAAAACGAAAAGATAAAGTGCAGACTTGTCAAATATAATCATCAAACACATGTTTGATGAAGGATTTTGTCATCTCAAAACATAATGATAAAGCCAATAACTCAATTAAAAGTGAGGGTAAGATTTGACTAGATACCTCACAAGAGAAATTACGTGGATGGCAAATAAATACATGAAAAGATACTTAACATCTTCAGCTGTTAGGAAAATGAAATCTAAAACTCCGGTGAGATGTGTGGGCATGCGTAGTAAGTGGACAATAAAATAAAATAATAATAAAATAAAACAAACAAAAGACACTGCCGAGTGCAGGGAGGATGCACACCATGAAAATGTTCGTGCGCCAGTGGTGGGAATGCAGGAGTGGAACGGCCACTTTGCAGATGGTTTGATAGTTTCTTACAAATCCACATATACTTATCATATGATCTGGGGATCCCACCCCTAGTTATTTACCCAACAGAAATCAAAACATGCACTCACACCCAAAAATTGCATACATGAGCATTTATAGAGGCATTAGTTACAATAACCAAAACCTGGAAATGATCCAAATGTCCTTCAACAGGTGAATGGATAAACAAACTCTATATCCATACAATGGGAAAGTTCTCAGTAATGAAAAATCATTGAAAAAAAATAATAAAAGAACGTGGGCAAATCTCCAGAACATTATGCTGAATGAAGAAAGCTAGAGTCAAACTACACACAATATGTCCATGACTTCATTCTGGAAAATGTAAAATTACAGAATCAAAAATCAGAAGAGTAACTCCAAGGCCTTGGCAGGGAGGCATTGAGTGGCGGCTAAATATCATATGTTAGTTTCCTGGGCTTGCTGAAACAGAGTACCACAGACTAGATGATGAGGCAACAGGAATTTACTGTATCACAAATCTGGAGGCTGCAAGTCCATGTTCAATGCCTTGGACTATGGAATACGGGGGAAGGATGTGTTTCCAGGCTTTCTCTTTGGCTTATAGACCACCAAGTTCACATTTGCATGAACTTCTTTCTTTACATGTCTGTCTCCAAACTTTTTTTTTTTGATATAGGGTCTCCCTGTAGCCCCTACTGGCCTGGTACTTGCTATGTAGACCCAGTTGGCCTGGCCTCCATCTCACAGAGATCTGCCTACCTCTGCTTTCCATGTGCTAGAATTCAAGGTGTGTACCACGATACCTGGCCAAACTTTTCTTTTAAAATTTTCTCTCTGATTATGAAACCCCAGCTAGCTTCAAACTTGTAACCCTCCTGCCTCCACTTTCCAAGTTCTTGGATTACAGACATCTACCATCACACCGTTTCCCTCTTTTTATGAGGTCACCTGTTAGACTGGAGTAAGGTACACCTTAATGACTTCATTTAATTTAGTTACTGCTGAGACTCCATCACCAAATAAAGCCCCTTCTTCTGTGTTCTTTAGGTTAGTACTTTAACATATGAGTTTGGGGGCTACAATTCAACCCATAACAGAAGCATAAGGAAAGTTTGGGAGGCTGAAATATGTTACTACATCTTAATCATAGAGTGGATTCATGTACATGCATTTGTGAAGGCAGAAAACCACTAAAAACAATAAACTTTCCTCATGAAACATAACTTCTTCTTTTAGCTCTAAAAAATAAAGAGGGCAAGTGGGGGATAGCTCAGCTAGTAAAGTATTCACCCTGCAAACATGAGGGGGCGTGTTTGATCCTCAGAACCTACTCGGAAAGGAACAACACAAGATATGGTAACCCATGCTTGATCTCAGGTCTGAGAAGGCAAAGAGAGGCAGGTTCCTGTGGTGTGGTTTGATGTCTGGCCAGCCTAACCTACTTGGAGAGTTCCAGGCCAGTAAGAGACCCTGTCGTGGGTGATGCCTGAGGAATGACATCACAGGTCATCCTCTGATCTTCCCACACAGGTTCACAATGTGCATACACACTGGCATACACATATGCACCTGCATGCACACACACATAATAAAGCAGTCTCTGAAAATGTTTTTGAATTTTTTAATGTGTAGGAGTATTTGCATGCATGTATATATATAAGTACACCCATACATACAATGTCTGTGGCAGCCAGAAGAAGGCATCAGATCCTAGAACTGGAGTTTTAGATGGTGTTAGCTGCCTTATGGGTACTGGGAACTGAACCTAGGTCCTTTGCAAGACCAGCCAAGGCTCTTAACCACTGAGCCATCTCTCCAGCCCCAGGTCTCTGAAATTTTTGTTCTAAAGATTATTACTCTTTCTGTTCCTGGTCTACTATACTGTTTTGACTTTATTATGTATTCTAGACATTTGTGAGGATAAGGGATTATGTTTTAGCGACCCTGAAGTAGGTCTCAGCTTTACAGTGGAAAAACTGTTTTCTGCCATGGGAATGTATCCATACGCAGCATTCCACCACATAGAAGGGTACTGACATGAACTACCTTTCTTGAGTGGGATGGAATAGCAAAGTGGGGTCCAGCTGGGAGAATCCAGTTTGGGACTTGCTGAGGTTAGCTGAAGGCAGGCTAGCTCCTGGCAGGCAGAAGCTACGCTTTTGGCCCATGAGTCTCTGTCATCTCAGCTCCCATCAGAGGCCACTCAGAGGTCACCTGCAGGAGAAGGAGACAGAAGATCAAACAGCCTGACAGCTACACTAAGAAACACAGGAAAGAACTCAGGAGGTGACCTCATCCTTCGGGGAGGGCAGTGGGGATGTGAACTCCCTTCATACACTTCATGTGGGGGGTATGAGTAGGTCAGCCACTTAGGGAGGTTGCTTCACTAGGGCGGAGAAGTGCACAAGGGGCCAAAGATAACAAACCTTAGAGCCTCTCCCCTCCCCACTCCGTAGTAGCCTCTCCTGCCCTTAAGCTTTCTTACCTGTCTTATTCTGCCCCCCTCTGACTTGTTTCCATTTTGCAGGTCACTGATTGTGTGCTTGCTCAAACCAAACAGAACAGCTTGACCAGTAGTGGGAGCAGAAAGAACGATCAGAAGCATGCAACAGCCCATTCTGAACCCCAGCGTTCCTTTAGGAAAGGGGTTTGTGCGCAGGCCCCTCCAAACACTCGGCTTTGTTGGTCTGCCCAGGAGTGGGTGGCTAAGGTTAAAGACTGGGCAGTGAGCCTACTAGAAAGAAGGGAGCCACAGAGCTAATCCTTTCAAGGGGATTGTCCCCCCATGGTGGCCGAGTTGGGTTTAAAGGAACTTGGAGCCACATGGTGGCATAGCTGGTGTCGGGACAGATTGCCTGGGCAAGGGTTACAGTCAAGTACTCTGAGGTGTTTGACAACACGGCTCCAACTTTTGGTTATCTGCCCCAAAATGAGGTCACTGTTTTGTTAACCTTCTCAGCCTTCAGATTCCCGTGGACACTCTGTCCAGAATCTAGCCCATCTGGCCCTGTTGTGTATCTTTGCACTTGTGTGCCAAGTGCTTAAAAAACCTCTTCCCCCCAATTTAATTTCATAATCTGAAACAAACAAAAACAAAACCACTCTTCCATTTCATGAATTTAGTCTTCTCCCCTTTAAAAACAGAGGCAAAGGAAGAATGTTTCTTTCAGCCATACAAAGAACAAGAGATCTAGACTCAGAAGGTTTGTACTTCCAAGGAGGTTTTTCTGTTGTTTTTTGTTTGCTTTCTCATGACTTATAAAAATTCTGCTATACACCTCTCTCTACTATATACCTCTCTCTAGTGCTCTTCCCCAACTCCCTGCCCACCCCCGTGTGTGTGTGTGTGTGTGTGTGTGTGTGTGTGTGTGTATGTGTGTGTTTGCAATAACCCAGTCATTACCCTCACTCCTGGTTTTTTTCTGGAGCTATCATAACAAAGTGCTACAAGCTGGGAACAGTTACACATAAAGTAAGGTGTGGGGCATAGGATCCCATCCTCACAAAGCTAGCTAGATGTGGTAGGCAGGCAGGATGCTCCTCAAGCACTGGGACACTGGAGTTCACATTCTTAACTGTATCTTGCCACGTGGTTACTACTCTGTTTAACTCTTTTCATTTTGCAAATGGAGAGAGAAATACTGGGCATGAAGGCTGCCCAGGCCAGGGAGATGCCAGGCCTGCACAAGAGCTCTCCTTTTACATGCTTCTCAAATTCCTCCTGTCCCTTTTTCCAAGCTACCTGCCATTTTGACAATGCTCGTGTTGCCTTCTTCAGAACATTCTAAATAATAAAAGCTAAATGTTTGGAGAACTTATTACTTGCAAGGTGCTGCGCTAAGCACTTAGCATGCATTGCCTCACCTGCCTTTTATTTAACCTCACAACCTTGGGAGGCAGGTGCTACAATTATCCCAATTTGACAAGTGAAGGTGAGGCAAAGGAGTTGAGTAACTTGCCCAAGTTCACACAGCCAGTCAATGACTGCAAAGCTTCCACTCACAATGCAGCCTTTCTGATCCATTCTATTTCCCAACAGTGTTGTAGCACCAAGAAACGTGCTGGGGCAATTGTATGGTTGAAACTGGAGGTATCTCTGAAGCTCTATCCCCAAGTAAGAACAAGAATTTAAGTTAGGAGAATGTTCTCACAAACCTCTCAACCTTGTTCTGGTTCATCCATGTTATGGGTCAATAGTGAACTTCTGGAAATACCCCAACATGAAAGAAGTAAGTCTAACATGGAATTCTGGGTGTGTACCTCCAGATGTGTGAAGAGATGAGGACAATGAGCTGGTTGGCAGTTCACAGCCTGTGGTCGATTTCAAAGTCAAAGGCCAGAAAGTCCCACAGCTGTTGCCATTTACATGCCAGGTCTTCATTTTCAAATCGCTGCTGAGCACTTTGCCTTGCTAGGAGTTGTTTGAGGTAAGCTGGGTGTTTTCAAACATTCTTCTCCATCTACCACTAAGGTTCTGAATTATATTCTACAAAGGGAGGAGGAAGCCAAGGGAATGATCTGAGACCAGCTGTTTGGTGTAGTCTCTTTATGAGTCTCAGAGATCCATGATGCCAGCAGCACCTGAGCAGAAAGTCAAGGTTCAATTCTTGAGGATCTACCTCAAGACAAAAGACAGAGAAGTCCAGTCACAATGGCTGGCAGCCTTCCTTTGGAGGAATTCTTCCATCCCCTGGGGGCTTCTCACTTGCAGGTATGATATCTTCACAAACTATTCCTGTGGGACCTTATCTGCATCAACTATTTTCTATCAGGGTGTTTAGTTGTGAATTGACTGAAGTGGACTAAATAACTGATAGGATATGAATTTTGATAGAGTATTTTTGGAAGCTCAGAAATGATCATCAAGTTACAGTCTCTCAGAAGGGAATGGACAGAGCATCCTCTGCTCTGTCTCATCTTTCTTTCCTGGACAGAGATCTGCCTGCCTCTGTCTCCCCAGTGCTAGAATTAAAGACATGCATCACTATGCCCTGCCAAATGCCAGTTTCGAAAACCATGCTTCAGATAAATAACAAATAGAAAGTGAAACAAATGGAAACAGCTCATCCTCAATGCAATGTAGCATCCTGCTTTGGGTCCTGGAATAGAAAAATGTCATTAATGGAACAATCAATGAAATGTAAATAAGGACTGTACCTTAGCTGACAGCGATGTGCCAGTGTTAATTCCTTCATACTGACAAATGCACACGCTTGTTTAAGATGGTAGTATTAGAGGAAGTTAGCTGAAGAGCACATTGGAACTTATTGTTTGATCTTTGCAATTTTTTACAAGTCTATTTTTTTCAAAATAATAAGTCTATTTTAAAATAAAAGTTATACCTGAGGGTGAAGTCTCCGATAACCCCAGCTGTTGCATACAGATGTGGCGCTTATGATGACTAAGAACTTCATAAGTACTAATCCATTTACCCCTCCTGACAGTTCTCTCAGGTAAGTAGGATTGCTGTCTTCTTTTTATGGATGAAGAAACTAAAGCACTGGTTATGTCCAGCTTCTAAGTAGTAGGACCAGAGTTCTATTGCAAAACACATCTTTCCCACATCACCTCAAGCAAGGGATGGAAAAAACAGATGTCAGGATCAGAGCTTACTAGGTGATGATTTGTACCCAGGGAATAAGACAGGGCCTACAGGAAATCAAGTGAGACCCTCCTCTTCAGCTGCAGAATTGAAGGGAGCAGTACCACCTCACACGTTTAGGATGTCTAACAGTGAAAAAGAAAGAAGAGAAAGGGAAAGGAAAGGAAAAGAAAGGAAAGGAAAGGAAAGGAAAGGAAAGGAAAGGAAAGGAAAGGAAGAAAAAATAAAAGAACAAGTGTGGTAAGGATCTGGAGAAACTGAAATCCTTGTCCATAGTTGGTGGGAATGTAAAATTGGTTCATCCATGTTATGGGTCAATAGTGAACTTCTGGAAATACCCCAACATGAAAGAAGTAAGTCTAACATGGAATTCTGGGTGTGTACCTCCAGATGTGTGAAGAGATGAGGACAATGAGCTGGTTGGCAGTTCACAGCCTGTGGTCGATTTCAAAGTCAAAGGCCAGAAAGTCCCACAGCTGTTGCCATTTACATGCCAGGTCTTCATTTTCAAATCGCTGCTGAGCACTTTGCCTTGCTAGGAGTTGTTTGAGGTAAGCTGGGTGTTTTCAAACATTCTTCTCCATCTACCACTAAGGTTCTGAATTATATTCTACAAAGGGAGGAGGAAGCCAAGGGAATGATCTGAGACCAGCTGTTTGGTGTAGTCTCTTTATGAGTCTCAGAGATCCATGATGCCAGCAGCACCTGAGCAGAAAGTCAAGGTTCAATTCTTGAGGATCTACCTCAAGACAAAAGACAGAGAAGTCCAGTCACAATGGCTGGCAGCCTTCCTTTGGAGGAATTCTTCCATCCCCTGGGGGCTTCTCACTTGCAGGTATGATATCTTCACAAACTATTCCTGTGGGACCTTATCTGCATCAACTATTTTCTATCAGGGTGTTTAGTTGTGAATTGACTGAAGTGGACTAAATAACTGATAGGATATGAATTTTGATAGAGTATTTTTGGAAGCTCAGAAATGATCATCAAGTTACAGTCTCTCAGAAGGGAATGGACAGAGCATCCTCTGCTCTGTCTCATCTTTCTTTCCTGGACAGAGATCTGCCTGCCTCTGTCTCCCCAGTGCTAGAATTAAAGACATGCATCACTATGCCCTGCCAAATGCCAGTTTCGAAAACCATGCTTCAGATAAATAACAAATAGAAAGTGAAACAAATGGAAACAGCTCATCCTCAATGCAATGTAGCATCCTGCTTTGGGTCCTGGAATAGAAAAATGTCATTAATGGAACAATCAATGAAATGTAAATAAGGACTGTACCTTAGCTGACAGCGATGTGCCAGTGTTAATTCCTTCATACTGACAAATGCACACGCTTGTTTAAGATGGTAGTATTAGAGGAAGTTAGCTGAAGAGCACATTGGAACTTATTGTTTGATCTTTGCAATTTTTTACAAGTCTATTTTTTTCAAAATAATAAGTCTATTTTAAAATAAAAGTTATACCTGAGGGTGAAGTCTCCGATAACCCCAGCTGTTGCATACAGATGTGGCGCTTATGATGACTAAGAACTTCATAAGTACTAATCCATTTACCCCTCCTGACAGTTCTCTCAGGTAAGTAGGATTGCTGTCTTCTTTTTATGGATGAAGAAACTAAAGCACTGGTTATGTCCAGCTTCTAAGTAGTAGGACCAGAGTTCTATTGCAAAACACATCTTTCCCACATCACCTCAAGCAAGGGATGGAAAAAACAGATGTCAGGATCAGAGCTTACTAGGTGATGATTTGTACCCAGGGAATAAGACAGGGCCTACAGGAAATCAAGTGAGACCCTCCTCTTCAGCTGCAGAATTGAAGGGAGCAGTACCACCTCACACGTTTAGGATGTCTAACAGTGAAAAAGAAAGAAGAGAAAGGGAAAGGAAAGGAAAAGAAAGGAAAGGAAAGGAAAGGAAAGGAAAGGAAAGGAAAGGAAAGGAAGAAAAAATAAAAGAACAAGTGTGGTAAGGATCTGGAGAAACTGAAATCCTTGTCCATAGTTGGTGGGAATGTAAAATGGTGTAGCCACTATGAAAATCAGTTTCATAGTTCCTCAAGAAGTTAAAAACCTAGCAATTCCACTTCTGGGTATAGAACAAAAAATATTTGAAAACAGGATCTCAAAGAAGTATTATTCATAATAGCCAAAAGATGGAAGCAAGCATCCTTGGATAGATAAATAAACCATACACACACACACACACACACACACACACACACACACACACACACAATTCATCATTAAAAAGGAAGTAAATTCTGACATGTTCTCCAATATTGATGAACCTTGAGGACATTATGCTAACTGAAACAAGCCAGCCACAAAGCAGATACTTCATGATTCTATTTAAGTGAGATACTTAGGGTTGTCAAATTTATAGTGACAGAGGAAGAATACTGATTTTCTGAGCATCAGAAGAGTAAAAAAGGTGAAATTATAGTTTAATGAGCACCAAGTTTCAGTTTGGGAAGATGAAGAGTTCTGGAGATGGATTGTGGCATTGGTTTCATAACAATGTAAGTGCACTTAATGCCACTTAATGCCAGTTAAGATGGACCAGGCATGGTGGCACACATCTTTAATCCCAGCATGCAGGAGGCAGAGGCAGGCAGATCTATAGAGACTGAGGCCAGCCTGGTCTACATAGTGAGGTTCAGGCCAACTGAGACTACAGGAAGACCCTGTTCAAAAAATCCAGAAAAAAAAAGGTTAAGATGACAGTTGTTTTTTTCTGTGTATTTTACCACAATTCAGAATAAAATAAAATACAAGGGGGACTAAAAACTTCAGATAATGGGGCTGGAGAGATGGCTCAGCAGTTAAGAACACTGACTGTTCTTGCAGAAGACCTGGTTCGAATCCCAGCAATATGGCAGCTAACAACTGTCCGTAACTCCAGTTCTAGGTGATCCCACAGCCTCTTCTGACCCCCGAGGGCATTGCACGACATGGGTGTACTTACCTACATGCAGGCATAACACTCATACACATAAAATAAAAATATTAAATTTAAAAAAACTTCAGATACTATTTGAATGAGTATATATATATATATATATGTCTGTGTATATATACACACACATGCACAGACACACACATATCCTGCTAGAGATTCAACTAAAGTCATTGCACATACTAGGCAAGCACTCTACCCACTCAACTACATTCCAAACCTAAATACAGTAGTTTAAAGGATAAAAATTAATGCAAAAAGAATCCATGAGGAAAACATACAAAATTTTTAAACAAAGATGTGATCAGGGTCAGTGTCTTACCAAATAGGAATGGCGTTCCAGGCAAAATGAAAATCAAGCACACAGCTCTGAGAGTCTGTGGGGCTGCTGGGAACATAGGCTGGGGCGCATAGATGATTCTGGTATCAGTCTCCAACCCCATCACAAAAACAAAGAACTATTTCAACAGGTTTTAGATAGTAGTGGAACCAGCAATCCACAGAGGTTTGCTCTAGTGGTCTCCACTGCTTTAACCAAGGACTCACTAAAGGGATACTTTCAATCAAGAAAGGTGTTGGGAAGCTTCTTCATACAACAGAGTGTGATACACACAGAGGCCATAACTGGCCATAGTGTAGAGAATAAGAGACTGCAGAGTGCATGTCTCTGGATAGGACTCCTATATTAAACCTCACCCTCCCATGGCTCAGGGACTATTGCAGAAGAGGGCACAGAAAGATTGTAAGAGCCAGGGTTGGTACATGAACATAAGGAAACGGCCTTTCAAGGCTCTGGGAACTTGCTCATATGAACTTGCAACAGTGTGACAGCATGCACAAGACCCATGCTGACTCAATCAGACAAAAACTAAGCATAGAACAAGGGCAAAGGGCAACTGGCCCCAACCCTAGCTGAGGAACTGTTAGCAACTGATTACTGCATGATGAGGGAGAGTATTTTTTAAGGTAATGACTCTAGATAGGTTGACTAGACTCCAGTTGATGAACTTGTACCGAGGGACAACTGAGTACAAATGCTGGACCAGATCAGACTTAGCATATATGACAAAATGCATGAAATCCAGTGGGGGGGTCTATGGGGGAGTGCAGATGGGGAGGGGTGTCTAAATTTGATTAAGACCGATTATTTATGCGTAAGAACTCAAAAAAATTTTTTTTTAAAGAAAGGTGTTGGGGAGCTGGAACTCTGGGGGCCTATTCCAGGACAGCTCCGCCTCAGAGGCTCTGTGTCTCTCGTTTGGAGGTGCTCATCAGCATACCAAGCCTACACCTCTGCTGCCAGCTCTTTTTGGCTAATTTTAAAATGAAGTTGAGACCTAATCACCTAACAACCTGCTACTCTTTGCCAACAGGCTTGGGCAGTTGCAGCTCTGGAGGCAGCTGCAGGACAAGTTTCTGCAACAACACCTGAGGGTTAGGTACCGCCATTAACAATGCAAATACTGGGGAGTGTCCTGATTTGTGGAATCAAGCCCCATTGGGGTTCATGTGTCATCACCTCCTCAGCCTTAGGAGCCTGGGTGGATGGCTACATGTGCTGACCAAGTTTCATCAACATTATCTCAGGGCTCTGGATTTCTAGAGGTTGATTTCTTATTTTTCTGGATTTCAGGAGATCCTGTCATTAGTGCTGTGAGCCCCCATCCTCTCCCTGTGTATTCTGTTTTGTTTTCTGGGAAGCAAGATAATTTACTTTTTTCCTTGTCAGCTTGCAAGGTCTGGTCTTCCCTGTCTCTGAAAGTCATGTCTAGCCTTGCCCAAGTCCTCAGGACCTCCAGGAGCACAGCTCTCCCATCTCACGGCCTCTACCAACACTTCTCCCCTTAACAGTTTTCCTTCCCATCCTTTACCTCCCAGTCACCTTGCCTCTTCCCCGAGCTCAATGAGTCTCAGCTGGATTTTCCCCTGCAGGGGACATTTGGCAATGTCTGTACACACTTTGATTGACACAACTGGGGCTCATGTGGTTGTGCTGCTGACACTCATGTGGTTGTGCTTCTAGTGGGTAGAAGGTCAAGACTAAAGCTAAAGATTATACAGTGTACAGGATAAAACTTTTTTCCTTTCACTCTCATTCCACCACATGGAATGATCAAACTCAAAGTGTCAATAGTACTAAGTTAAGAAACTGGTCCAAGTGACCAGATCTATCCACTGAAGCTCAAGTATCACTTCTTCTACTGTGAAGATGGGCTTTGATATGCTTTCCTGCCAGTCCCACCTCCACCACCCAAACACACACACTAAGCCACATTCAGAGCACATCTCTCCTTTTCTCAAAGTACTTACCTTAGTTTGTCATTGTACCTCTGTGTTCTTGCTTGAGTTTCTACTCTCAAGTGCAAAGTGTACAAAGTCAGGGACCAAGTGTATTCTTAAGTATCTGTGTCTGTGATTAACTCCCTACCCTTCTCCAAACAAATACTGAGTGAGCCAGGCACTATTAGATGTCAAATACATAGCCATACATAAGATGGACACAGACCTTGACTTTATCAGTCTTCAACCTTTTGGGAAGACAGTGATTAAACATGCTGTTATGGGTGTGATAATATTCCTAAAGGGCAAGGAATGGGGATATGGATTCTAAGGATTAAACTTAGTTCCTCAGTTTGCACAGTAATACATTTTATTATCTGAGACGTCTCCCTAGCCTCTGGTTTGAATTTTCACCTGAGACTATGTGTTATCATGCATACTTTGGAAGCTGATTCTGTTATGTAGTATTGTGGGTAGGTTTATTGGTCTCAGGTCTGAGATGTTGTACTTACATGGTGATAAGGAAGGCAGACATGGGCAGAGGGGGAAGTAAGCCCAAATGTGCATGAAAGAGAGGTATCAGCCTCATCTAGGTTAGCCCTGTGGCGTGGTCCTGAATGGAGGTCAAGAAGTCCAGGCTTTATAACCCCATCAGTTAGTCACTGGCTCTGAAAAACCTGCTGAGAGGACATGACCTACATTGAACAGCTTCCAGTCAGGAATGTAGGGGTGAGGAAAGGAAGTACCTGCTCTAAAGAGGGTATCTGGACAGAGGCACCACTGTGCCCATTACTAGAATCCACTCCTACAGTAATACATGTGAATGTCTCACAAGAACACACACATAAATCTTGGGGATTGTATGCTGCCAAATGTTATGTTGACAGGATTGTGCCATCCAGAAAGTTTAGTGACCAACAGTTTAGAGCAGAGGTACCCCATTTAAGAAAAAGACCCTTTATATTTTCTCACCCCACAATTTCGTTTCCATTGTAATCTCATTATTTAACAGTCCTCCAAAATGTTACATGAAATACACTTTATTCCTGCATCTTGCAATTAGTGAAAGAATAAAAAATTTGGACAATAGGTAACAAGACGAGGAACCACCAGAGCTAATCCTATCTGTGCTTCTGACAAGACTTTATTTCAGTCAGTAGTGTGGGTAGGAGTGGGATCGGAGCCTGGTGATCTGGGATCAGACATAAATTCTTTTACCTGCTATGTGAACTTCAGCAAGCTCATTAGTCTGCCTCATACCTCTTTCCTCATCTACTGAACAAAGGTGGCACCATATTTGTTTCTTTGGGTTATTGTGAGGATTAAATGAATTAATGTATATAACGTGCTTCAGACAGACCTGAGACATAGTAAACACCTAAAAGATGTTATTCATCCCCTTTAGGCTCTGTAGGTTTTTCTTCCAGAAAAATTGAGTGTTTTGACTTTTGAACTATTATGGAGTTACTTGTATCAGTTAAGGTAAATTTTGCCAATTTTTATGGCAAGGCCACATATTTCAAAGCCCAAGCATCCTCCTGGATTTTTGCTCTGTTATCTATAACATGAAGATTACATGTCATGGTCCAATATGGCTGCTCCAGTCCCAGACAACACATCTGTACTGCAACCCAACTGGAAGGAAGAGCTATCTAATTTTTTTTCCTGAAAATCCTAAGTAGATTATTGGGCTTGATAACAGAGCCTAGGGTGGGGGTTTATTTACAGAAGAGTGGGAGCGCCCTATTTAGGGCTGCACTGGAAAGTTCGCATTCAAATATAGATCCCATGACTTCCCAACAGCCACACAAGGTGAGAGAGGTGCCTCCTGGTGTTCTTGGCTTATATATCCTTAGCCACCCCCTCAACACACATCTAAGGTTGACTGATTGTGTGGGTGGGGTAACTGACTTCCCTCCTCAACTCCTCCATGAGCATGGGAAGGAGGTATGACCATAGCTTGCCTGCACAGTGGTCAGAGGACACTTCTAGTTAACACTCCATCCCTTCCTCTGGCTCTTACATTCTTTCCAACAACCAGGAAGAGCTATCTACTTTTAACAGTTTATGAAACTTGCACCCCTACTTCCACATCCGTCTTATAAACCAAGATTGAGTCTCATGACTAAGTTTAGCTGAAAGGGAAGCTGGGAAATGTAGTCTTTACGTTTGGTAGCCACATAATTGAACTAAAATGTAGAGGGAGTCTATTGCCGAGGAAGAACAGAGGGGTACTAGAGAGCAAGCAGAAGTCTCTGACAAATGTCCTGACTCTACCATTGACTTGAGAGGTGCAGAAAAACACAACTCACACCCCCACTGTCTCTCCATCAACTACCAGCATCAATCTAGAACCACAGCTGAGACCGTTCCTTCCTCTGGTCTGCAGCTGGCTGCTTGATCTCCAGAGCTTATCATTATGGAGTCTGGAATGGATTCTGGCTAGGACTGGACTGTCCTCCTGTCCCCTAAAGGGAGGTTCTCTGCTAGAAGGCAGATCTGTCTAACTTTACAGTTCCTGGGGGCACCTGGACTCCAAGTCCTATATCGTCTTCCTCACTGGAAATTATACTGGCTTAAGCCAGTCCCTCTTAGGTTTTCAGTGTTCAAGTTTTCTGTCCTGGCTGGAGGGGCAGAGGTGTTGAAGGTTCTGTGTCTCAGGAAGGGAAGGGCCTAAGTAAGCCCAATCACCAGAGTAGCCAGATGCCTATGAGACAGACAGACAAACAACAGAGTTCTCCCGGTAAGGACTCCTTTGCACAGCTACTCCTATTGTACAAGGTGGTGTCTTCACTGTGAGGTCTTTTCTACCCAAAGTTCCTCTTGTTAACCTTGTTTAGTATGTGACTACTCCAGAAGGCAGTGTCTCCCTTTATCTTAGGGAGAGTCCCCTAATTCCCCCATTCAATGACCATGGAGGACTGCTGCTGGGAGTTGAGCATAAGGTATAGGGGGACCCAAGTTACTCAGATAGCCTTAGAGGACAGTAAACCTGATTCCTCATAAGGTCAAAAATTTGCCCTGCCAGTCCAGTCAGCCCTTTTGTAACCTGCTACCATAATTTATTACAAAAGAGAAAAGGGACTGGCAGTCACTAGACAACCACTGTACTCCAGGAACTGCACAATGGACTAAAATCAAGCCAGTAAATCCTACCTTCAGCCCTGTGAGATGAGGGATTTTAGCTCCATGTCACAAAAGAGGAAATTAAAGTTCAAAGAGGTTGAGTAATTTACCCAAGGCTACAGACTTTGAATGCTGTGGAGCAGGACTAGAACCTGGAACTGATTCTTAGAGTATTTCCTTTTACTTTCTAAAAGTTCCCTCTTGTCAAATGCATCGAGTAGGCAATGCTGTGGGGGATAGGGAGACATCTTCTAAATTTCAAACATGGGGTATACAAAGAAGAATAGGTCATTGCCTTTCCAGGAACATCAGGTTAGCCAGGGAGACTGTGCAATACAAGTCCTTTACTTTTCGATAAAGATACACAGCATGGACTATTAGGGAATTGCAGCAACATAATCCATATCTGACTAGGAATTGAGGAGTGAGTAGGGGCAAACACAGAAGGCTTCCCAGAGAAGGTGCTCTCTGAATGGAGGCTTAGAGTGAATTTTTGGTAGTCAGGTGAAGATTGTATATGACATTCTAAGCAGACAAATAGATGCAAAGTTCTGTGTAAAGGGCCAACAGAACATTCCAGGAGTATACTCTATAGACCTTGGTTTCAGTGCAACATTCTAACATATACTCAGTCTATGTTTTGTTTGTATGTTACATTTGTTCTTTTCCCACAATGCCTAAAAAGCCTTTCTGCCAGCACACACCTTAAATCCCAGCACTTGGGAGGCAGAGAGGCAGGCAGATCTCTGTGACAGTTGGCCTCTATGGTCTACATAGTGAGTTCCAGACCAGCTGGGGCTAAAGGGAGACTGTCTCAGCAAACAAACAAAAAATAACTGTAAGGGACCCTAACAGGGTAATTCAGTGTATTGATCAAGTATTTCTTGCCTTTTCCTCCTGCCTCTGCCTGGCTCCAACTCCCAATACCTCCCCTGTTCTCTAGTCCTCTGTGAAGAGTGTTCTTTAGTTGTCACAGTCCCAAGACTCCAGCTCACTTGTGGTACACTGGGCACATGGATATTGTACGGTTTGGAATGCTACTGAAATGTTGAGGGAATAGAAGTCTTGAGGGAAGGAGGTCTTTCTGGTTACTTTAATCTTCATAAGTGAGATTGCATCCATCTTCTGCCCCCATCCTTTCCCTGTGGCTTCTAAGCTGCTCTGGCATCAGTTCAGCACTTACAGGAGCTCTGCTTCCCATTGTTTTCTTGATTTCAGTTGTAAGGACACCTAAGGTTAGAAAGGTGCTTGTCCTCAGTTCCCCCAGATGCACACTGCTCTGGCCTCTTCCCATGCCTCTATGGTGGGGCTCATCCTCTTCATTTATCTTTCTCCACTTAGTCCTTCCATCTGTCTCCTTCAGCCTCTATACACTGTAGCTTATATTCAAAACATCCTGACTCAAAGGGTTCAGCCGAAGGAAGGGTTTCTACAGGTGAGACATTAATTGGTGTTCAGGTAATCTTTTCTCTAGCTTGGTGAGAGTCACCTATGCCATCTCTGAACTCATATCAACTTGTTAAGGAGATGGTGCCACATGGAAGACCCTGTCACCAGACAAACCTTAGTTCAGATCTCACATCTGCTAGTTCCTGGCTGGGTGACCTCAGTCAAGGGACTGGAACTCTCTGAGACTCTGCATTCTTATCTGTAAAGCAGGGATGAGAGTGCCACTTTGAAGAGATGCTGGAAGCTGAATGTGGTAGCACACAACTATGACCCACATTTGGGAGTTAGAGACAAGAGGATAGGGAGTTTAAGGTCATCTTTGGCTACATAGCAAGTTCAAAATCAGCCTGGTCTCTATGAGACTTGGTCACAGCAATAAAACAAAACAAAACAGAGGCGCTGGTGACAACATGAAACCATGCATTTAAGAGCTCATGCACATAACATGAACAGTTAGCTAGCACCCTGGCCAGCTTGCAGGCTCCTCTCACATGCTCTGTCATGTGACCACTGGTAAATGATGATGGTGTGTCAAATGAGAGCAGAAACATGAACAAAGCCAAGATAACCGTGGACTGGAAGATGTGGATAAAGAATGCTCTCAGCAGTGTGGCTAAGCTACTTACAAGGGGCAACAGCCATGCAGTGAAAATGGGTAGGCACACTAGAAAAAGGCTCCCTGTTGGGGATCTGCTTTCTTCCAGACAGTTCCTGGTGATTTTTTTTTTTTTTTGGTTTATGGTTTGGTCTATGAAAAGCATCCCAAGTGAATTCAGCATTATTCCTGCATTTTTACAGTTCTCAAAAAATTAGTTCAAGGAATGTACTCCTTGGAGCTCAGAAAAACGCAGCACTGTCCTTTAGACAGAAGAAGTTCTGATCAAACAGAATGAGTATACCTATGGTGGGACTATAACATAGTAAACACAGTTGTTAAATGATTCTTACATCTTCTGATTATAAAATAAAAAATTTCGTATTGTAGAAAGGTTGGGGAAACATAAGTTCCAGGGGATCCAACAGCCTCTTCTGTCCTCTGCAGGCATTGCAAGACATGGGTGCACTTACCTACATGCAGGTAATACACACATACACATAAAGATATAAAAATAATAAATAAA